>NC_066335.1:265109-565109 GCF_022539315.1 Serinus canaria | reverse complement strand
GGTTTAAACCCCTCTAATTTCACCTTGGCCAATCCTCAGGCAGAGTGAAGCTTAGTTTACAAAGCTGTGACTCAGGATCCCTCGGTGAACCTTGCTACCTCTGCTTTCTGGTCCCTTTCTCAAATCAGCCCTTAGTCCATAATCAGGTGCTACTCTTCTGAAGAGGCTCTGTGAAGATTCAGGGCCACGTCTGACAAGCAAAAACTTCACATTTTGAACACAGCAAGATAACCACGCCCTTGGTTTGAATGGTGCTTTTGGTCAGAGGCACAACTTCAGGCTGAGTCCTTCGCCACGCTGGCACAAAGCATCTCTGCACGTTCACTGGGAATCTCTGATCCTGCTCATAGTTTCTTTTTTCATTTAAAAGTGACTGTTAAATACACTGAGCCTACCACGACCACTTTTCTATGCCATGAATTCAATCAGGCAGGTATCAAAGCCTCCTCTTATCAGAACACTTCCTCAGGAAACTCGTCAGGCTTCTGTGAACACAGGGCACCTGCCAATAAGGTAAACCCATTTTCAGATTTAACTTTGGGATATTATGTATAAAAAGTAAGAGTACACATCAATTAGCAGCAGAGCTGGCCTGGCCTGCCATCCAAATGAAGTTCCCTGTAAGTATACCTATCACTTTCTCATAAAACTCTTAAGGCTGGGCAGCTTTTAAATGGTTTTGAGCTTTTCTTGGCACTGAGAGAACTCTTAGTGATTTCTGACAAAGTGAAAATGCCAAAGGGGTGGGGACTGCAGGGCAGAAATCTCCCTTTTGGCAGGGATGGAACTCCACATGCTCGACATGAAAGAGAGAAGGGCTCTGCTCCAGGGGCGACACACACTCGTGACACGTCCACAGGACAATATTCTCTCCTTCACCACTCAGAGGCAAATCAACAGTCTCAGCAAATCACATATAGTTAGGGCTCAGCTGTTCGCTGAGAGTGTGACACGAGAGACTCCAAGTGCAGGATGGTGACACTGAGGTATTTTCAGCAGCCTGAAACTGGTGTAGGAAAATTCCCAAGCATTACTTTTAAATACTCTGAGTCCGACTTAGACTCTTTGTCAAAATCCTTCTTTGAAGGAGATAAAATCTGGGACCGATTCGATATTCATAGGATTGTCTTCAAGAGAATAATTGTTCACAATAGTTATCCCAAAAGAATTTTTCATCATAACAGCAGGAAATCTCTCCAAAAGGTATCAGCAGTGGTTTGGACAAACCCAAGCAACAGTGAGCTTGTGAGTTGTTGAAACTCTGTGGCTTTATAAATCTTTGATGTCCCAGTTTTCTGAACAGAAGTTGTCTGTGCCTCCCTTTATTAGTCCTGTATTTGGAGGATGAGATCACTGTGAAGAGGCCCAGGTGCCTTTGCTGCTGTGTTCCAGGCACAGAGCTGGAATGTGCCCCCATATTCCAACTCTTCACAACAGGTGCACATGGACATTTCTCAGATCTGCTCCATGTCTGACATCAGAAGCTCGAGGTGAAAAGCGTACTCTTGCAAAGAAAATATTTCAGAGCACATTTTTTCCAATAAGTTACTGAATTGGGACTGAGCAAATTTTAGAACCCACTGTGTTTGAATGACCTTCTTGCCTGGGCAAGGTGCAGTTCTGGGGCTAAGAGGCATTTCTATGCATGTGTTCTGTGAATTAATCAACAAATAATTCTCCTGCATATTTCAATCCTCTTCAGCTGATCTCCACTGCAGAAAGTGCTGAGTCTATACACAAAGTAAACAGGAAGTCAAAATTATTTAAAGACAGCAAATAATTTGATGCAAGATAAGTAGCATGATCTTCAGGTGTTTGGAATTCCAAATGTTCATTTCAGATTGTGATTGCTTCTCTCCTTGGAGTTTTCCTGGCTCCTGCTCTTGCTGACCATGTAAGTATAGAGCTCCACACAGCTGCTCACTACTGCCACAGGAACCACTGGCTCTAGCTCTTACCTCTGAGAAATGGGTTTCTGGAAGTGAAGCTGCTTTTTTAAGGTCAGATATTTAGAAGAAAACTGTGGTTTAATTTTTCTGTGATAACTAAGAAATTATTTCCATGCTTGATGTATCAAGGGGGAAAAGACAGTTACCTTACATGGAATCAGGGAAGTCTGTCCTGAGATGAGCATAAACACTGAAAATAATGGTGTGGAGAGAAATATTAACATGATTGATCTGACCACAAAAGAAGAATACTGTAGAAGTATTCTGACCATACAGAAGAATACTGTAAGTAATCTGGTGCCAGCAAGATCCTGTGGGGGAAAGCACAGTAAGGAATTATTTTGATTACTTAGAAAGTAAAGGCTTCCCATCTTCATTCTGAGCCAAGAAATCTTCTCCCATTTAATCTGATCTCCAAGAGCAATAATTTCCCAAAACATGGCTACTGGCTAACGCTTTATTGAGAGAAACATTGATGGGAATCTGGGAAGCTACATCCTTATCTCTTTAATCTTTTCCAAAAATCAGAGCATGGAGAACAACTTTAATGGTCAGCCCAGTGAAAACTCAATCTCTGGGATCAGGGTCAGCACCAACCCAAAGAATCGGTCTGAGGCCTGGAAAACCATCTGGGACTTCAAGGCTGTAAGTAGCTGTCACCGTGGCACAAGAAAAATGGCAAAAGAGACAAATGTTTTCTAAAAACCACCAAAGCTTCAACAAAATTTCATTGTATTTTAGAGGAGATGCTTGAAAACATGCTCCTTCAGTGTGCTGCATTAGCTTTTCAGCAGCAAATTCCTTCACCTGCCCTAAGCAGGAGAACACATCATACACGTGGCATTACTGGAGGAGGCAATTTACCTTTTACCAAAGTCTCTCGTCAGCCTCCATGACACATTTACCTAAACAATATAATTGAAAGGACCAATATTTTTCTTCCCCCATGACTATTTGCACTGTAGGAAGCCTTTCTTTTAACCAGAGCCTCTCTCTAGCATTACACTTCTCTTTCCCTGTATATTGTTTGCAACAAAAAGAGGTTTTGGTTTAACTTTAACAGGGCTATGTTGCAACCAAGGTGTTTTCAAAGAACACCTGCATCATTGCTACAACCAGCAAGAGGTTTTGGCTTGGCAAACCCTCTCCTACACCACCTCCAGGAGACAAGGTAGGATGGTGGTTGAAAGTGGGGCAGAAGATGGTCAGTGAAAAGCACTTGGTCCTACACACGCAGGAGAAAAGGGTCCAAGACCTGAAGAGAACTTTCTCAGCAGGCTGAGTCACCCTAAAAGTTCCTTCAAAAGTTGCATTGCCCAGGAACAACTCCAATTACTGTTCAGCCTGGCCTCGGACACTTCTAGGGATGAGACAGCCACAGCTTCTCTGGGCAACTTGTGCCAGGGCCTCCCCACCCTCATGGGGATGAATTTCTTCCCAGTATTCCATGTAATCCTGCCCCCTGGCAGTGGGAAGCCATTTCTCCTTGTCCTTTCACTCCAGACCCTTGTAAATTGTCTTGCCCAGTCTTCCTGTTGGCTCCTTCAGGTATTGGAAGGCCATGATGAGGTCACCTGGAACTTTTCTCCTCCAAGATGAACAATCCCAATCATCTCAACCTTTCCTCAGAGCAGATCTGCTCCATCCCTCTGATCAAGCTGGTTCCTCCTCTGGGCTCTCTCCAGCTGCTCCAGGTCCTTCCTGGGCCCCAGGGCTGGGGGCAGCTCTGCAGATGGGTCTCACCTGAGCAGAGGTGCAGAATCCCCCTGGAGCTGCTGCCCATGCTAGGTGTCAGCCCAGCACGGGGTGGGGTCCTGGGCTGTTGGTGCATGTTGGTGGGTCGTGTCCAGCCTGTCACCCAACAGGCCCTAGGTCCTTCTTGGCAGGGCTGCTCTCGATATGTTCATTGACAGTTCTGAACTCCAGTTTTGGTTTTCCTAAATGCTGTTTTCTGGCTTTGTTTCTTTGATGCTCAGGTACTTGGGCCTTACCAATTGCCTCCCAGAGAGAATCGCTTCGTTATCTCCAGGAACAGACTCCAAAGCTTGAGCCCGTATGGAAAACGCATCCAAGCCCTGTGCAGAGGAATTCCCTCCTACCTCGCTTACCCAGCTCCTGGTGAGTCTGCTACTGACAGCCCTGGAGCTCCAAAATGTGCACAGGTTAACAGGATTACAAAAGAAGATTCAAGCAAACATGACCATGTCACTTACTGAGATCTGTGTTTTCTATGGCTTTTTGCACATCCATGTATACACACCCCAGGAAACCCAGCAGGTCTGTCACTCTCCTGCGTACAGCGAGCTGGAGCCATTCTCAGGAAGGTTCTGGGCTCTACCTCTTGACATAAATCTGGAATTTTTAGGCAACTAGTTGGAAGCATTTCAGCTATATTTTTATCTTCATATTTTCTCAGTTCAAATCTAATTGTTTTTTTCTTCTTCTTTCAGGATCAAACTTTTTAAGGGGATCAAACTTCTCATCAGGATGAAACTTCTTGGACTGAGATATTTCATGATTGAAATTTAACATTAATGAACGGCCTGTTTATTACTGTGGTTACTCCTGACAAAGTCTGCAGAAGAAAATTCATAGAACTGTGTACCCGTTAGTAAGATTTTTCTCCTTGATGATCTTCTCTTGATCACATTTTCAATCATTTATCTTTCTTCTGCTCTGTATGGAAGCTGTTGAGTCTCAGTAAAATTTATCATCAACCTACACTGGTCTGTGCTGTGTTTTTACAAACCCTTTGAAAAAACAGAAGCAATTCCAAAGACAAGTTGCAAAACTAATGTTCTTGCAAAATCCCAGTTTTGCCATTTAAAACTCTTCCAGTACAACTTCTCAGGGAGAGTTCACACTCAGGGAGAGTGCCTTGAGTAATTATTCATCAAAATTAGAAGAAAATGGTGCTATACCTACTAAAATGCCTGCTAAATTTTACCATCCCCAGGAGAGTAAAATACTATCAGCAAGGTCCAGCTGCTGGCAAAGCTGCTTTAACTTCATGCACTTAAGAGGAAAAATCTGTCAACAACTGTAAATTAATAAAGCTGGAAAGGTGTAAATGTCTCAGGGCTGCTTTGACAAGTCCACGGAGGCACAGATGCCTCAGCCCTCACCGCCACATTTTAGTGGGTGCTATGGTGACCCGATAACACACAGTATATTTTGGAAGGTGAAAAGGCTTTCACATATTTTGCCTAATGCAAAGCTTTTTATGTTCCTGTTTAAACCCTAGGATATCTCCGGTCTTAAGTTTGATGTGAATTTTCAAAAGTAAATAGTACATGTTAGAAAAATACTAGAAACATATTTAATTTTTCACTGCAAATGGATTCCTATTTGATAACTATCAGACTCCAGGAGGTCAAATGGTTCAGAAGTACAATCGCCATGTTTATCAAGTAGTTACTCCAGGAAATAATTTTCAGGGACAAATAACAGGGAAACAAATGACAAAATAATTCAATTCCAACACTTAGCATTTCTGCAGTGATTTCTGAAAACGTATAAAAGGTGGAGGGCTCACACTGCTCTTTCTACCTGCAGGAGCATCAGCTCTGCAGTCAGGATGCATCTCCCTGTAAGTATGCATGCTTTTCTTCCTTATGAACTGAAACTTTGATTCAAATCCAGGCCTTTATCTCTCAGAAGGGCTTCTGCTTCTCTGGGACACAAAAGCTTTCTCTGGGGACATTGTGCTCCTCCAGAAGGAGCGGCTCAGCCCCTGTTCCCCAGAAGAGCTGAGGAGGTAAGGGTTTTCTTCAGGGCACATTATTCAGAAAACAGGAAGCCTAATCCATGCCCATTATTGTCAATGCTTTTGCACAACTTTGGCACTCTGCACTAGTGCATCAAGCCCTTCCCTGTAGTGCCAGAGCAGAAGAAATGGAAAAGCTTTCTCCTCACTCTTGTGAAATAGCTGTGTGTGCCTGCACAGCTCTGAGAAACAACTTGAGGTTCAGCTCTTGAAAGGACAAGTGTGAAATGTGTCTACTTTGAGCACGCTGGGGTAAAGCAAGGTGCCTCCCTTTGGGGGCACTGATGCAATCCCAGGCTGAAAGCAAAGAAAGGATCCAAGGAGGACCCTTCACCATCAGATTAGGAAAAGGGAAGGAGGACTCTCATGACCAGATTTGTCAGCCAGAGTTGCAGTTACATTTTGTATTTGATTTTCATTTCAGATTTGGACTGCAGTCCTTCTAGGACTTGTCCTGACTCCAGCCCTTGCTGATTACGTGAGTACAAATGAACAATTCCACATGCATGGCTACTCTGCCTCTATTCCCTGCTTCATGAAATCTCCTTCATTCTTCTCTAACACTTTGAAGGAAAAAAATTGAAGTCTTCTCAAACAGTTGAAACTCTAAAGGAAGCAAATCACAGGTGTCAGATGCAGCAATGATTCATGGAATCCTTGAAAAGAATTCTTACAGCTATTGCCCAATACCAATGCCTTGATTCTGGGTCTATTTGAAAATACTGAGGCCACTTCTGGCTCTTAGAGGGGGGGACAGAACTTCTTCTATTGTAGCAAGGGTTTTTTAAAAGCAAGGAACACAACACTGACTAATGTTACCATCTAAAAGTGCTCCATTTGGTTTTCCAGTCTCAGCAGACAAAAGGAAACCAGCAAATCATCTACGGTGGAAACTCTCAAATCACTATCGGCGGGATCTCACAAGGTGTGAAGATCAATAGTCAAACAAGGGTGGTAATCATCGAGCAAAAGAGTGAAAATTTATCATGGAAAACCATCTGGAACTACGACAGGGTGAGTGGATGGGAGTGGGATTGTTAGAAAGGTGACCAGGGATGGGGCTTGTTTCTGTATTCTGATCATCTGAAGTAAACAAGGTGGGGTAGAAACTCTTGCTATTTGTTACTGCTTCCATCCCGACTTTGAACCAACCTCAAGAGCTGGAGAAACTGAATTGTGAATGCGAAATACTTTTCTTTTACAGGGTGTAATTGCAACCAAAGTCATGCAAGAGAACACCTGCTACATTTCCATCATGAACAGAACTGGCATACCCAGTTTTAATAATCTGGCCCGACTGGCGGCAGAGAGAAGGGTAAGAATCCAAAGGAGTAGCACGTTCCTGGCCCTGGAGTTTATCTTGTTTCCCCTTCTGCTTCTTCTTTCCGGAGAGGTTCAGGTTATGTCTAGTGGCAGGATTTCCCTCCACTCAACAGTAATGTAGATTGGAAATTTGTTGTAGGAATGTTTTGCCAAAAGAAAGGGGCTGCATTATTTCCTCACCCAGCTCCACTTTCTCAGAGGATGTTGAACTCTGCAGATTGCTGGGGAAAACCATGTGCTTTTGCTACTGCCTTGAAGGCTTGCTAGTGGTCCTACAAACCACAAGGGATTAAAAGTTGTCCCTAAGGGCAGTTGGGACTCAGACAAGCAGCCCCAAGTCATCCTCCCAGAGCTAGGAATATCTCAACCAGGAACCAGCTCCTGACACTCCATTTCCTGAGCTTGCTGAATGCTAGTTTTTTATGTTTAGAACTTGATGGGTGTTCTTGGAAGACCTACCAAGGAGATCACCTTTGTCACCAATGGATTGGTCAACAACCTCTACTCCTATGGAATAGAAATCTCAGCTATGTGCAGTGGACTCACCACCTACATGGCTTACGAAGTTCAGGGTGAGTGAATTCATGGCAATTCTGAGTGTTACTGACCTGGCCTTTTTGTCTCCTGGGGCATGACTAAGGCACAATTGCTGCTCTTCCACCTCAAAGCCATAGAAACCAGGGGCTTCAGCAGTTGCATAAAGGGTTTGGCACCTCGGCAGATTGAGACTGAAACAGGGCAGGCTCAGAACCCCAATAAATGACCCAAACCAAACACCTAGAGTGTCTTTCTGGGAAGCTTAGTGAGTGTTTTGGCCCACACCTGAGCTACCCTGTAATACCCAGTCAAGAAGAAGGGTTGTTCTAGGAACAACTGTCCTTCAGGTCAGAGCTTGCTAATGAGTTAACCCAGGCAGACTCCAAAACCTTGTGCTTCACAACACTAAACCAAGTTCCTTCCTCCCCTTAGGTTTTTCCCTGGGGCAATGATCCCACTCCCTAGAGGTTAATGACCTACACTTGGTAGGATTCTTCCAGAATGTCACAGCCCATGTGACAGGGCCCATGAATTGGCAGCAGCCTCCCCATGTAATGCCCAGCCATTGGGACTTGCAGGAGAGAGTGCAAATGAGCGCCAATTTCTGCCCAGGAAGCCCCAAAGAGTGTTCAAGAGCAGATCTTTGTGAGCATTCCTGGCTGAGCCACAGAGCCGGTGCTCTTTGGGACTCCAAGAGAATCTGTCCCTTGCAAAGCTCAAACATTCCCAGAGCAGCAATTCTTCATACGTGTGTGTTCTCTGAGCATCATCACCACCCTCCTGTAGAAGGGCAGCCAAGGTCATTAGGCATCAGCTCATGGGGTTTTGTTTCGTCCTTTCTTGTATTCCAAGGATTCCAAGTGAATCTGGGATCCTGTATTACACTCCAAGTCTTGAGAGCTGTGGATCTGAGGTACTGCAATAGCAATGACAACTGGAATGGCATTGGAAATGGCAATTGGAATGGCAATGGCAACTGGAATGGCAATTGGAATATCACTGGCAATTGGAATGGCAATTTCCCGGTGAGAAAACCATAGACCTTGCATGTCATTAGGAAAATGGCAGTGGGGGGAACCCGAGCTGCTGCCCAAAGCCAACCCTGATGCCCTTCTTGCCTGGCATCTCCTCATTGAGAGCTTCCTGCTTGAAGGTTCAGATGCCTTTAAAGGGGTATGGGTGAGCAGTG
This sequence comes from Serinus canaria, assembly GCF_022539315.1. Lineage (NCBI taxonomy): Eukaryota > Metazoa > Chordata > Aves > Passeriformes > Fringillidae > Serinus > Serinus canaria. The sequence continues at coordinate 556,345 of NC_066335.1, read as the reverse complement.
GTTTCCATCCAAGCCCTTGAGCATGAATTCATTCTGGCCAGTGCTCTAGCATGCATCAACCTCTAAAGGCAGCAGATGGCAGCTGTCAGATGCAGCACTGATTCACCAAATCCACAAAAAGAATTCTTATGGCCTCTGTCCACTGCCACAGCCTTGATTCTGGGTCCTTTGGAAAAGACTGAGGGCAGTACCAGCACTTCTAGAGGCAGCACTTCTTCCATTGTATCAGGGATTTTTTGGAAGCTTTGGGGACATCAGTGTCTCTATTCAAAGGTGAAATGTCTTCTTTCCCTTGGCTTTTTAGTCTCAGCAGATTCCAGGTGGCATCTTCAACAATACACAGGGCAACATCTTCAACAACACTCAAGTCATCATTGGTGGCCAATCCCAAATTGTGTCCATCAACTGGCAATGGCGTGTGGCTGTCATTGAGCAAAGCAGCTTCAATGGGTCCTGGAAAACCATCTGGAACTACAATGCGGTGAGTGGCACGGATGGGGCTTGTTTAAATACATCCAAGGAGATTGCCTGCTTGTATGACTGGCCCAGGGATGGCAATTGTTTCTTTATTCTGAATGTTTGGAGCCCACAGCAGGGTAAACTCTCAGAATTTGTTATGCTTTCAATCCTGACTTTATCAAATGTAAACTGCAGGAAGATACTGAATTTTGAACTCTAAATTATTTTCATTTCACAGGGTGTCATTGCAACCAAAGTCCCACAACAGAACGCCTGCTACATTTCCACCATGAACAGAAGCCAGATGCCCCTCTTTGATAACCTGGCCCGCCTGGCAGAAGAGAGCAGGGTAAGATACCAAAGGAGTAGCAGATTCCTGGCCCTGAAGAGCATCGGTCCTTTTCATCATGTGATCTTTCTTTCTGGACATGAACAGGTTGTCTCTAGTGGCAGATTTTCCAGTCTCTTAACAATAATGCTGAGTAGGAATTTGTTGTAGGAATGCTTTATTAAAAGAAAGGGTCTGCATTATTCCCTCACCCAGATCTACTCTCTGTGAGGATACTGAGCTCTGCAACCTGCTGGGCAAACCCTTGCTCTGTGGAGCCCTTCAAGGGCCTTAATCCTATTCACAAGCCAGGATCTCAAAATTCTTCACAGACTTTTCACTACGAATTTGCATTGATCATCTCAGAACTTAGCCTTGTAGCTACTTGTGGCCAGACTCCCTTTTGAATTGTGGTGTGAGAGAACATCTCCCCAATGCTCAGCTTTTCTTCCACATTCATGGGATGAGCTACCACAGGAGGCCTCTGGCCCTAGCTGACAGAGCAGAGGGAACCAAGGGTCTCAGAGGAAAGCAGAGGAAAGCAGGCAGTGCCTTGGGCCAGGCCACAAAGCACTCCAGGAGGAAAGGAGAGCGGCAATTCATTTGAAATGAAGCTCACAGGGGGCGTTCAGAAAGATGTGTCCTACTCGAGCACCCAGGGGTCTCAGTGAGGGGCCCTAAGCACCAATGGCAAATAGTCTGAGAGCAAGTGTATCTGCCCAGACTTGCTGCTGCCCTCTGTGGTTCCAGCTTAGAATGGGATGCAGGATGAGACTTCTGCCAGCCTTCCATTTGACAGCCTAGATTCCCCTGAGGGGTAAGGCCAATGACTGAGCAAATGCATTGGAAGGAGCTCTGGCTCCACAGAGTGCCCACACTCCTCCTCATCAGCCTTTCCTTGTGCTGCCACTTCCCTTCAGGCTCCCTGCACACTGACTGACTTAGAAACATCTGCCTTTGGAGCTGCCATCAAGGCTTGCCAGTGGTGCCACAGGCCCCCAGGTGATTAAAAGCCATCCCAAAAAGAAAATTTAGACCCAAACACCCAGCCATGAGATATCATTCCACAGTTAGGAACAGACTAAGCAGGAACCTGCTCCCAGCAATGAGCTTGCTGACTGCTGTTTTTCAATGTTTAGAACATGATTGGCCTCTTTGGAAGACATACCGAGATCACCTATGTCGCCAGTGGACTGGTCAACAACCTCTACTCCTATGGAGCAGACATCATGGCTACGTGCAGCGGGTTCACCACCTATATGGCTTACGAAGTTAACTGTGAGTGCAAGCATGGCAATTCTGAGAGTTCCTGACCTGGCCTCTTTTTTCCTTGGGGCGTGACTCAGGCACAGTTGCTGCTCTTCCACCTCAAAACCCAAAGAAATCCCCCTGCAGAACGTCAGCCAAGGTCTTAGGCATCAGCTTATGGGGTTTTGTCTTTTCTTTTCCAGCTTTCCAAGGACCCCAGGTGAATCTGGGACCATGCATGACCCTCGATGTCCTGAGAGTTGTAGAGCTGAAGTACTGCAATAGCAACGGCAATTGGAATGGCATCTGGAACAACAATTGGAATGGCAACTGGAACAACAACTGGAACGGCAACTGGAATGGCAATGGCATCTGGAACAACTGGAATGGCAGTTGGAATGGCAACTGGAACAACTGGAACAACAATTGGAATGGCATCTGGAACAACAACTGGAATGGCAATGGCATCTGGAACAACTGGAACAACAACAACTGGACTGGCATTGGCAACAACTGGAACAACTGGAATAACAATTGGAATGGTAACTGGAACAACTGGAACAACAGTTGGAATGGCAACTGGAGCAACAACTGGAATGGCAACTGGAACAACAGCTGGAATGGCAACTGGAACAACAGCTGGAATGGCAACTGGAACAACTGGACTGGCATGGGCAACAACTGGAACAACTGGAACTGGAATGGCAATTGGAATGGCATTGGCAATGGCATCTGGAACAACTGGAATAACAATTGGAATGGCAACTGGAACAACTGGAACGGCAACTGGAACAACAACTGGAATAACAACTGGAATGGCATCTGGAACAAAAACTGGAATGGCATCTGGAACAACTACTGGAACAACAACTGCAATAACAATTGGAATGGCATTTGGAATGGCAATAGCAACTGGAATGGCAACTGGAATGGCATTGGCAACATCTGGAACAACTGGAACAATTGGAATGGCAACTGGAACAACTGGAACAGCAATTGGAATGGCAACTGGAATAATTGGAATGGCATCTGGAACAACAACTGTAATGGCAACTGGTACAACAATTGGAATGGCATCTGGAACAACAACTGGAACAACTGGAATAACAACTGGAATGGCATTGGCAACATCTGGAACAACATTTGGAATGGCAATGGCAACTGGAACAACAACTGGAATGGCAATGGCATCTGGAACAACTGGAATGGCATTTGGAATGGCAATGGCATCTGGAACAACTGGAATGGCACTGGCAATGGCATCTGGAATAATTGGAATGGCACTGGCAATGGCATCTGGAACAACTGGAATGGCAGCTGGAACAACAACTGGAATGGCATTTGGAATGGCAACAACTGGAACAACAACTGGAATGGCATTGGCAACATCTGGAACAACAATTGGAATGGCATCGGCAATGGCAACTGGAATGGCATTTGGAATGGCAATGGCATTTGGAATGGCAATGGCATCTGGAACAGCAGCTGGAATGGCAATTTCCCGGTGAGAAACCTTAGGCTTTAGATTTCTTAGAACCAAATGGGGGGATCCCGAGCTGCAGCCCAAAGCCAACCCTGATGCCCTTCTTGCCGGGCATCTCCATCTTTTGAGAGGGTGCAGATGCTGAAAGAGAGCAATGGGTGAGCAGTGCTTTCCATCCAAGCCCTTTGAGAAGGGATTTACTCTGGCCTGTGCTCTAGCATGCATCAACCTCTAATGGCAGCAGATGGCAGCTGTCAGATGCAGCAATGATTCACTGAATCCATGAAAAGAATTCTTATGGCCTCTGCCCACTGCCACAGCCTTGATTCTGGGTCCTTTGGAAAGGACTGAGGGAAGTGCAGGCACTCCTCAGGGGGCAGGACTTCTTGTATTGTAGCAGGGATTTTTTGGAAGCTTTGGGGACATAATTTTCTCCCTTCAAAGGCAAAACTTCTTCTTTCCCTTGGCTTTTTAGTTTCAGCAGATTCCAGGTGGCATGTTCAACAACACTCAAGTCATCATTGGTGGCCAGTCCCAAATTGTGACTATCAACAGACAATGGCGTGTGGCTGTCATTGAGCAAAGGAGCTTCAGCAGGTCCTGGAAAACCATCTGGAACTACAACACGGTGAGTGCCACGGACGGGGCTCCTTCAAAAAGCATCCAAGGAGTCTGGCTGCTCATATTCCTGGCCCAGGCATGGCGATTGTTCCTTTATTCTGAATGTTTAGAGCCCACAATGAGGGGCAGCAGAACTCAGCATTAAGTATGGTTTCCATCACGACTTTATGCCAATGTTAATCCTTGAAGGAAACTGAATTGTAAATGCGGAATACTTTTCTTTTACAGGGTGTCATTGCAACCAAAGTCCCACAAGAGGACACCTGCTACATTTCCATCATGAACAGAAATGAGATGCCCAGCTTTGATAACCTGGCCCGCCTGGCAGAAGAGAGCAGGGTAAGGTTCCAAAGGAGTAGCAGGTTTCTGGCCCCAGAAATCATCCGTCCATTTCTTCATGTGCTTCTTTCTGGGCAGGATCAGGTTGTGTCTTGTGGCAGTTTCCCCTCTCTCAACAGTAATGCTGAGTAGGAATTTGCTGTAGGAATGCTTTTCCAAAAGAAAGGGGCTGCATTATTCCCTCCCCCACTTACCTGGAGGATGTAGAGCTGTGCAGCTTGCTGGGTAAACCTGTTCTTTGTAGAGCCCTTCAGTGCTTTCTTTGCGCTGCCATTTCCCCTCAAGTTCCATTCACCTTGACTCCCCTAGAATGAGCTCTGCCTTTGGAGCTCCCTTCAAGGCTTGCTGGTGGTCCCACAGGCCCCCCAGGGAATTAAAAGGCCTCCCTTAGAGCAGTTGGGAATCGAAGACCCAGCCCTGCGTCATCATTGCAGAGGAACAGGCCTAGCAGGAGCCACCTCTCTGCCCTTACCTTCCTGAATGCTGCTGTTTGATATTTAGAATCTGATTGACGGTTTTGAAAGTCCGACCACGGGGATCACCTATGTCACCAGTGGACTGGTCAACAACCTCAACTCCTACGGAATAGACATCACGGCTATGTGCAGCGGGCTCACCACCTACATGGCTTATCAAGTCAACAGTGAGTGCAAGCATGGCCATTCTGAGTGTTCCTGACCTGGCCTTATTTTCCCCTTGGGGTGTCACTCAGGCAGAGTTGTTGCTCTTCCACCACACAACCTAAAGAAATCCCCCTGAAGAACTTCAGCCAAGGTCTTAGGCACCAGCTCATGGGGTTTTGTCTTTTCTCTTCCAGCTTTCAAAGGACCCCAGGTGAATCTGGGATCATGCATTACCCTCGATGTCCTGAGAGCTGTGGACCTGAACTACTGCAATAGCAACGGCAGTATCAATTTCCCGGTGAGAAAACCTTAGCCCTTAGCCTTCTTGAACCAAACCGGGGAGAACCCGAGCTGCTGCCCAAAGCCAACCCTGATGCCCTTCTTGCCTGGCATCTCCTCATTGAGAGCTTCCTGCTTGAAGGTTCAGATGCCTTTAAAGGGGTATGGGTGAGCAGTGGTTTCCATCCAAGCCCTTGAGCATGAATTCATTCTGGCCTGTGCTCTAGCATGCATCAACCTCTAAAGGCAGCAGATGGCAGCTGTCAGATGCAGCACTGATTCAACGAATCCACAAAAAGAATTCTTATGGCCTCTGTCCACTGCCACAGCCTTGATTCTGGGTCCCTTGGAAAAATCTGAGTGCAGGGCTTGCACTCCCAGAGGGGGCATCAGTTGTTGTATTGTAGCAGGGATTTTTCAGAAAATCTGGGGACATAATTGGGTCCCTTCAAAGGCGAAACTTCTTCTTCCCCTTGGCTTTTCAGACTCAGCAGATTCCCAGCGGCATCTTCAACAACACTCAAGTCATCATTGGTGGCCAGTCCCAAATTGTGACTATCAACTGGCAATGGCGTGTGGCTGTCATTGAGCAAAGGAACATCAGCGGGTCCTGGAAAACCATCTGGAACTACGACACGGTGAGTGGCACGGACGGGGCTCCTTCAAAAAGCATCCAAGGAGTCTGGTTGCTTGCACAACTGGCCCAGGCATGGCGATTGTTCCATTATTCTGGATGTTTGGAGCCCACACTTTGGGGCACTCACACTCAGCATTTGTTAGGATTTCCATGCCAAGTTTATCCCAGCCTTAACAGTTGGAAAAAACTGAATTTTGAGTGCTGAATAATTTCATTTCACAGGGTGTCATTGCAACCAAAGCCCCACAACAGAACGCCTGCTACATTTCCATCATGAACAGAAGCCAGATGCCCCTCTTTGATAACCTGGCCCGCCTGGCAGAAGAGAGCAGGGTAAGATTCAGGAGGGGCAGCAGGTTCCTTGCTTCAAGATCATCTGTACATTTCTTCCTGTGCTTCTTCTTTCCAGAGAAAATCAATAGTCCCTAGTGGCAGACTTGACACACTTTCTTTTCATTTACCAGAAATACAGATGAGTAATTTGTTTTAGGAATGCTTTGCCAAAAGAAGAAGGGGCTGCAACATTCCCCGGACCACTTTCTCTGAGGATGTTGGCCTCTACAGCTTGCTGGGCACACCTTTTCTTTGTAGAGCCCTTCAGTGCTTTTGTTGTGCTGCCACTTCCCCTCAAGTTCCCTAGACCTTGACTCCTGTAGAACCAGCTCTGCCTTTGAAGCTACCTTCAAGGCTTACTAGTGGTCCCACAGGCCCCCAGGGGATTAAAAGATGTCCCTAAAGGCAGTTGGGAATCAAACACAAGTCCAGAGTCCTCCTCCCAGAGCGAGGAATAGAGCTAGCAGGAACCTGCTCCCAGCAATGAGCTTGCTGACTGCTGTTTTTCAATGTTTAGAACATGATTGGCCTCTTTGGAAGACATACCGAGATCACCTTTGTCACCAGTGGACTGGTCAACAACCTCTACTCCTACGGAATAGAGATCATGGCTATGTGCAGTGGACTCCCCACCTACATGGCTACCGAAGTTAACAGTGAGTGCAAGCATGGCAATTCTGAGAGTTCCTGACCTGGCCTCTTTTTCCCTTGGGGCGTGACTCAGGCACAGTTGCTGCTCTTCCACCTCAAAACCCAAAGAAATCCCCCTGCAGAACGTCAGCCAAGGTCTTAGGCATCAGCTTATGGGGTTTTGTCTTTTCTTTTCCAGCTTTCCAAGGACCCCAGGTGAATCTGGGACCATGCATGACCCTCGATGTCCTGAGAGTTGTAGAGCTGAAGTACTGCAATAGCAACGGCAATTGGAATGGCATCTGGAACAACAATTGGAACGGCAACTGGAACAACAACTGGAATGGCATTGGCAATGGCAACTGGAATGGCAACTGGAACAACTGGAACAACAATTGGAATGGCAACTGGAACAACAACTGGAATGGCAATGGCATCTGGAACAACTGGAACAACAATTGGAATGGCAACTGGAACAACAACTGGAACGGCAACTGGAACAACAACTGGAACAACAATTGGAATGGCAACTGGAACAACAACTGGAACGGCAACTGGAACAACAACTGGAATGGCATTGGCAATGGCAACTGGAATGGCAACTGGAACAACTGGAACAACAATTGGAATGGCAACTGGAACAACAACTGGAATGGCAACTGGAACAACTGGAACAATAACTGGAATGGCAACTGGAACAACAACTGGAACGGCAACTGGAACAACAACTGGAACAACAATTGGAATGGCAACTGGAACAACAACTGGAATGGCAATGGCAACTGGAACAACTGGAATGGCATTGGCAATGGCAACTGGAATGGCAACTGGAACAACTGGAACAACAATTGGAATGGCAACTGGAACAACAGTTGGAATGGCAACTGGAACAACTGGAATGGCATTGGCAATGGCAACTGGAACAACTGGAACAACAATTGGAATGGCATCTGGAACAACAACTGGAATGGCATCTGGAACAACTGGAACAACAACTGGAACGGCAACTGGAACAACAACTGGAACAACTGGAACAACAGTTGGAATGGCAACTGGAACAACTGGAACAACAGCTGGAATGGCAACTGGAACAACTGGAACAACAGTTGGAATGGCAACTGGAACAACAACTGGAATGGCATCGGCAACATCTGGAACAACTGGAACAACAACTGGAATGGCAACTGGAATAACAACTGGAATGGCAATGGCAACTGGAACAACTGGAATGGCATTGGCAATGGCAACTGGAACAACTGGTACAACAATTGGAATGGCAACTGGAACAACAACTGGAATGGCAATGGCATCTGGAACAATAATTGGAATGGCAATAGCATCTGGAACAATAACTGGTCTGGCATTGGCAATGGCATCTGGAATGGCAACTGGAACAACTGGAACAACAACTGGAATGGCATCTGGAACAATAACTGGAATGGCAATGGCAACTGGAACAATAACTGGAATGGCAATGGCAACTGGAACAATAACTGGTCTGGCATTGGCAATGGCAACTGGAATGGCAACTGGAACAACAATTGGAATGGCAACTGGAACAACTGGAATGGCACCTGGAACAACAACTGGACTGGCATCGGCAACAACTGGAACAACAACTGGAACAACTGGAATGGCATTGGCAATGGCAACTGGAATGGCATTTGGAATGGCATCGGGAATGGCAACTGGAATGGCATTTGGAATGGCAACGGCAACTGGAACAACTGGATTGGCAATGGCAATGGTAACTGGAACGGCAACTGGAACAATTGGAATGGCATTTGGAATGGCAATGGAAACTGGAACAATTGGAATGGCATTGGCAATGGCATCTGGAACAACTGGAATGGCATTGGCAATGGCACCTGGAACAATTGGAATGGTATTGGCAATGGCATCTGGAACAACTGGAATGGATTTGGCAACAACAGCTGGAACAACAACTGGAATGGAAATGGCAACTGGAATGGCATTTGGAATGGCAATGGCATTTGGAATGGCAATGGCATCTGGAACAGCAGCTGGAATGGCAATTTCCCGGTGAGAAACCTTAGGCTTTAGATTTCTTAGAACCAAATGGGGGGATCCCGAGCTGCAGCCCAAAGCCAACCCTGATGCCCTTCTTGCCGGGCATCTCCATCTTTTGGGAGGGTGCAGATGCTGAAAGAGAGCAATGGGTGAGCAGTGCTTTCCATCCAAGCCCTTTGAGAAGGGATTTACTCTGGCCTGTGCTCTAGCATGCATCAACCTCTAATGGCAGCAGATGGCAGCTGTCAGATGCAGCAATGATTCACTGAATCCATGAAAAGAATTCTTATGGCCTCTGCCCACTGCCACAGCCTTTTTTTTGTTTTTTATTTTAAATATCTCTTCCTCATTTGAAAATATAACTCTATTGCCATCCCTCCCTACATCAGGGCACTTATTCTTCTCTTGCCGGGATTTTTTGTAAATATATGGTGTGAGACCTAGCTACTTGCACAATCTGAAAATATTTCATGTGGTTTTCTTATCTCAGGAGTCGGGTAACAACCCCGAAATCATCAGTGATAGAGATTCCCACATCTCCATCTCTGGTGGGGACTCTCATATTTCCATCTCTGGTGTCTCACAAAGCATAAGCATCAATAGCGAAACACAGGAAGCAACTATGGAGCAAAATAGCAACGATTTGTCTTGGAAAACCATCTGGAACTTCAACAGGGTGAGTGGCACAGAGAGGGCTTGTTCAAAAAGTGTCCAATGAGACTGGCTACTCATACAGCTGGCCCAGTGACTGGGATTGTTGCCTTTATACTAAATTTCTGAGTCCATGATACTGGGTAGAAACTCCCGGCATTTCCTATTGTTTCAATCCAAACCTTATTCAAGTGTTTACAGGTTGGGAAAAAACTGAATTGTGAGTACTGAATAATTTTATTTTACAGGGTATCATTGCAACAAAAGTGATGCCAGAGAGAACATGCTACATTTCCACCATGAACAGGAATGAGATGCCTACCTTTGCTGCACTTGTCAGAATGGCTGCAGAGAGGGGGGTAAGAATTTAATGGAGGAGTCACTTGGAATGTTGCTCAGTATTTGAAAGTAAACAGATGTGGAAGCCTGCTATTTTCAAAGCCTTTTAAACCATTGGTGTTTAGAAGTGATTTCTATCACACTGTTAATTATGTAGTTCAATTTATTTTGAATTACATTTTATTTTAAAAACTTCAAAAATAAGAATAAGCTCTTTAGGGTAAAGATTTGTCATTTTTAAATAATGTTTTTGATATCCTGGGTAATTTTCACATAGTTTGCAATGAGTTTTTATCCTGACCTCTTTTTAATACTCTCTTACAACACAAGAATGTAGATATGTGGTAAAGCACCCTTTATAATCTTCCACTCCTTGCATGGTAAAAAAATTAATTTCTTTAGGTTTAGGTGTAGTTGATTAAGAAAAATTATCCCAATATACTGGAAAATTTTAAATCATCTCAAAATGTTTGCAAATAACTACCATGTTAGCATGAGCTCCACCCATTAAATTAACACAGACATTTAAAAAATGGTATCAGCATTTAGCATACTCACCTTTGGTAGGCACTGGCTTCCACTGAAGATTCAGAACTGAGTCCTTAAAAAAATCAAGGCTTTAATGAACAAGAACAACTAGGGGGCAGAAGAAAACCAGCAGAGTGTTATCAGTAAAGGCATAGCAAAAAGATTCAGCTTTAGCTATAGATCATGGCTTGCCTCAAGGCTTGACTCCCTTAGAACAAGCTCGGCTTTGCAGCTGCCTTCAAGGCTTGCCAGTGGTCCCACAGGCCTCCAGGGGATTAAAAGGTGTTCCTAAAGGCAGTTTGGACTCAAACACAGCCCCGAGTCATTGCTGCAATGCTAGGAAGAGGCCTAGAAGGGAACCAGCTCCTGAGAGCTTGCTGAATGCTGGTATTTGTTCTTTAGAACCTGATCAGTGGTTTTGGAAGACCTACCACGAAGATCGCCTTTGTCACCGATGGATTGGTCAGCAACCTCATCTCCTATGGATCAGATGTCTTCTCTATGTGCAGTGGACTCACCACCTACATGACTTATGAAGTTCAGGGTGAGTGCAAGGAAAGGAATTCTGTCTCTGAGTGACCTGGCATTTGTTTCCCTTGGGGAATGACCAATGCACAATTGCTGCTCTTCCACTTTGAGCTGCACAGAAACCTGGGGCTTCAGCAGTTGTACAAAGGGATTGACATCTCCAAAGCCCAGGACCGAAACAAAGGCAAAGTCTCAACCTCCTTAAATGACCTGATCTATACCACTACTACCACTTTCTGTGAAGATTAAGGTGGCTTAAGTTGTGTAGCATCTTACACACTGATATCCTCTGCAATGCCTACACGAAGAGAAAGGGTAGCTCTAAGCACCATTGTTCTCTCATTTCTGTATTATAGACCCAGTGTTGTTTCATAACTTCAAAGAGATTCTTTGTCTATTCAATGATTTCTTATGCAGCAGCTGTGGACAATCTAGTTCACTTCAAGCAACAAAAATGAGCTCTTATCGATTATCTAAGTATATCTTTCCCCTGAACTAATTGTAATTTTTTTGTTTGTTTTTTTAAAGTACCCCAGTACAATCAACAATTATGCCTTGCACTTAACGTCTTGGGACTTGTGGAGCTGGAGTACTGCAATGGCAATGGACAGGTTGGAGAATCTTATCTTTCTTGAACCAAGATCCAGCCTTCAGAGCTGCTGCCCAAAGCCAACCCTGATACTGTTCTTCCCTGACATCTCTTCTTTCAAGAGTTTTGTTCTTCACGGTTCAGAAGCTGAAACAGATCATTTGTTGACTAGAGCTTTCAATTAAAAACCTTTTGCATAGATGACCTCCGGCTTGTTTCTCATTACTCTACCCTTCAATCATCTTTGAAACTTCCATGAAAATATTTTTATTGTTTCCCTTCTGCCCCATTTGAGCCCTTCAAATGCTTTTTTGACTGCCAGCTCTCAACACAGGACACAGACAAGGAGCTGGGCAAGCCCCAGGGTGTGGATAGTACACACAAGGCACTCACAGTTAGGACCTTCCTTCCCTGTTCAGGGAAAGATGCCTCACATTAAGAATCTTGATTCAGGTGGCACAAAAGGCAGAAAGAAAGAAGGGCAAAGCACTGATTTTGCCTTTTCTAGGGAAAGGGGAGTCTCTGTGGAACCTACCATGTTGCTCTTATAGAGCCCTCCATTTTCCAGTGCATAGCAAAGACTGGCTACAGGGCATTGTGTTGAACACTGACGTGGATGAAAATGTCCTCCAAAGATGCACACACAGTACAAACACAACTTGGTACCTATAAAATGAAAGATTTCTTCCATTTCTGCTGCCAGGAACATGTCTCTTTCCTGATAGCGAATTCCAGATTCTCTCTATGAGATCCTCCCAGTGTTCAGTAGTATGAAGTATCTCGGAAGCTAAGGACATAACCTGTCTCCATTTGGCATCCACAAGTCAGTCTGATTAGAAGACCTATAATTTTCCCCCTTGGTAGTTTATCACTTTCATTCACTGTACCTGACACCTCGCGTGAAGTATGACATGGATGCGAAACATGAAAAACTGTGTGCTCCATTCACAGTGCTGGCAGACTGCTGCACCTCCTCGGCACTCAGAGCTCCAGCAAGGCACCAGGCAGGAGCACAAGGACAGAGTGTGGCCCAGAGCAGCACAAGTGACAATTGGGCCTCCCCTTCCCAAACAAAGTAAGATCCCCTGGCTTTTCCAGGAACAGCTGCAATAATGATCCTCAGCGGTGGATGGCAGAGGAGAACACATCAGATCAGAGTGACACCAAGTCCCCATCAGGCCAGGCTGGCACTGCAGAGGAAGCTTTGGTGTGCAAACCCACCCTGAACTGCAGCCAAGGGCACAATCAGCACACGGGGACTGGCAGAACTGCTGTCAAATATAAAGCACTCTGGGAATTGGGAAGTGAGCTCCTCTGGGAGCTGGAAAAGGCACAGCAAAAAAGCAAATCCAAATTACCACAGGCTCCTGGGCCACCACTCTGTATATCAAGTTCAGAGAAAGATTAAAATTTACTTCCTAAATAACAGGGGATATAAAATGCCCCATATCACTGCTCCTCCCTCACACATGTTTTGCTACCTCTAGTTTCTGGTCCCTTTCTCAAATCAGCCCTTAGTCCATAATCAGGTGCTACTCTTCTGAAGAGGCTCTGTGAAGATTCAGGGCCACGTCTGAGAAGAAGAAAGAAGATCCTGTATGAGCTCAGAAAGGAAGGGCAGCAAAAGAACTCAGCAAGTCCTATGATTTAGAACCAACCTTGTGATCTCTAGGGACTCACATAACATTTTGAACATAGCAAGATAACCACGCCCTTGGTTTGAATGGTGCTTTTGGTCAGAGGCACAACTTCAGGCTGAGTCCTTCGCCACGCTGGCACAAAGCATCTCTGCACGTTCACTGGGAATCTCTGCTCTGCTTCTGATGATCATTGTTTTTCCTTTACAAATGGCTGTTAAATACACTGAGCCTACCACGACCACTTTTCTCTCACCTCCCTGTACGCCATGAATTCAGTCAGGCAGGTATCAAAGCCTCCTCTTATCAGAACACTTCCCCAGGAATCTCGTCAGGCTTCTGTGAACACAGGGCACCTGCCAAAACCCATTTTCAGACTTAACTTTGGGATATTATGTATCAAAAGCAAGAGTACACATCAATTAGCAGCAGAGCTGGCCTGGCCTGCCATCCAAATGAAGTTCCCTGTAAGCATACCTATCATTTCCCATAAAAGGGAAGGAAGTTGGGATGCTGGAGTGTGTCCAGAGGAGGGCAACAGGCTGCCAGGAGGTCTGGAACACAAGCCCTATGTGGAGGGAGCTGAGGGTGCTTAGCCTGGAGAAGAGGAGGCTCAGGGGAGATCTTACCACTCCCTACAATTGCCTGAAAGGAGAATGCAGCCAGGTGGGTTGATCTCTACTCCCAGGTAACTTGCAATAGGACAAGAGGACTCAGCAGCAGGGGAAGTGTAGGCTGGACATTAGGAAGAATTTCCTCACAGAAAGCATGATGGACATTGGAATGGGTGCTCAGGTAGGTGGTGGAGTCACTGTCCCTGGAGGGGCTTAAGAAAAGTCTGGATGTGGCACTTAGTGCCACATTCTGGTTGACAAGGAGGTGTCAGGTCATTGGTTGGTGACCTCAAAGGTCTTTTCCAACCTGGTTGATTCTTTGATTCTGTAAAACTTCACCAGATTTTAGAGGAGATGCTTAAAAACGTGCTCCTTCAGCCTTGGGATTGTTTCTGCTGGGAACTCTGTGCTGCATTAGCTTTTCAGCAGCAAATTCCTTCACCTGCCCTAAGCAGGAGAACACATCATACACGTGGCATTACTGGAGGAGGCAATTTACCTTTTACCAAAGTCTCTCGTCAGCCTCCATGACACATTTACCTAAACAATATAATTGAAAGGACCAATATTTTTCTTCCCCCATGACTATTTGCACTGTAGGAAGCCTTTCTTTTAACCAGAGCCTCTCTCTAGCATTACACTTCTCTTTCCCTGTATATTGTTTGCAACAAAAAGAGGTTTTGGTTTAACTTTAACAGGGCTATGTTGCAACCAAGGTGTTTTCAAAGAACACCTGCATCATTGCTACAACCAGCAAGAGGTTTTGGCTTGGCAAACCCTCTCCTACACCACCTCCAGGAGACAAGGTAGGATGGTGGTTGAAAGTGGGGCAGAAGATGGTCAGTGAAAAGCACTTGCTCCTACACACGCAGGAGAAAAGGGTCCAAGACCTGAAGAGAACTTTCTCAGCAGGCTGAGTCACCCTAAAAGTTCCTTCAAAAGTTGCATTGCCCAGGAATAACCCCTTCCCTCATACCAAAGAAGTGTGTACAGGTTCTGAATTCTAGTGCTGGTTTTCCTAAACGCTGTTTTCTGGCTTTGTTTCTTTGATGCTCAGGGACCTGGACCTACCAATTGCCACCCAGAGAGAATCACTTCATTATCTCCAGGAAAAGACTCCAAAGCTTGAGGCCATTTGGAAAATGCATCCAAGCCCTGTGCAGAGGAATTCCTTCCTACCTCGCTTACCCTGGTGAGTATGCTACTGACAGCCTTTGTGTTCCAAAATAAACAAGTGCTCGCTGTATACGTTTAGAATGATGCAGTTCAGTTTTTAAGTGACTTTCCCTGGTACATTTCCAACACTAAAGTTGGAAAAATTTCCACTACAATGTTCTCTTATTTTCTCAGTCTAATCAGCTTTTCTTTTTCTTTCAGAATCAAAGGTCTTATCAGGCTCAAACTTCTTAGAGCAAGATATTTTACACTTGAAAGTTAAGATAAATTAACTGCCGATTGCTCTGCTATATCTTCTACATTAACCATTTAAAATCAGGTGAGCTAAAGTCTGGTTTTATAGAGATCAGCATAACTAAGATCTTTTTATTTTAACATCACACCAACATACGAGGTATTACAATGGTTTATTTTAGAAATAAGCATTGTCATGCCACCTGACCAATTGCAAACAAACAGATGCACTATTATTCCGATCAACCCAGAAATCAAGGTGCAAATAACAGAATTAAGAAGAGTATTAAATGCAGTCTGGAGTTGCACACAGATGGCTATTTAAGAATGTTTAATAAAGGTTTAAGACAGGAGAAAAGAAGAATACTCTAACCAACTGCAAGTTGGAAATATGAAAGCGTATAGTTAGGTTAAAAGTAAAGCGAAAAGCCTGAGCCTCCTTTCTTCATTGAAAACTTCAGCATCTCCCTCTAGAAAACACCACATCTTCACCTCCCCTCCTCACTGAGGGGCCCTTCCTTGCTCTTTGAAAGGAGTTACTCCAGGAGACGCTTTACCCACTCAGGAACACTCCAGGGTTACTCCAAGGAAAGGACACAGCAGCCTGTTCTCCTCCGGAAAAGCCTTTTGGGAACTCTAAGTGTCAACTGACATGGAAACCAAAGCAAAACTGCACCCAAGAATTTTTTAGCACCTCCAAAACAAAGCAACCGTAGGTTTGCAACACTTAACAGAACTGTTCCCGTCTGCCTTGCCTGGGGTTTCTGGAGAGACTCTCCTCTCCTTTTCCAACCTGAGACTGATTTTTCCTTGAGATGCCACAAGCACAGCCCTCTTCCCTGCTCCTGCTGGGAAGCACTGGAAATGTGTCCCTGTGAGCCCTGTCACAGACGGTTCCACACGCCCCAGGCAGCCGAGCCGCGTCTGTGGTGCCGATCTCGCAGCCCCGCGGTCACCGCGCAGCACAGAGCCCGTCAGCCCCGCCGGCAAACAGGGGCAGCCGCTGCCCGCTGCAACCACCGACTCACCCACGGAATCACCCACAGGATCACTCAGGGAATCACACACAGAATCACTGCGTTGGAAGAGACCTTCAAGATCATCAAGTCCAATCCAGCCCCAACACCTCAGCTAGACCATGGCACCGAGTGCCACATCCGGTCTGTTTTTAAACACATCCAGGCATGGCGACTCCACCACCTCCCTGGGCAGACCACTCCAGTGCTTTATCACCCCTTCTGTAAAAAAACGTTTTCCTAATATCCAACCTATATTTTCCCTGGCATTCCCCCCAAGCAGCAACAATGCCTGCTGCAATACCGTCCCGCTTAAAACCAGATCTCCCACAGGAGAGTAAAACACCGTCAGCAAGGTCCAGCCGCTCGCAAAAGTGCTGTAACATCACAGACAGCGATTCCTGCTTTCATTAAAATATTATACATTGTAATGCTTGATACATCTCCAACCTTTTTTTTTCCTTTCACAAAAAGCCTTAATTCACCATGTGTCCTACAGTAACAGTTCAAACTTTTGCACACAAGGTGGAACTGGCACCGAACGAATGAAGCAAAGCAGTTGCTCTTTCCAGACCCAGGGAATGTGCTTGCAATATGATACCATGGAAGGTTTCTTGCTCAAACTGGGACGTCAGTACATTTCAAATATTCACTAATCAAATTTAAATTGATTCAGGTTTTGACTGATCAAAAAGAGAACGAGACTGTAAAAGAGATTTCTAAACAGGGACATGACAGCAAAGACTCCAGTGAGCCTCAGGAGACATCAACACTGCAACTCTCAAAATGTCTATTTAAGTACACAGGTCTAGAAATATTCTTAATAGTGCAGAAGATTGGAGTTGCTTACCGCACCAGAAAAGATTTCTCTCAACACAGGGGAGGCCTCAGCTTCATTTGAATTTAAATTGCAAGCACAACCCATAAGCATTCCACTCATGTAACAAAGTTTCAATATTTCATCCAATCTTAAGTCTGCTTTTCTGTTTATCCTACAGCAGACAGAATATAAAGTTAACACCTGAAGAAACTATGAACAAAAAAATATCCAAGTGTGACTTGAATATAATAAAAATGCCATCACACAATCTAATAAATGTGTTTTCATTCCCTCATGTATTTTAAGACAAATTGGCGATTTTGCAAGAACCTGATTTCTGAGGGATTTTTTTTTTTTTTACACAAAATAGATATTCTGATTGGACACACCCCCAGTAGGCCTAATACCCGTCTTGTGAGTAAAAATTACCTCAAAAACTGCAAATTAACCAAGCTGCAAGGACATAAATGCGACAGCTCCGCTCTGCCGGGTCCGCTGAGGCGCCGCCGCCTCAGAGGGGCTTTCCCGCCCTTTTTCCGCCCTCCCGTGCTCCTCTCCTCCCCCGCCGCCTCAGGGGGGCTTTCCCGCCCTTTCCCGCTCCCCTCACGGCCCGGCCCCGCCTCAGCCCCGCTGGCTCCGGCCCTCTCAAGGCGTCCCGCACCGCAGCAAAAGCTCGAGGGTTTATTCCTTGAGGAAAGGGTGAATTCCTCGCGGGCAGCGCAGGGGCTTTGTCGGTGTTTCTCATCGGGCAGCAGTGAGGGACGGAAAGTGCGGGCCGCCCCTCAGAAATCCGCACCGGTGCTGCTGCTCGTAAAGCAGCCTGCTGAATGTAATGCCCGTTTGGTGTAGCTGTACGTATCAAAAATACCGCTTCGGGCTTGGAGTTTCAAAAAGTGAAACTGAGACAAGCATTCAGTTTGATCAATATTGCACGTGCAACAGCGTTTAGACCTTATTTTTATGTATAAACCCCCACACCTGGCCACATTGCCTTTCCAAACAAGCAGCTGAGTAGTTTCCGTGCCATAGAGCCGGGTTGCTCACAGAATGAAATTGAAAACGGCGTGGGGCTATGAGGATGGTCTCAAGGAGAAGCCATGGCAGGAACAGCTGAGGGTATCAGCCGGAGGAGACTGAGGGGAGGTGGAATTCTTCAGTATTCTCTCGAGGGGTGGTGGAAAAGCAGTTCTCCCACCTCTGCTCTCTGTAATCAGTTACATGACCCGAGGGAATGGCTGGAGCTGGGTCAGGGGAGGTTTAGGGTGGATATTAGAAAAAGGTTCTTCACCCAGAGGGTGCTTGGGACCTGGAATAGCTACCAGAAAAGTTGTCACAGGACCAAGCTGGATGGAGCTCAAGGAGTGTTTGGACAATGTTCTCAGGTGGAACTCCTGCGGATTGTTCTTGTGCAGGCCCAGGAGTTGGACCTGATGATTCTTGAGGGTCCTCTGTGATTCTGTGATTCTTGTGAAACAGTTTTCAGTGGCCATGTTGTACTTGGGGCATGTATTTTTGTGGGTGCTATGGTTACAAAGACCATAAAGTGCATTTTGGAAAGTCCAAAGGCTTTTATTTATTCAGACTAATTGAAAGCGGGTTTTTTTGTTTGCTTAAAGCCAAGGCTATCTCTGATTGTAAGTTTGATGTAATGTTTCAGAAGTAATTAATACATGTCAGAAAGTTACTACAAAGCATATTTAATTTTTTCTTAGAAATGGAGCTTTATCTGATAATTATTGGGTCAAAATTTGCAGAAGTATAATCCCTGTGTTTATCAAGTAGTTACAGCAGGAAATAATTTTCAGTAAAATGCATCAGGGATACAAATCACAAAATAATTTTATTGCAACATTCAGTCCTTCCACACCTAATTCTGAAAACATATAAAAGGTGGAGGGTTCACATTGTTCTTCCTACTTGCAGCAGCATCAGCTCTGCAGTCAGGATGGGTCTCCCTGTAAGTATGCACGCTTTTCTTCCTTATGAACTGAAGCTTTGATTCAAACCCAGGCCTTTATCTCTCAGAAGGGCTTCTTGTCAATGCTTTTGCACAACTTTGGCACTCTGCACTAGTGCATCAAGCCCTTCCCTGTAGTGCCAGAGCAGAAGAAATGGAAAAGCTTTCTCCTCGCTCTTGTGAAATAGCTGTGTGTGCCTGCACAGCTCTGAGAAACAACTTGAGGTTCAGCTCTTGAAAGGACAAGTGTGAAATGTGTCTACTTTGAGCACGCTGGGGTAAAGCAAGGTGCCTCCCTTTGGGGGCACTGATGCAATCCCAGGCTGAAAGCAAAGAAAGGATCCAAGGAGGACCCTTCACCATCAGATTAGGAAAAGGGAAGGAGGACTCTCATGACCAGATTTGTCAGCCAGAGTTGCAGTTACACTTTGTATTTGATTTTCATTTCAGATTTTGACTGCAGTCCTTCTTGGACTTGTCCTGACTCCAGCCCTTGCTGATTACGTGAGTACAAATGAAAAATTCTACAGTGCTGCTCTGTGTTCCCTGCTTCATGAGATCTCCTTTTTCTTTCACCTTCCCCTTGGAGGAAACAAATCGAATCTTCTCAAACAGATGAAACTCTGGCATTCCCTGTGTGGTAGAACTTACTCTAGTCTAGCAAAGATTTTTGTAAAAATTTTAGGAGATCACTGTCTGGCTTGAAAATCTAAAAATGTCTCATTTTTAATTGAGTCTCAGCAAAAAAGTAAAAACCAGTAAGTCATTCTTGTGGTCCCCATCACTAGTGGCCAATCACAGATTGTAATGGCACTTAGCAGGGAGCAGCACTTCCAACGTAGCAGGGATTTTTCTAAAACTGTGGGGACATCACAGCCTCTCTTCAAACATTAAACATCTTCTTTCCCTTGGCTTTTCAGTCTCAGAATTCGGGTAACAACTGCCAGGTCTCTGTTGGTGGTGTTTTCCAAAATCTGACTATCAGTAGTCTGACACGTGTGGTGGTTATTGAACAAAGGAGCAACCAGTTCTCATGGAAAACCGTCTGGAACTACAACATGGTGAGTGGCAGGGAGGAGGCTTGTTCACAAAGAGTATGAGGAGACTGGCTCCTGGTAGAGCTGGCCCAGGGATGGGGATTGTTTCCTTATTCTGAATGTCAGGAGCCCATGATTTGGGGCAGCAACCCTTGGCATTCATTCCTGTTTTAACAAAGGGTTTTCTCTAGTCCCAAGGCCCAAAAAACTGAATTACAAGTGGTTAATAACTTTTTCTTACAGGGTATCATTGCAACCAAATTGCTGCAACAGAACACCTGCTACATTTCTGTCATGAACAGAAATGAGATGCCCAGCTTTGAGAATCTAGCCTACCTGGCTTCACAGAATGGGGTAAGATTCAAAATATCTTACTGTACTTGATAATCATTCTTTTGTCTGAGACACTGCTATTTTCCAAACCTTCTCAATCAATGGGTAAATAATGAGACATTTTATTGCTGATACTTCTGGTAATATTTTTTAGTTACATTATTTGTAAGCATTCAAAAACTACAATATCCTCATTCAAAAGCCTTTAGTGCAGGTTGGACATATTGAGCCTAAGTCCCTGATTAGTTACGTTATTTTTGCAATTACTTACATTATTATACAATTGAATTTTTTTTACTGTCATAGTATCTATAACTTAGATTTTTCATAATGTTTCTTAATTTCACATTCTCAAAGTATAAAAAATAACTTTTCTTCAGATGTTCTAATTGATGAAGGACAAATACTGCAGTATTACAGAGAAAATCTTTAAGTATACTTTCAAACATTTTAAAGAAAATTATGAACAATGTTTCTTTAGTTCAGTCATCCATATGGCCACAGACATTATACAAATTATCTTAGCATTCAGCATATTCACCTTTGCTAAACACTGGCTTCCCTTGAAATCTGAGAACTGAGTCTGTAAAACACCACACCTCACATAGCAGGAAGGCCTGTAGGGCAGAAGGGAAGCAGGAGGAGACTTCTCCTGCCAGCCGGCAGCCCGGGTGCCCCTGAGGGGCGAGGGCAGGCACTGAGCAAATGCCTTGGAAGGAGCTCTGGCTCCACAGAGCGGCCGCACTTCTCCTCTTCAGCGCTTTCCTTGTGCTGCCACTCCCCTCAGGCTCCCTGCACTTGGCTCCCTTGGAACCATCTGCCTTTGGAGCTGCCTTCAAGGCTTGCCAGTGCTGCCACAGTCTCCCAGGGATTGAAAGGTGTCCCTAAAGGCAGTTGGGACTCCAACACCCAGCCCCGAGCCATCCTTCCAGAGCTGGGAACAGCCCTAGCAGGAACCAGCTCCTGGCACTGATCCTGCTGAATGTTGGTGTTTGTTGTTTAGAACCAGGTTGGCCTTGGAAGACCTACCAAGAGGATTGCCTTTGTCACCAATGGACTGGTCAACAACCTCTACTCCTATGGAGCAGACATCATGGCTATGTGCAGTGGACTCACCACCTACATGGCTACCGAAGTTAACAGTGAGTGCAAGCATGGCAATTCTGAGGGTTACTGACCTGGCCTTTTTCTCTCCTGGGGCGTGACTAAGGCACAATTGCTGCTCCTCCTTGAGTCAGGCAGAAACCAGGGGCTTCAGCAGTTGCACAAAGGGTTCGGCACCTCGGCAGATCAAGATTGGAACAGGGTGGCGTCAACTTTGCTGAGTTGACCCAGGCAGCCGCCAAAAACTTGTCCTTCACAACACTAAACCAAGTGGCTTCCTCCCCTGTAACTTTTCCCCTGGGGCAATGATTCCATTCTCCAGCAATTAATTAGACATGGTAGATTCTTCCAGAATGTCACAGCCCATGTGACGGGGCCCATGAACTGGCAGCAGCCTCCCCATGTAATGCCCAGCCATTGGGACCCTCAGGAGAGAGTGCAGTAGAGCCCCGATTTCTGCACAGGAAATCCCAAGGGTGTTCAAGAGCAGATCTTTGTGAGCATTGCTGCCTGAGGCACAGAGGTGGTGCTCTTTGGGACTCCAAGAGGATCTGTCTCTTGTAAAGCTCAAACATTCCCAGAGCAGCAATCCTTCAGAACCTGGCAGGCTCTGAGCAACACCACCACCCTCCTGTAGAAGGGCAGCCAATGTCTTAGGCATCAGCTCAAGGGATTTTGTCTTTTCCAGCTTTGCAAGGACTCCAGGTGAATCTGGGATCGTGCATTACCCTTGAAGTCCTGAGAATTGTGGAGCTGAATTACTGCAATGGCAATGGCAGTTGGAATGGCAATTTCCCGGTGAGAAAACATTAGCCCTAAGCTTTTCATGTATCAGTTCTGGGGGCTCAAGAGCACCTCCCCTAAGCCAGTGCTAATGTCCTTCATAAAAGGACAAGATGCCCAAGATGCCTTCTTGTGCATCTCCTCTTTTGAGAGGTACCTGCTTGAGGATGCAGATGGTGAAAGAGAGTAATGGGCCAGCAGAGATTTCCATCCAAGGCCTTTGAGAAGGGATTTACTCTGGCCAGTGCTCTAGCATGCAACAGCATTTAAAGCCACTAGATGACAGCTGTCAGATGCAGCAGTCATTCACTGAATCCATGAAAAGAATTCTTATGGCCTCTGCCCACTGCCACAGCCTTGATTCTGGGTCTTTGGAAAGGACTGAGGCTTCCTGGGGACAGCATTTGTTCTATTGTAGCAGGAATTTTTCAGATGCTTTGGAAATATCATTGTCTGTGTTCAAAAATCAAATGTCTTCTTTCCCTTGGCTTTTTAGTCTCAGCAGATTCCAGGTGGCATCTTCAACAACACACAGGGCAACATCTTCAACCACACTCAAGTCATCATTGGTGGCCAGTCCCAAACTGTGACCATCAACAGGCAATGGCGTGTGGCTGTCATTGAGAAAAGGGCTGGCATTGGGTCCTGGAAAACCATCTGGAACTACAACACGGTGAGTGGCATGGTGTGCTTGTTCACAAAATGTATGAGGAGACAGGTAGCAGGTAGAGCTGTCCCAGAGATGGTGCTTGTTTCCTTATTCGGACTGTGTTGAGTGCAAAGTTTTGGGTAGGAAAACCTAGAATTCATTCCTCTTTTAACAGAGGGTATTCTCAAATCTAAAGACATGAAAGAATGAAGTACAAGTGCTGAATAATTTCATTTCACAGGGCATCATTGCAACCAAAGTCATGCAGCAGAACGCCTGCTACATTTCCATCATGAACAGAAGCCAGATGCCCCGCTTTGATAACCTGGCCCGCCTGGCAGAAGAGAGCAGGGTAAGGTTCCCAAGGAGTAGCAGAGTCTTGCCCCTGGAGTTCATTGATCCATTTCTTTATGTGCTTTTTCCTTCTGGACGGGACTAGGTTGCCACAAATGGCAGGAATTTCTTTCTCCGAACTGTATTTGGGTTGGGAATTTCCATAGGAATGCTTTGCTGAAAGAAGAAAAGGGTTGCACATTCCCTTCCCGTGTTCTGATTTCCCTGAGAACATTGAGCTCTGCAGCTTGCTGAAAACACTAGTTCTGAGCAGCTCTTTGAGGGCCTTAATTCTTTTGGCATGCCAGGACCTTAAAGTCCTCTGCAGGCCTTTCAATACCAAACTGCATTGGACAGGTCAGAACTTTGCATGGCTGCTGCTCGTGGCCAGACTCTGTTTTCCTTTGGGGTGCAGGAGAGCACCTCCCTATTCCACAGCCTTTCCCCTAGGGAATATGTCTAGCAGGAACCAGAACCCAGTACTGATCCTGCTGAATGCTGGTATTTGTTCTTTAGAACCAGTTTGGTCTTGGAAGACCTACCAAGAAGATCACCTTTGTCACCAATGGATTGGTCAGCAACCTGAGGTCTTATGGATCAGATGTCTTCTCTATGTGCAGTGGACTCACCACCTACATGACTTATGAAGTTCATGGTGAGTGCAAAAAAAAGGAGTTCTGTCTCTGAGTGACCTGGCATTTGTTTGCCTTGGGGAATGACCAATGCTCAATTGCTGCTCTTCTTCTTCCTCCTTGAGTCAGGCAGAAACCAGGTGCCTCGGCAGTTGTACAAAGGGTTCAACATCTTTGCAGATCAGGACTGGAACAGGGTGGGGTCACAGCCCCCATAAATGACCCACAGCCCCCCAAAGGAAACCCTTACAGCTCCTTTCCAGAAAGATTAAGGAGCCTTAATTTTGGGCCCAGAGGGTTTCAGCTGACACTGAGCTCCCCTGTAATGCCCAGTCAGTAAAAAGTGTCACCCTAAGTGTCACCAGCTGTCCTTCAGACCAGAGCTGACTGACAATTTAACTGGCAGCCAAGGTCTTAGGCAGTAGCTCATGGGGTTTTGTTTCTTCCTTTCTTGCTTTCCAAGGAGTCCAAGTCAATCTGGGATCATGCATTACCCTGGATGTCCTGAGAGTCGTGGATCTGAAGTACTGCACTGGCAATGGCAATGGACAAGTGAGGAAACCTGACCCTTACCTTTCTTGAAGCAAATGGGGGAGGAAACTGAGCTGCTGCCCAAAGCCAACCCTGATGCCCTTCTAGCCTGGCATCTTCTCTTGTGGGAGGTTCCTTCTTGAGGGTGCAGATGCTGAGAGAGAGCAATGGGTCAGGACGGGGTTCTGTCCAGGACTTTGAGCATGGATTAACTGTGGCCAGTCGTCCTTACAGCCTTTGCCCACTGCCACAGCCTTGATTCTGTGTCCTTTGGAAAAGACTGAGGGCAGTGCTGGGCACTTCCCGCGTGCAGCACTTCTTCCATTGTAGCAGGGATTTTTCAGAAAATTTGGGCATATCACTGTCTCCCTTCAAAGGTGAAATGTCTTCTTTCCCTTGGCTTTTTAGTCTCAGCAGGTTCCCGGTGGTGAGGGCAACACTCAAGTCATCATTGGTGGCCAGTCCCAAGTTGTGACCATCAACAGGCAATGGCGTGTGGCCGTCATTGAGAAAAGGGCTGGCATTGGGTCCTGGAAAACCATCTGGAACTACAACACGGTGAGTGGCACGGAGGGGGCTTCTTCACAAAGCATATGAGGTGACTGGTTCCTTGAACAGCTGGCCTAGGGATGGTGCTTGTTTCCTTATTCTGACCATGTAGTGTGCACAGTTTGGGGTTAGAACTCTCGGAATTTGTTTCTGTTTTAATATAGGGTTTTCTCCAAATCTCAGGCTTGAAATACTAAAGTATGAGTTCTCAATACCTTTATTTCACAGGGTGTCATTGCAACCAAAGTCAAACAACAGAACACCTGCTACATTTCTATCATGAAGAGAAGTGAGATGCCCAGCTTCAATAACCTGGCCCACCTGGCAGAAGAGAGCAGGGTATGATTCCAGATGAGTAGCAGTTTTGGGACCCTGGAGTTCATTGATCTCTTTATTCATGTGCTTTTTCCTTCTGGACAGGATGATGCTGTTACAAGTGGCACGATTTTCTTTCTCTCAACATTAGTGGGGTTTGACACTTTTGTGGGCAAGCTTTGCTGAAAGGCAATGAAAGGAGAAAGGAGGCTGCAACATTTCTTTCCTCCTCTTCTCTTTCTCATAGAATGTTGAGCTCTGCAGCTTGCTGGGCAAAGGCTTTATCTGAGGAGCCCTTCAAGGGCCTTAATGCTCAAGACATGCTGAAGAAGATCTAAAAGTCCTACACAGACTATTGAGTAGCAAACTGCATTGGTCTGCTCAGAGCTTTGCATGGCTGCTGCTCATGGCCAGACTCTGTTTTCCTTTGTTGTACAAGAGAGCACCTCCCTATTCCACAGCCTTTCCCCTAGGGAATATGTCTAGCAGGAACCAGAACCCAGTACTGATCCTGCTGAATGCTGGTATTTGTTCTTTAGAACCAGTTTGGTCTTGGAAGACCTACCAAGAAGATCACCTTTGTCACCAATGGATTGGTCAGCAACCTGAGGTCTTATGGATCAGATGTCTTCTCTATGTGCAGTGGACTCACCACCTACATGACTTATGAAGTTCATGGTGAGTGCAAAAAAAAAGGAATTCTGTCTCTAACTGGCCTGGCATTTGTTTGCCTTGGGAAATGACCAATGCACAATTGCTGCTCTTCTTCTTCCTCCTTGAGTCAGGCAGAAACCAGGTGCCTCGGCAGTTGTACAAAGGGTTCAACATCTTTGCAGATCAGGACTGGAACAGGGTGGGGTCACAGCTCCCATAAATGACCCAAAGGAAACCCTTACAGCTCCTTTCCAGAAAGATTAAGGAGCCTTAATTTTGGGCCCAGAGGGTTTCAGCTGACACTGAGCTCCCCTGTAATGCCCAGTCAGTAAAAAGTGTCACCCTAAGTGTCACCAGCTGTCCTTCAGACCAGAGCTGACAGACGATTTAACTGGCAGCCAAGGTCTTAGGCAGTAGCTCATGGGGTTTTGTTTCTTCCTTTCTTGCTTTCCAAGGAGTCCAAGTCAATCTGGGATCATGCATTACCCTGGATGTCCTGAGAGTCGTGGATCTGAAGTACTGCACTGGCAATGGCAATGGACAAGTGAGGAAACCTGACCCTTACCTTTCTTGAAGCAAATGGGGGAGGAAACTGAGCTGCTGCCCAAAGCCAACCCTGATGCCCTTCTAGCCTGGCATCTTCTCTTGTGGGAGGTTCCTTCTTGAGGGTGCAGATGCTGAGAGAGAGCAATGGGTCAGGACGGGGTTCTGTCCAGGACTTTGAGCATGGATTAACTGTGGCCAGTCGTCATCAGACACTCTGCCCACTGCCACAGCCAGTCCTTTGGAAAAGACTGAGCGCAGGGATGGCACTTCCCGTGTGCAGCACTTCTTCCATTGTAGCAGGGATTTTTCAGATGCTTTGGGGACATCACTGTCTCTGTTCAAAAATGAAATGTCTTTTTCCCTTGGCTTTTTAGTCTCAGCAGATTCCAGGTGGCATCTTCAACAACACACAGGGCAGCATCTTCAACCACACTCAAGTCATCATTGGTGGCCAGTCCCAAGTTGTGACCATCAACAGGCAATGGCGTGTGGCTGTCATTGAGAAAAGGGCTGGCATTGGGTCCTGGAAAACCATCTGGAACTACAACACGGTGAGTGGCACAGAGGGGGCTTGTAGACAGATGCAGGTACAGCTGTCCCAGAGCTTCTTTCCTTATTCTGGCCGAGTTGAGTGCACAATTTGGGATAAGAGCACATTAATTTGTTTCTGTTTTAACAAAGGGTTTACTCCAATTCCAATGTGTGAAAGGCTGACAAGTGATTTCTTAATATTTTCATTTCACAGGGCATCATTGTAACCAAAGTCACTCAGCAGAACGCCTGCTACATTTCCACCATGAACAGAAATGCCAGATGCCCCGCTTTGATAACCTGGCTCGCCTGGCACAAGAGAGCAGGGTAAGGTTCCCAAGGTGCAGCAGATTCATGAGCCTGGAGTTCACTGGCCCGATTCGTCATGTGCTTTTTCCTTCTGGACAGGTGACTGTTGTCACAAGGGGCTGGAAGTTTCTTTCTCTCAACACTACTGGGGCTTTGGAATTTTTCAGAGGAATGCTTTGCTGAGACTTGAAAGGATCTGCACCATTCCTTCCTCATCTCCACTTTCTCTGAGGATGTTGAGCTGTGCTGTTTGCTTGCCACAGCCTTTCTCTGAGAAGCCTTTCAAGGGCCTTAATGCTCTTGACATGCAAGGTCTCAAAGTCCTTCAAAGACTATTCAGTACCAAACTGCGTTGGTCAGATCTGACCTTGGTGTTGCAGCTGCTCTTGGCCAGACTCTGTTTTCCTTTGTTGTACAAGAGAACATCTCCCTATTCCACAGCCTTTCCCCTAGGGAATATGTCTAGCAGGAACCAGAACCCAGTACTGATCCTGCTGAATGCTGGTATTTGTTCTTTAGAACCAGTTTGGTCTTGGAAGACCTACCAAGAAGATCACCTTTGTCACCAATGGATTGGTCAGCAACCTGAGGTCTTATGGATCAGATGTCTTCTCTATGTGCAGTGGACTCACCACCTACATGACTTATGAAGTTCATGGTGAGTGCAAAAAAAAGGAGTTCTGTCTCTGAGTGACCTGGCATTTGTTTGCCTTGGGGAATGACCAATGCACAATTGCTGCTCTTCTTCTTCCTCCTTGAGTCAGGCAGAAACCAGGTGCCTCGGCAGTTGTACAAAGGGTTCAACATCTTTGCAGATCAGGACTGGAACAGGGTGGGGTCACAGCTCCCATAAATGACCCAAAGGAAATCCTTACAGCTCCTTTCCAGAAAGATTAAGGAGCCTTAATTTTGGGCCCAGAGGGTTTCAGCTGACACTGAGCTCCCCTGTAATGCCCAGTCAGTAAAAAGTGTCACCCTAAGTGTCACCAGCTGTCCTTCAGACCAGAGCTGACTGACGATTTAAATGGCAGCCAAGGTCTTAGGAATCAGCTCATGGGGTTTTGTTTCTTCCTTTCTTGCTTTCCAAGGAGTCCAAGTCAATCTGGGATCATGCATTACCCTGGATGTCCTGAGAGTCGTGGATCTGAAGTACTGCACTGGCAATGGCAATGGACAAGTGAGGAAACCTGACCCTTACCTTTCTTGAACCAATGGGGGAGGAAACTGAGCTGCTGCCCAAAGCCAACCCTGATGCCCTTCTAGCCTGGCATCTTCTTTTGTGGGAGGTTCCTTCTTGAGGGTGCAGATGCTGAGAGAGAGCAATGGGTCAGTTCTGTCCAGGACTTTGAGCATGGATTAACTGTGGCCAGTCCTGATGCACACATCAACCTCTAAAGGCACCAGATGGCAGCTGTCAGATGCAGCAATGATTCACTGAATGCTGGAAAGAATTCTTATGGCCTCTGTCCACTGCCACAGCCTTGATTCTGGGTCCTTTGGAAAAGACTGAGGGCAGTACCAGCACTTCTAGAGGCAGCACTTCTTCCATTGTAGCAGGGATTTTTTGGAAGCTTTGGGGACATCAGTGTCTCTATTCAAAGGTGAAATGTCTACTTTCCCTTGGCTTTTTAGTCTCAGCAGATTCCAGGTGGCATCTTCAACAACACACAGGGCAACATCTTCAACCACACTCAAGTCATCATTGGTGGCCAGTCCCAAATTGTGTCCATCAACTGGCAATGGCGTGTGGCTGTCATTGAGCAAAGGAGCTTCAGCAGGTCCTGGAAAACCATCTGGAACTACAACACAGTGAGTGGCACAGAGGGGGCTACTGCATAGCTGGCCCAGGCATGGCAATTGTTTCCTTATTCTGACCATTTTGAGTGCAAAATTTCAAGTAGAAACTTTCTGCAGTCGTTCCAGTTTTAACAAAGGGTTTTTACAATCCCAAGGCTTGAAAGACTGAACTGTGAGTGCTGAATAATTTCATTTCACAGGGCATCATTGCAACCAAAGTCACGCAGCAGAACGCCTGCTACATTTCCACCATGAACAGAAATGAGATGCCCCTCTTTGATAACCTGGCCCGCCTGGCAGAGGAGAGCAGGGTAAGGTTCCCAAGGAGTAGCAGAGTCTTGCCCCTGGAGTTCATTGGCCAATTTTTCCATGTGCTTTTTCCTTCTGGACAGGATGATGTTGTCACAAGTGGCAGGATTTTCTTTCTCTTATCACTAGTGGGATTTTTTCAGAGGAATGGTTTGCTGAAAGAAGAAAGGGGGCTGTACTATTTCTTTCCTCCTCTTCTCTTTCTCTGAGGATGAGGTTGAGCTCTGCAGCTTGCTGGGGAAAGGCTTTATCTGAGGAGCCCTTCAAGGGCCTTAATTCTCTTAGCATGCCAAGATCTCAAAGTCCTTCAAGAACTATTCAGTACGAACCTGCATTGACTAGCTCAGAGCTTGGTGATGCAGCTGCTCTTGGCCAGACTCCCTTTTCCTTTGGGGTGTGAGAGAGCATCTCCCTATTCCACAGCCTTTCCCCTAGGGAATGTGCCTAGCATGAAACAGCTCCTGACACTTATCTTGCTGAATGCTGTAATTTCTTGTTTAGAATCAGATTGGTTTTGGAGGACCTTTCAAAAAAATCACCTTTGTTGCCAGTGCATACGTGAACAACCTGAGGTCTTATGGATCAGATGTCTTCTCTATGTGCAGTGGACTCACCACCTACATGACTTATGAAGTTCATGGTGAGTGCAAGGAAAGGAATTCTGTCTCTGAGTGACCTGGCATTTGTTTCCCTTGGGGAATGACCAATGCACAATTGCTGCTCTTCCACCTTGAGTCAGGCAGAAACCAAGGGTTTCAGCAGTTGTACAAAGGGTTCAACATCTTTGCACATCAGGATTGGAAAAGGGTGGTGTCACAGCCCCCATAATGGACCCAAACCCAACCTCACAGCTCCTTTCCACTAATCTTAATGAGTCTGGGCCCATGGACTGGCAGCAGCCTGACCATGCAATGCCCAGCCATTGGGACTCCCAGGACAAAGTGCAATAGAGCCCTGATTTCTGCCCAGGAAATCCCAAGGGTGTTCAAGAGCAGATCTTTGTGAGCATTGCTGCCTGAGCCACAGAGGTGGTGCTCTTTGGGACTCCAAGAGAATCTGTCTCTTGTAAAGCTCAAACATTCCCAGAGCAGCAATCCTTCAGAACCTGTGTGTTCTCTGAGCAACACCACCACCCTCCTGTAGAAGGGCAGCCAATATCTTAGGCTTCAGCTCAAGGGTTTTGTCTTTTCCAGGTTTCCCAGGACCCCAGGTGAATCTGGGATCGTGCATTACCCTCGATGTCCTGAGAGCTGTGGATCTGAAGTACTGCACTGGTAATTTCCATGGCAATGGACAGGTGAGAAAACGTTAGCCCTTACCTTTCTTGAATCTGTTTGGGGGGCTCAAAGCCAACCCTGACGCCCTTCTTGCCTGACATCTCCTCTTTTGAGTGTTTCCTGCTTGAGAGTGCAGATGCTGAAAGAGAGCAATGGGTCAGCAGAGATTTCTCTTCAGGACCTTAAGTGTGGACTTCCTCTGGCCTGTGCTCTAGCATGCATCAACCTCTAAAGGCAGCAGATGGCAGCTGTCAGTTGTAGCAATGATTCACTGAATTAATAGAAAGAGTTATTATGACCTCTGCCCAGTGCCACAGCCTTGGTTCTGTGTCCTTTGGAAAAGACTGAGGGCAGTGCCAGCACTTCTCAGGGGGCAACACTTCTTCCATTGTAGCAGGGATTTTTCAGGAGCTTTGGGGACATCACTGTCTCCCTTCAAAGGCTAAACATCTGCTTTCTCTTGGCTTTTCAGTCTCAGCAGGCAGGGAACAACTGCCATTTCTCTGGTGCCTGTGTTTTCCAAAACATGACTCTCAGCAGCCAAACACGTGAGGTGATTATCGAGCAAAGGAGCCAGCAGTTCTCCTGGAAAACCATCTGGAACTACAACACGGTGAGTGGCATGGAGGGGGCTCCTTCAAAAGCTTTACTGGGAGCCTGGCTCTTGGTACAGCTGGCCCAGGGACATGTTTCTATATTCTCCCCATCCTGAGTTCAAGATTAGGGGTAGAACCTCTCAGCATTTGTTACTCTTGTTAGTCAGAGTCTATCCTGTCTTTTTGGGTGGAAAACCAAACTGCAAGTGCTCAATAAGTTTTTTTTACAGGGTGTCATTGCAACCAAACTGGTGCAAGAGAGAACGTGCTACATTTCCACCATGAACAGAAATGAGATGCCCACCTTTGATGCTCTCGTCAGATATGCTTCAGAGAACGGGGTAAGAGTGAAAGTCAGCAGTTGCTTGGATTGCTGTGCAGCCCGGGTGCCCCTGAGGGGCGAGGGCAGGCACTGAGCAAATGCCTTGGAAGGAGCTCTGGCTCCACAGAGCGGCCGCACTTCTCCTCTTCAGCGCTTTCCTTGTGCTGCCACTCCCCTCAGGCTCCCTGCACTTGGCTCCCTTGGAACCATCTGCCTTTGGAGCTGCCTTCAAGGCTTGCCAGTGCTGCCACAGTCTCCCAGGGATTGAAAGGTGTCCCTAAAGGCAGTTGGGACTCCAACACCCAGCCCCGAGCCATCCTTCCAGAGCTGGGAACAGCCCTAGCAGGAACCAGCTCCTGGCACTGATGCTGCTGAATGTTGGTGTTTGTTGTTTAGAACCAGGTTGGCCTTGGAAGACCTACCAAGAGGATTGCCTTTGTCACCAATGGACTGGTCAACAACCTCTACTCCTATGGAGCAGACATCATGGCTATGTGCAGTGGACTCACCACCTACATGGCTACCGAAGTTAACAGTGAGTGCAAGCATGGCAATTCTGAGGGTTACTGACCTGGCCTTTTTCTCTCCTGGGGCATGACTAAGGCACAATTGCTGCTCTTCCATCTTGAGACTGACACAAAGTAAGCAGCAAACATGCATCCTTGTAGAAGATGTGTATAAATCTAGCAGGTCATTGTCAGTTTCTTTATCACAGAGATTCTTGTGTTGAGGTCAAATCCAATATTCTTTTGAAATATAGTCAAGCAGTGCTTTTACTCAGAGGAGTTAAAATTGAGGCCCCATCCAAGTATTCTGAGGCCCTCTCCAAGCTGATGGTCTCCAGCTCTCTTTTGGGAAACACTCTCAGCTCAGGCTCCAGCTGCTGCATTCTGGCTTAGCACTAGTTCCACGTACTCACTGCTTGCTTTGCTTTAGGGTTGCTTTGGCAGCTGAAAGGGCTCCATGGGACTGAAAAGGCAAGTGCAAGGTGCCAGGTTTAAGGGCTGTCAGTGAATGCACAGAGCACTTAAAATCATCTAAGCCAGTGTCTCTCTTTTTTTTTTTTTTTTTTTCTTTTTCTGATGTTGTTTGTACAGGACCCCAGCTGATTCAGGGATCATGTATCTCTCTTGATGCCCTCAAACTTGTGGATCTGAGTTATTGTGGTGGCAATGTCAATTCCTGAAAACCTTATCTTCAATCAAGAACAGAGGATCTGAGCTGCTGCCCAAGGCAAACCCTGGTGCAATTCTTCCCTCACATCTCCTTTTAGAGATGGTCTTGGGGATTTGGATGCTGACACAGATCAACTGGTGACCACATCTTTCAAATAAAGTCCTTCATTATGTATTAACTCCAGCTTGTTACTCATTACTCTACCCTTTTTCATCCAAGAACCCCTCCACAAAAATATTTTTATTGTTTCCCTTCTGCCCCATTTGAGCCCTTCAAATGCTTTTTTGACTGCCAGCTCTCAACACAGGACACAGACAAGGAGCTGGGCAAGCCCCAGGGTGTGGATAGTACACACAAGGCACTCACAGTTAGGACCTTCCTTCCTTGTTCAGGGAAAGATGCCTCACATTAAGAATCTTGATTCAGGTGGCACAAAAAGCAGAAAAAAAGGGCAAAGCACTGATTTTGCCTTTTCTAGGGAAAGGGGAGTCTCCTTTGTGGGATTTACAGAGTTGTTCTGTTCCTAAAATGAGGCAAGGTTGGGATTCCTGTTGCTCAAATCTTTGCAATCAAGGTTATTTCCTTTTCTCTAACGAAAATGGCAGGATGCCCCAGGTTATCCAGGTGAATACAAATCTGCCTTTAGCACCAGCACCAACCATGCCACATCCCTCAGTTTCTGGCACACTCAAATCTGCCCTTGGTCCATGATATGGTGCACACTGGCACAAAGCATCTCTGCACGTTCACTGGGAATCTCTGCTCTGCTTCTGATGATCATTGTTTTTCCTTTACAAATGGCTGTTAAATACACTGAGCCTACCACGACCACTTTTCTCTCACCTCCCTGTACGCCATGAATTCAGTCAGGCAGGTATCAAAGCCTCCTCTTATCAGAACACTTCCCCAGGAATCTCGTCAGGCTTCTGTGAACACAGGGCACCTGCCAAAACCCATTTTCAGACTTAACTTTGGGATATTATGCATCAAAAGCAAGAGTACACATCAATTCGCAGCAGGTTTCAACATCAGTTTGTGGAAGTTGACAGAATTCAGTGGCAGGGGTTGGTCTGTTGCTTACTGCATAGATGAAACCTGCAAAGGAAAATCAAATTAAAATGGCTTCAGAATGGCATACACAGAGTCCAGGGGTGCAAAGGGTGAGGGTGCAAAGGGTTTAAGAGCATTTAAACACTGACTCATTTACAAGGTGATTCAATAGTGTTTCCTACACCTACAACAAAGACTGGAATACAGATTCTAGATACAGCATTCACACCCTTATCACTCCTCATGCACCCACACAGGCCCAGAGCTGTTTACATCTCTGTCTGTGTGTGCAAAAGGGCCTGGTAAAAATTCCCCTCGAGTTCACCGAAAGGGGTCAGATGCCTTTGCATTTCTCAGTGGGTGAGGGTTGAGTCTCCAGGAGTGGGGGATTCCAGCCCAGTCAGAGTTTGAGCCCTGCAGAGCTGAGGCTTTGCAAGCTGCAGGACACATCCCACTCCAGAGGGGAAGCTCGAGGAGCCCACTGCAGTGCAGGGCAGCTCTAAGGCCCCCTGAGCTCTGCTGGTCATGGATCAGGAGAGGATTGTCCTTAACTCCCAGGAGATTTCCACCCTGGCCTGTCCCAGCTGGTAACAATGGTCCTGTTCCACTCAGGCTGTGATCCAGGTAGATGGTGTTCCAAGGCTGTCAGGGCTGAGTGATTGTCCCTTGTTCCCTGCCTGGGTCAGGGAGCCAATATTCCTGATATAAGCAGTGTCACTCCCACTCTCAGAGCTGCCAGTACAGTCATGGAAACCAGGCTGGGGCAAAGCCTGAATGTAAAGCCTGACACAAGAGCACTGATGGCTCTTGTGGGGTTCCCAGATGGGCTTCCCAGCCTCCCCTCTGAGGCCACAAACCATCTCCCCTTTACTCTGATCTCCAAGAGCAATAATCCCCCAAAACCTGGCTACTGCAGCCAATGCTTTATTGACAGAAACACTGCTGGGAATCCACAAAGCTAAATCCTTTCCTCCTTTAATCTATCCCCAAAATTGGACCGTGAAGAAAAGCTCCAAGGAGCACCACAAAAACAGTTCACACCACTCTGGCACTGGGGTTGTGCCTGAGCAGGACAAACATCATACACGTGGCATTGCTGGAGGAGGCAATGAAACCTATTTATTTTTTTTTTCCTACCAACAGATTCCTACCTCATTATCATCAGATTCCAGCAGATCAAAATTTCCAAAAGTACAATCCCCCTATTTATCAAGTACTTACACCAGGAAATAAATACCAGGGACATGCAGCAGGGAAACAAACGACGAAATAATTTTACTGCAGCATTCAGCCCTTCCACACCTAATTCTGAAAACAAATAAAAGGTGGGAGGCTCACATCACTTATTCTGCCTGCAGCAGCATCAGCTCTGCAGTCAGGATGGGTCTCCCTGTAAGTATGCATGCTTTTCTTCCTTATGAACTGAAGCTTTGATTCAAACCCAGGCCTTTATCTCTCAGAAGGGCTTCTTGTCAATGCTTTTGCACAACTTTGGCACTCTGCACTAGTGCATCAAGCCCTTCCCTGTAGTGCCAGAGCAGAAGAAATGGAAAAGCTTTCTCCTCACTCTTGTGAAATAGCTGTGTGTGCCTGCACAGCTCTGAGAAACAACTTGAGGTTCAGCTCTTGAAAGGACAAGTGTGAAATGTGTCTACTTTGAGCACGCTGGGGTAAAGCAAGGTGCCTCCCTTTGGGGGCACTGATGCAATCCCAGGCTGAAAGCAAAGAAAGGATCCAAGGAGGACCCTTCACCATCAGATTAGGAAAAGGGAAGGAGGACTCTCATGACCAGATTTGTCAGCCAGAGTTGCAGTTACACTTTGTATTTGATTTTCATTTCAGATTTTGACTGCAGTCCTTCTTGGACTTGTCCTGACTCCAGCCCTTGCTGATCACGTGAGTACAAATGAAAAATTCCACAGTGCTGCTCTGTGTTCCCTGCTTCATGAGATCTCCTTGAACCTTTCATTTTTCTAAAGCCTTGGGGAGAGAATCCTTGAAAGCCTAAGTGTTCTTTCATTTGTTTTTCTAGCACCAACAGACTGAAATAAGCAAGAAAATCTCCATTAGTGGAGGCTACCAAATTATGACCATCAATAGGAGATGGCTGGTGGCAAGTGTGGAGCAACAGACCAACCATGAGTACTGGAAAACCATCTGGAACTATGACACAGTGAGTGCAGCCTCTTGTTCAGAGACTGGCTCAAACATTCAGTAAAAACTGGTTTTTACCTTTTTTAATAGGTATGAAATTCCAATATTAATGATGAAATTCCAAGTGGTCAATAACTTTATTTTACAGGGTTTTATGGCAACCAAAGTGCTGCCAGAGAGAGCTTGCTACATTTCCCTGATGAACAGCACAGAGATGCCCAGCTTCGATGGACTTCCCCAGCTGGCTGCAGACATCAGGGTGAGATCAAAAAGGAACAGTTACTTGGAAAGTTGTACTTAATGCAAGTGAGACCTTGCTATTCCCAAAAGCAACAGGTACTTTAAAGACCAGGTTTGTCCCACCATTAATCAGATATTTGTATCAATTTTACAACAATGTAAGTTTAAACTTTTGAAAATTGGAATGCCCTTGTTCAGTTGCTTCCAGTGGAGGGTTTGCATCTTTGGCCAATGTTGTAGCTCAGTTAAAATGTTTATAACTAAAACTAGGAGTGTGCCTGGAGTGAAGCAGAGCAGGGCACTGATCTTGCTGCATGCTGGTGTTTGATGTTCAGAACCAGAATCACCCCAGACCCCCTGCAAAGGAGATCTCCTTCACCCTCATCAGGAGAACCATTCGTGACCTGGAATCCTACGGACCAGACATCTTCTCCATGTGCAGAGGGCTCTCAACTTTCGTGGCCTATGAAGCTGAGGGTGAGTGCAAGCAGAGGAATTCTGTCTCTGTGACCTGGCATTTGTTCCCTTGGGGAATGACCAATGCACAATTGCTGCTCTTCCACCTCAAACCCACAGGAACCAGGGCCCTCAGCACTTGTACAGAGGGTTTGACATCTTTGCAGATGATGGACTGGAACAGAGAGGGGTCCCAGCCCCCATAAACGACCCAACCCAAACCCTTACAGCTTAATGGGGCTTTATTTTGGGCTCAGATTGTTTTGGCCCACACTGAGCTCCCCTGAAGTGCCCAGGCAATAAAAAGGGTGTTTCTAAGCACCTCTGTCCTTCAGCTCAGAGCTGACTGAGGACTTGACCCAGAGCCCTTAGCAGCACCTAGTCTGTCTCAGGGTAATTGTTTTATTTCCTTGTTTTTGAAGGACCCCAATTCAATCTTGGATCGTGCCTCAAGCTTGATGTCCTTCAATATTTGGCCCTCACCTACTGCCACAATGATAACTTTGTGTGAATCAGGCCTCTCCTGAGCTGCTCCAGCCCTGCTGGGGCTGCTCCCTGGCATCTCTTCTTCCCAGAGGTTCCTTCCTGAGGATTGAGTGCTGGGACAGATCAGTTGGTGAGCAGAGCTAGCAATTAAACTCCTTCACCATGGAAGAACTCCAGCCTGTTTGTCGTTACTCTATCCTTTTTCATCCAAGAACACTTCCACAAAAATATTTTGCCCTTTCACTGCTCTTTTCATCCCAGCACAGCCAGAGAGCTGGGCAGGCCCCAGGGTGCGTGTGGTACAAACAAGGCACTCTCAGTTGGGACCTTACATTAAAAATCTAGGGGGTACAAAAGGCAGATAGAAAGAAGTGAAAAACAATTAATTTATCTTTTTTAGGGGAAGGGGAATCTCCTTTGTGGGATTTACAGGGTTGTTCTGTCCCTAACGTAAAGCAAGGCTGGGATTCTTGTTGCTCGAATCTTTGAAAAATTACAGCAGTCCAGGGAAGGGAAAAAATCCTCCTGGCCACTGAGTGTCAGCCTCGAGTTGCACAAGAGAGATGGAGAAGGCACTCGGTCCGGGCAGAGGAATCTGCCAGCCCAGGGCACCAGGAGAGAGCAGCGCTGCCAGTCCCAGCTGGGCTGTTCCAGCCCTGGAGACACAGCCAGGGGCTCTGAGGGGTCTGCAGCAGGCAGGAATCCCTGTGCAGAGATCATTTCATGGTGGGAATGACACTGGGAGCGTGGGGAGCTTCCACAGGGCGCTGAAACAGCTTCCTGGGGTCCCCTGAGAAACGGGGACTGTGGTTTTTAGAAGCTGACAAAAGCCACTAGCCAGCAGCCAGGTCAGAGCCCTGGGAGCCAAAGGGAAGCACCCAAAGGTGCTCCCAAAGCCCAAGGCACCAGCTGGAGCTTCAGTGTGCACAGCTGTGTGCAGTTAAAGCACCTCCCAGCCCTTCTCCTCTCACCCTCAGCCCTCCCCAGGTCTCTCACACACAACCTGACACCTTTGTGATGTTTTTGTTTCTGGCATTTTTGTGGGGGGGGGGGGGGAAGGGCAGACAAATTCCAGCACCCCTCCCATGAGCTGGAGTGTTGGTGCTGCTGTCAGCAGATCACACACAAAAATACACACTCTTAAGGCAGCCAGATGAGGAGGATTAGTCCTGGAGGAATTCAGAATTTCAGGATAAGGCTCAGATAAAGTTGCCCTTGGTCAGCAGCTCCCTCCATCTCAGAGCACTCCCAGCTCCTGCTGATGCTTCATTCCTTGGCTTTTCCCCAAGCTCTCCTTGTGTCACTGTGACCCCACAGCTACCCAGAGACTCTGATCTCCTCCTCCAGCTTTGGAGAGGGATGTTTAAAGACAGATTTAATGCTTTAAGCAGTGCAGGGCAGCTGGCAAGCCTGGCACAGGTGCATTGCATCCACTGAACTCACCTGGTGCTGGCACTGAGGAGATTTGGGTTGTTGGTGTGCCCTGAGGGTCTGGGAGGGGAATTTGGGAGCCCCTGTAGCAGTAAGAGCTGAGCTGGAGGTGCCAGGGGCTCCCTCAGTGGGGTTGGTGCTCCTTGTGAGCTCTCCTGCCAGCTTTGGGAGCCTGGGCTGCTGTTTGTGCAAGGAGACAGGACAGGTGAGTGGAGGTGGAGTTACATCCTCCACTGGCTCTCCTCGAACAGGGGAGCTCAGCCTTTAGAGGATTTGGGGCAGGCTTTGGTAAGCACAGGCACTGCTGAGCACTGCTCAGGAGGGAGAAGATGCAGGGCAGGAACCCTGGCCTGGCTCTTCACTCCTGAGAAGCTGCCCCAAGATTCTCAAGGTCTTCACACTCAGATGCTGCCTGTGTGGGGAGCAAAGATGGGGAGCACAGGGGTCTGTGCACATCTGTGTGAGGAGCACAGGGATCTGTGCACATCTGTGTGGGGAGCACAGGGGTCTGTGCACATCTGTGTGAGGAGCAGAGGGGTCTGTGCACATCTGTTCTGTGTGAGGAGCACAGGGGTCTGTGCACATCTGTGTGAGGAGCACAGGGATCTGTGCACATCTGTGTGGGGAGCACAGGGGTCTGTGCACATCTGTGTGAGGAGCACAGGGATCTGTGCACATCTGTGTGGGGAGCACAGGGATCTGTGCACATCTGTGTGGGGAGCACAGGGGTCTGTGCACATCTGTGTGGGGAGCACAGGGGTCTGTGCACATCTGTGTGGGGAGCAGAGGGGTCTGTGCACATCTGTGTGAGGAGCACAGGGGTCTGTGCACATCTGTGTGAGGAGCAGAGGGGTCTGTGCACATCTGTGTGGGGAGCACAGGGGTCTGTGCACATCTGTGTGGGGAGCTCAGGGGTCTGTGCACATCTGTGTGGGGAGCACAGGGGTCTGTGCACATCTGTGTGAGGAGCACAGGGATCTGTGCACATCTGTGTGGGGAGCACAGGGGTCTGTGCACATCTGTGTGGGGAGCTCAGGGGTCTGTGCACATCTGTGTGAGGAGCACAGGGATCTGTGCACATCTGTGTGGGGAGCACAGGGATCTGTGCACATCTGTGTGGGGAGCACAGGGGTCTGTGCACATCTGTGTGGGGAGCACAGGGATCTGTGCACATCTGTGTGAGGAGCAGAGGGGTCTGTGCACATCTGTGTGAGGAGCACAGGGATCTGTGCACATCTGTGTGGGGAGCACAGGGGTCTGTGCACATCTGTGTGAGGAGCACAGGGATCTGTGCACATCTGTGTGAGGAGCACAGGGGTCTGTGCACATCTGTGTGAGGAGCAGAGGGGTCTGTGCACATCTGTGTGGGGAGCACAGGGGTCTGTGCACATCTGTGTGAGGAGCACAGGGGTCTGTGCACATCTGTGTGGGGAGCACAGGGGTCTGTGCACATCTGTGTGAGGAGCAGAGGGGTCTGTGCACATCTGTGTGGGGAGCACAGGGGTCTGTGCACATCTGTGTGAGGAGCAGAGGGGTCTGTGCACATCTGTGTGGGGAGCACAGGGGTCTGTGCACATCTCTGCTTGTGGGGAGCAAAGATGAAGTGACAGGATGGGGGAACAGCCTTGAGGGCAGGGTTGGATGGGATTTTGGGAAGGAATTCCTCCCTGGGAAGGTGGGATGGAATTCCCAGAGGAGCTGTGGCTCCCCTGGATTGCCCAAGGCCAGGCTGGACCGGGTTTGGAGCACTCTGGGACAGTGAGAGGTGTCCCTGCCAGGGCAGGGGTGGGATGGGCTGGGCTTTAGGTTCATCCTAACTCAGCCTAGGCTGGGATTCCGTGCTCAGCTCTATCCCGGCGCAGCTGGGAACGTGCTGGAGTTGTGGCCACGAGATGGCATTGTCTGAGCTCCTCCCGCTCAGGAAAAGCAGAGCTTGCCATTTTTAATAATAACAATAATAATAAAGCGGGGGGGGGAAGCCACAAACCCTCCCTGTATGTGCTGAAGGCCGTGACAAAGCAAGATTTGAGAGGAGGCTGCTCCTGCTCTTGGCAAACAGCGGGGCTGCTTTCCCAGAGCTGCAAGGGAGACTGAGGGTCAAGTCCCTTTAAAAAAAAAAAAGTGAAATACAGTATTGTGCATCTTGAAATCTGAGACCAAGAAACAGAAGTGCGAGGGAAACAAGGGGGAAAGTCTCGCAGTTCCTGCGGACAACTGTTGCCAGTGGAGTTTTAAGGAATACAACACAGATCCAAACCTTCCGCAGGTCACTGGATGGCTTTTGTGGAGGGACCTGGGAAATAAAGGAGCCTCGGAAGAAGAGATTTCTTTTTCTCCTCCTCTCTGGATATAATGGCCATTGCAAAGCAAAGCATCTGGAGGTTTGGCTTCCAGTGTGCCTTCCTGGCGGCTTTCACCCTCACCTGCGATGGGCACGGCGGGAGGAGAGAGCACGGAGGTCCTGCCTGCTACGGGGGCTTCGATTTGTATTTCATCCTGGACAAGTGAGTCCCTCCGCCTTTGTTCCTTCCCGCTGAGCTCCTGCCCTGGGCACGGGCTGCTGCCGGGGAGGTTCCTCTGGCTCTGGGGTTTGTACCAGTCCCTGTGTCCCCAGGGAACCTCTGCTATTGTGGGAGCTTCATTGCAGGGTCCGGTGCCCCAATCCCTCGGGGCTGCGATCGCATCCTTACGGATCTTCCCCGGGCGGGAGCTCTGGGTGTGCCCAACCCGAGCGTGCTCTGGAGATTCCTAAGGCAGCACCCGGCTCCCCTCTGCCTTCCTGTGAGTCGGGGGGCTGGGGCTCCCCAGAGCAGGGAGGGCACAATTGTTCCTGCAGAGACCAGTTCCAGGGCTGGGAACATCCAGGGAGTGCAGAATTGTTCCTGCAGAGACCAGTTCCAGGGCTGGGATGTGCAGGGAGTGCAGAATTGTTCCTGGAGCACCAGTTCCAGGGTTGGGAACATGCAGGGAGTGCAGAATTGTTCCTGGAGAAACCAATTCCAGGGCTGGGATGTGCAGAATTGTTCCTGCTGGGATGTGCAGGGAGTGCAGAATTGTTCCTGCAGCTCCAATTCCAGGGTTGGGAACATGCAGGGGGTGCAGAATTGTTCCTGCAGCACCAGTTCCAGGGTTGGGAACATGCAGGGGGTGCAGAATTGTTCCTGCAGCTCCAATTCCAGGGTTGGGAACATGCAGGGGGTGCAGAATTGTTCCTGCAGCTCCAATTCCAGGGTTGGGAACATGCAGGGGGTGCAGAATTGTTCCTGCAGCACCAGTTCCAGGGCTGGGATGTGCAGGGAGCTCTGCTCGTGCCCCGAGCTGGGTCCCTGCCCCTGTGCCCCTTCAGCTGTGCCCACAGCAGCAGCTCCAGGTCCAAACCAGCCCCGAGAGGGGCTGCTCCCTTCGGAGGGGCTGGGATGGAGAGCAGCTCGGGTGCCCCATTTAAAGAGCTTTGTTTTCCCTAGCTGAGTCACACTTTCTTTGTTTCTCCTGTTAATCAAATGCATATTTTGACTGTTTAGCCGGAGATAACTTCCTGCCTCGCTTTTTCATCACCGATTGTGGCAGTGTCACCTCCTTGGCACTGCAGCAGTGCTGCCTTTTGCAGATGTGGATGGAGCAATGGGGAATCATTTCGTGCTGAGCTCTGGAAAGCTTCCTACTAAAGCAACGCAGCAATTAAAAAAGAAAGAGAGAACTTTAACAAACGCTAGCTGAAATGGTTGTCCTGATTTTCCTGATCAAGAGCAGCTCTTTTGAACCAAAGGCTTGGAGGTGCTGCCTGCCAGAGCCATGGCACTGACAGTAATGCCCATAAATTTCAGAGACAGGAAAGTATTTGCAAGCTGCCAGGAGCGCTCGCAGGCGAAGTTTCTGCCTGATCCTCTGGAGGGTTTTGCAGTAGCTCCCACATTCCATCAGTAGAAATGGCTTGGAATTACATAACCCTTTACTGCCAAATCCTGGGCAAAACCTGACTCTGAGACACTGGCTGCTTCAGAGTGCCCGAGGTCCTGATGCTCCAGGGGGAAGATTGATTTATTTTATTCAGTGGAAAGATCTACCTGGCTTACTCATTTTCAGTTATTAATTGGAATAACTCCATTGCTACAAATGGAAAAACCCTGAACCCAAACAAGCCCAGAGCATGATTTGTGCTGCAGAGAGCTTCTGTCAGCTCCCTTCCCTGGAGGCTGAGCAGGACTGAAGGATTTCTCACCTCATGGCTGTGCTGTGTTACACCCCTGAGCTAATGTGGCTTCAGCAGGTCCCTGATCCAAGTTCTGAGCTGTTCCCCCACCAAAGTCCATGAGCTGTGAGCCTCCCTCTCAGGACTGAGGGTTTGGGTGCAAACACAAGCTCTAGAGCAGGCAGGCTGGCCCAGTCTGCTCTAGGTGGTGTCGAGGTGTCCCACCAAACCCTGCTCTGACAGTGCAGAATTGGACAGGATCTGATGGAAGAATTTCCTTGGTCTCCCGTGGGATTCTGGAGGAGCACTGTGGCTCTTCAGCTGAGCACAGGGCACCACTGGACCTGGCTGTTCAACCTCTGTGAGAGATTTGCTGTGGTTCTCCCATTTCCTTTGACACCTTGATGGAATCACAGGAGGGTCTGAGCTGGGAGGTCTCCAAAGATCACCTGGCTCCACCCCGTGCCATGGGTGAGGAACCTTCCACTGACCTTGCAAGAGGCATGGTCAGTCCTTTGATGGCAAAATCTCAAACTGTGTCCAGTTTCTCAACTTGGTCCCAAGTTTTGTGCTATCTGGAGTAGCTCTGTGCTACCTGGAGTGGCTGCTTGCCCTTTGGGGTTGCTGCTTGCCCTTTGGGGGGGCTGTCTGCCCTTTGGGGGTGCTGCTTGCCCTTTGGGGGGGCTGTCTGCCCTTTGGGGGTGCTGCCTGCCCTTTGGGGGGGCTGCCT
Organism: Serinus canaria; assembly: GCF_022539315.1. Classification (NCBI taxonomy): domain Eukaryota; kingdom Metazoa; phylum Chordata; class Aves; order Passeriformes; family Fringillidae; genus Serinus; species Serinus canaria. The sequence goes on along the minus strand of NC_066335.1, from coordinate 512,726 downwards.
GCCCTTTGGAGGAGCTGTCTGCTGTTCAGGGCTGTGTCCTCTCTGCTCTCTGGGTCCTGGGCAGGTGCTGAGCCCCTCAGGTGAAGGTCCCCCCAAGATAAGCCCAGGGCTGTGGAAGGTAGGCCTGGCTTACTGGCTGGCCCAGGGTGGGCTCTCCCTTTGTGTCCTGTGGGCTCAGGCTCCACAGGCTGGAGGAGCTGGTGCCAAGGAAGGAACACGGTGCAAATTCAGATAAATTCAGATAAATTCAGATACAGAACTACGAGGAAGCAGTGAGATGTTGCTAAAAAGCCCAGACTGGACAAAGTGTCCAGTTTTTGTACAAATGCTCTCTGTGTGATTAATTCCTGCTGCCTGTGACCACCCCAGCCCTGCAGTGAGCAAACCTCCCCTCTCCCAGCATAGCTGGAACATCTGGGATTTCCCAGGATCAGCCCTGCACCCAGAGCAAGGTGTGCATTGGGGTGGGATGGCAGGAGCCTGCAAGGACGTGCAGGGATGAGTTTCCCCTGTTAGCACGAGGCTGAGGGATGCCAGCGAGGCAGGGTGGAGAAATTTGCATTTTTGTGTCTTTTTGCCTGAAGGAATGTAATCAACTCCCAGTCCTGCCAAGGGCAGGCCCTGCAGAGAGCTGAGCTCATGAGTGAAATCCCTGCCAGTCAGGACCTGTGGAGTGTTTTCCACGCAGGGCTGCCTGTGGGATGAGCATTCCTGGTGGAAGGAATGGGCAGGAGCTCCCTTGTGTGCCTGCAGCCCTCTGCACTTTTTCTGCTGATTGATGGAAATTAAGTCGTGGCTGCTTGTTTGTTGGTTGTTCTTTTGCTTGCCCCCTGCCAGCCAGGAGGAGAGGAATGTTCTTGGGCTGAGCCTTGTCCTGCTCTGCCCCGAGCCCGTGTGACCTGCAGGGCTCGGCAGGGAGCTGTCTGCTGTGCAGTGTGGCACCAGATAACAGCACTTCCTCCAAGGCTTGCATCACCCCTCGGAGCCTCCGTGCTCTGGAGGGCTTCCAGAGCTGCTCCTGCAGGATTTGGGAAGGCAGAGGATGCCTCTGGGCTCCTTGGGGTTGGTTTTGAGGAGCTCGGTGCTGCACAGCTTCTGAGGAAATGGCATCAGCCCAGCCCCAGGCAAGCTCAAGGGGACTTTTGGACCAAACCAGCCCCTGACCCAAGTGCCTTCATGTCCCTGGTGTCAGAGGGTGGCCTTCATCCTGAGCCCCTCCTGGGCTGTGACCTGGCAGGGCCACGGGGGCTCTGGGAGGGAAAAGTGGAGTCTGAAAAGTGCAAGAAGGACCAAGCCCAGGGAGGCTGGAGCTGCTTCAGTGCAGCTTTGGGCTCTGAGCAGCTGCTCCCAGTGAGGAGGAGGAGGAGGGCAGTGCCGAAGGAGCCTCTGCAGTGCTCTCCCCACACCTGCATCCCCTCGGAGGTACAAAATGCCAGGGCAGGTGGCCACAGCTCTCACTCTCCTGTTAAAGAGAATGCTTTGCTTGGGTTTAATTCCCATCCATTGGGCCTCCTCCAGAAGAGATTTTGGCATCCTCAGGATGAGTCTTTTCTGGAATTGCAAGGTTAAAGCATCAGCCATTCAGCTGCAGAGCCTTGGCTCGCTGCTCATCTCCTTTCTTTGGGGAATATGAGGAGAGAACTATTAGAAAATTGGCTTTTCTTATCTTACAGTTGGACTTCAGCAATGCTCATCCTCCTCAGAGCTCTTGGCCTGCCTCGCTGGGCAAAGGAAGTGTCATTTACAGTGTGGCTGCTGGGTGACAGCCCAGGGAGGTGGGCACTGCCAGGGGAAAGCAAAGCTGCTTCCTCAGCTTTGCTCTGGCTCACAAATCCTGCTCCTGCTGGCTTGGCCCATTTTTGTTATTTTTATTTGTTTTGCCCATTTTTGTTGTTTTTATTGGGTTTGTCCATTTCTGTTACTTGTGCTGGTTTTGCCCATTTTTTTTGTTTTTATTTGTTTTGCCCATTTTTTTGTTTTTATTTGCTTTGTCCATTCTGTTGTTTTTATTTGTTTTGTCCATTCTGTTGTTTTTATTTGTTTTGTCCATTTTGGGCCGAGTGAAGACCGTGAGGAGTCTGAGGTGTGATTCAGAAATTGCCTTTGGGCAGGGGCTGCTGCTCCCAGCTCCTGGTGCCTGCCAGCAGATGGGTCAGGAAATGAGGGAATCTTCCCCGAGGTGCTTTTGGGAGGTGAATGTTTGGTCTAAAGTAACATTTGGTTCACTGAAGCAAGCACTAATGGGGCTCTGATTAACCAAGCCTTGCCTCTCCGAGTCTCCCGGGGGCTGATGTGACCCCTGCTATAAATTCAGGTGGATTTTATGCCTCACCACCTAAAGACAATAAAAACTTCTTTTCCAGGCCAGCTCTAGGAAATGACTTGGGCCTGGAGTGCCGGTGGAATTCAAGCTCTCTGAGTTATCCCATCCATCCAAGGGGAATTTGCACCTGGGGCTGAGCTCTGCGTGTCTGTGCTCTCACTTTGGGGTTTGGGTTTCCTGTCTGAGAGCAAGCCCTGCTGAGTGTCACCCTCAGCTCCCACAGTGCCCATTTCCCCCCTGCCTTCACTGGCTCACCCAGAGCTTGGCTGCTGGTGTCCTTTGGTGCTTTTTAATGAACATTTGTGTGGGGAGGGGCCCTTGTGCCACGTCCTGGTCTGAGGGATGAGAGGAAGGAGGAATTCAGCACTGAGAGCACCTGCAGATGGTCCTGCCTGCTCTGCCCTCTGCCCTGCAGGGCTGCCCGAGGTACAGGGCACCTCAAACCCTCCCAGGGCACCTCAAACCCTCCCAGGGCACCTCAAACCCTCCCAAACTGCTGCTTTTGGGCTCTGGTCCTGCCTGCTCTGCCCTCTGCCCTGCAGGGCTGCCCCGAGGTGCAGGGCACCTCAAACCCTCCCAGGGCACCTCAAACCCCTCCCAGGGCACCTCAAACCCTCCCACACTGCTGCTCTTGGGCTCTGGTCCTCTGTGCAGCCAGGCACAGCCTCACTGCCCTTGCACAGGCCTGGGGGTTTTAGACCTGAGCAAAGCCCCTCATTTGGGCTGCGATTAATGCGCGATTATTGCGCGATCAATGCGCGATCAATGCGCGATCAATGCGCGATTAATGCGCGGATAATGCGCGATCAATGCGCCATTAATGCGCGATTATTGAGCCATTAATGCGCGGTTAATGCGCGATTAATGCGCGATTAATACACGATTATTGCGCGATTAATGCGCGATTATTGCGCGATTATTGCGATTATTGCACGATTAATGCGCGATTAATGCGCGGTTAATGCGCGATTAATGCGCCATTATTGCACGATTAATGCGCGATCAATGTGTGATCAATGTGTGATCAATGTGTGATTAATGCGTGATCAATGTGTGATCAATGTGTGATCAATGTGTGATCAATGTGTGATTAATGTGCGATCAATGTGTGATCAATGTGTGATCAATGTGTGATCAATGTGTGATCAATGTGTGATCAATGTGTGATCAATGTGTGATCAATGCGCGATCAATGCGCGATCAATGCGCGATCAATGTGTGATCAATGTGCGATCAATGTGTGATCAATGTGTAATCAATGCGCGATCAATGTGTGATCAATGCGCGATCAATGTGCGATCAATGTGTGATCAATGTGTGATCAATGTGTAATTAATGCGCGATCAATGTGTGATCAATGCGCGATCAATGTGTGATCAATGTGTGATCAATGTGTGATCAATGTGTGATCAATGTGTGATCAATGTGTGATCAATGTGCGATCAATGTGTGATCAATGTGTGATCAATGCGTGATTAATGCAGAGGTGCTGCCAGCCTCGATGGACAGTGGCAGCTCTGCAAGGACAGGTGGGCTCGGGCAGGGACAGAGCAGCTCCAGAACTGTGCAGAGGGAGGGAATGGCTGGGAAGGAAAAGCAGCTCTGGGGGAAGGGGCAGGAAACGCCTGGGACCCCCCCAGGACGGGCTCGGCGTGCTCCTCTGCAGCTGAAGCATTTATTATGAGATAAATAAATGATCATAAATAGCAATAAACCATCACTTTACATCCTGGGTTTATTCCTGAGCCCCAGCCTGGGACCTGCTCTGCCCCTCCCCTGGCACTAAATAAATAATAATAAATAGCAATAAACCATCACTTTACATCCTGGGTTTGTTTTTATTCCTGAGCCCCAGCCTGGGACCTGCTCTGCCTCTCCCCTGGCACTAAATAAATAATAATAAATAGAAATAAACCACAGCATTTCATCCTGGGTTTATTTTTATTCCTGAGCCCCAGCCTGGGACCTGCTCTGCCCCTCCCCTGGCACTAAATAAATAATAATAAATAGAAATAAACCGTCACTTTACATCCTGGGTTTATTTTTATTCCTGAGCCCCAGCCTGGGACCTGCTCTGCCTCTCCCCTGGCCCTCCCAGAGCTGAGCCAGGACAGAGCAGCTCCTTTGCCTTTTCCCCCTGGGAAGTGAAAAACCACCTCAGACCTTCACCTTTTCTTCCTCAGGCTGCAGATCAGTGAAGTTTCTGTTGGAGCTGGGGTGGTTATTTCCCCTGTCAATATTTCTAATTGTTCTCAATGAATTGAATAAGTGGTGACACATTTATTTTCCAGCTCCAGGAAAGAATTTTTTTTCCAATACTAATATTCCAGTGTTCACAGAAGTGTTTGTGCCAGGAGGGGCATTTTGTGCTGAAAGATTCTGATTAACCTAATTTTTTCCTCGTTCTTTCAGCAGAAAGAAGAATAATCCAACCCCATGACATCCTCTGGTTTATTCTCCTGAGGAGCAAACTGAGTTTGTTTTAAGTGAGCTGTGAGGGAATTACCCAGAGCAGCTGGGATGTGGACTGAGGTGTTTTACTGCTCTTGGGCACAGTGGGAGCACTGGAGGAGGTCAATATTAATAATCTGTGTAGTTCCCAGAGCACTTGAGCTGAAAGCTCTGTGGAATGAGTCTAAAACACTGTGCAGAGACAGCTCCTCACCCTCAGAGGCTGATTTGGTTAAGGCTGAGTTCAAGCCCAGCCTCACTGCCAAGGGCAGCCTCGAGCCCTTGATGGAGTGGGGATTATTTTGCTTTTTAAGTTGGAAATGCCAGTCTGAGTTTGATGTCTCTGGAGGAGCAGCAGGGGCAGTGAGTGCTGAGCAGAGCAGCAGCAAACGCCTCCCTGAGCAGAGTGGGGCAGAGGGGTGACCCTGGCTGTCCTGTCCCTTGTGTCCCCAGGTCAGGCAGTGTCCTGCACCACTGGAACGAGATCTATCACTTCGTGGAGCACCTGGCCCGAAAGTTCATCAGGTAAGGGAATTCTGCAGCTGCCTGGGGCTCTGGGGCTGCCAGCCCAGCCCCCCTGTGCTGACCATGGGAAATGGGGTGGGGAAAGGGCTCTTGGTGCCCTCCTCCCACCCTCCACTCACTGCTGCTCCCCTCGTTCCTGTTCTGGGGGCAATGGGGGGGCAATGAAATAATTCCATTTATTCCTGCCTGCCCTCCCTGGCTCAGATCTGTGAGGGATTAAATAATTCCATTTATTCCTGCCTGCCCTCCCTCCTCAGATCTGTGAGGGATTAAATAATTCCATTTATTCCTGCCTGCCCTCCCTGGCTCAGATCCTCCTGTCCCTGAGGTGCAGAGGTTTGGGGCTGCAGGGACAGCCTGTGGAGTCCCTGGGGACAGGGGATGGGCTGAGCTGTGACAAACGTGACGCGTGCTGAGCCCTCCCTTGTCTCAGGATGGGTTTCAGCCTCTCTGCCCTCAGCAATCCCAGGCACAAGTGTTCTCTGCATCCCTGACAAGGATTCCCCAAGGTCTGCCTGGCCTAGGAAAGCCCAGGTTAAACAATTTCCATCCTGCTGGGCTGGGTGTGACTGTCACACACACAGAGCTCTGCTCTCACCCCCACACTCACCCACTGTGTTCTCTCCTCCAGCCCCCAGCTGAGGATGTCCTTCATTGTGTTTTCAACCAGAGGGACAATTCTAATGAGGTTAACAGAGGACAGGTAAGGAGGGGTTTAAAGGTCAGCAGCAGCTTCTGTGTCCTTGCAGCTTCCCTCACCCTCCTCAGTGCTGTCCATCCCACTGGGAATGGGCTGTGGCCCCTCTGTGCTTCCCAAGCTCACCGGCAGAGCCCACCCCACCTGCCAGAATGCACCCAGGCCTCTCAGGGCAGGGTGAATTCCTGCTGAATTCCCTCTCCCAGGTGTCCTTCAGTCAGGGCTCCAGCTCACCTGGCTGCCCTGGGGTTCAGGGTTTTGTCAGAGGAGCAGAGGCTCAGTGCCTGTGGAGCATCCTCGGGGAGTGGCTCCTGCAGGGGGGTGAAACTCCCTTCCCCCCAAGCAGCCTGGAAGGCAGAGGTGCCACCCACACTCCTGGCTGCAGGGCCATGGCATTTCCTCAGGGCACAGCCAAAGAGACGTTGGGGTGGGTTTGTTTGGGGTGGGTTCTCTGGCAATGCCAGATTGTCTGGTTTGTGAAGTGTGTCCCTGCCCCCCCCCACAGACCCCAAGGTAATCCCAGCAAAATCTACAGGACGGATTTGTAACTGTATTTGTAATTGAATTATTTTGTTCTGCCTTGCAAGGAGAGCTGGACGAGCTCCCTAAAGGGCTCTCACTTCCTCTGAGAGCTGCAGTGCCACGTGGAGGAGCTGGAATATTTGTCCCACATGTGTGCAGTGGGGAGGGCAGGCTGTGCTTGACAGCTTGGACGGCTGCAGCCACATCCCAGAGCAGCTGCTGCCTTCCTGCAGAGCCCTGCACACTGCCCCAGCCCTGGCACTGCCCCCGAGCCCTGCCAGCCTGGGCAGCTCCTGCCACCCCTGCAGGGACAGGCACGGGGACAGGGAGCCACCCTGGAGAGGCACCAGCCTGGGCAGACACCTCTGACTCTGTCCCCAGTCTCTGTGCCCTGCTGGGTGACACCAGGACAGCCTGGGTCCATCAGCCACCCCTGCTGGGTGACACCAGGACAGCCTGGGTCCATCAGCCACCCCTGCTGGGTGACACCAGGACAGCCTGGGTCCATCAGCCACCCCTGCTGGGTGACACCAGGACAGCCTGGGTCCATCAGCCACCCCTGCTGGGTGCCACCAGGACAGCCTGGGTCCATCAGCCACCCCTGCTGGGTGACACCAGGACAGCCTGGGACCATCAGCCACCCCTGCTGGGTGCCAGGACAGCCTGGTGGCTTTCTCCTGGGTGTCTCAGTGCCACCAGGCCAGCCTGGCCCCGTGCCCCTGGGTGTCTCAGTGCCACCAGGCCAGCCTGGCCCCGTGCCCCTGGGTGTCTCAGTGCCACCAGGCCAGCCTGGCTCCGTGCCCCTGGGTGTCACAGTGCCACCAGGCCAGCCTGGCCCCGTGCCCCTGGGTGTCTCAGTGCCACCAGGCCAGCCTGGCCCCGTGCCCCTGGGTGTCTCAGTGCCACCCACCAGGCCAGCCTGGCCCTGTGCCCCTGGGTGTCTCAGTGCCACCAGGCCAGCCTGGCCCTGTGCCCCTGGGTGTCTCAGTGCCACCAGGCCAGCCTGGCCCTGTGCCCCTGGGTGTCTCAGTGCCACCAGGCCAGCCTGGCCCCGTGCCCCTGGGTGTCTCAGTGCCACCCACCAGGCCAGCCTGGCCCCGTGCCCCTGGGTGTCTCAGTGCCACCAGGCCAGCCTGGCCGTGTGCCCCTGGGTGTCTCAGTGCTGCCTTCTTGCAGGGAGCAGATCCGCCAGGGCCTGGAGGAGCTGCAGAAGGTGCTGCCAGGAGGGGACACGTACATGCACGAAGGATTTGAGAGGGTAACTGGGCAGGCTGGGGCTGAGCAGGGTCTGTCTCTGCTCCCAGGGGCTGCACAGCCCCGGGGCTGCTGGGGAGGTGAGTGGAGCCTGTCCCTGTGCCAGGGCTCGGGGCTGCAGCTGCAAACTCTGCTCCTTCTGTTCCTGCTTGTTCTGCCTGCCCAAGGCAGAGTCCCCGGGCTGTCAGTCCCACCTGGGCTGGGTGGGGTGAGCCCACAGCTCACACCTGGGCTGGCCAAGCACCTGCAGACCTCACTGCCTTCTCCTGGGCGAGCTTGTGAGATATTTCACAGCTCAGGGGTTTCCCTGAAGCTCCTGCACTCCCTCCCACCTGGGGATTGGGAGGGGTTTGAGCTGCTCCAGCGCTGCCCCAGCCCCGAAATGGAGCTCAGGTGTGCTGCTGGTTTATTTGCAGCTGGAAGAGGGGAGCTGGAGCTGCTGAGGAATATCTAGCACCGATGCTCAGGAATATTTAGGAATGTTAGCCCAGGTGTTTGTCAGGGAGGGAAGGGGATGGGGTTTCCAGAGAGAGCAGGGGGAGGCAGCTCTGGGGCTGGTTGGGCTGGTGGGACCTGGCAGGAATCACTGCAAGCCCCTGCTCTGAGGGCCAGAGAGCAGAGCTGATGGCAGAGCTGATGGCAGAGCTGATGGCAGAGCTGATGGCAGAGTGACACTGCCCCTCCCTGCCATGGCCCTGCTGAGGCACAAGCTGCTCACGAGGTCACATCTCTGATTTGTACTGACAACCTTCTGTCTGATTGCAGGCAAGTGAGCAGATTTACCACGAGAATGTCCACGGTGAGAGCCCTTCCTCACCCACTGAATGGGTTCTTCTCTTCCTTTTTCATTGATAACTTCAACAGGTCTAAAATAAAAATGCAGCTTTGCTGTGGTGGCTCCTGTTCCTGCAGGGATGTGGTGCTGGTCAGGGAAGGGTTCCTGAGAGGGAAAGAGAGCAGGTGGAGCTTTAAGGAGTGGCATTAAAGTGTTTCAGGAATTGAAGTGTTTCAGGAATTGAAGTGTTTCAGGAATTGAAGTGTTTCAGGCCAAAAGGGAGAAGCCAGGCTGGCTGCAGGTGCCCACCCTCACCCAAACTGGCACCTTACTTTTTCTGGAGGGCCCAGGCAACCATTTCTTCTTCCTTCTGAAACACAAATGCATGCAGAAGCTGTCAGGTAAAAGATTTTTAAACCAGCAGTTATTAAAACCAGCACTAAAAGTGTCCCTTCCTTCCCTGTAACTGCTGTGAAACCTTCCTGGTTTGGAAGGGAAGGCTGCAAAGGGTTGATGATGGCCCTGAAATGCTGCTCAGGAACCTTGGAGACTTTTTTCCCCCACCTCTGTTTAAATCCCAGAGGAGCTTTTTGTCACGAGCTGAAAAAGCCCCTCTGGATTTCTGGAACTGACAGCAGGAATAAAACCAGGAGCTAAATAGGAGCAAATTGGGATTTTGGTGGCTGCAGTGTCATTCCCTGGCCTGGGATGCCACCAGGGCTCTGCCTTCAGGCAGGATGGTTCTGGGGTGGTCTAACAACCCAGGGATGGTTCTGAGGTGTTTAACACACCCAGGGATGGTTCTGAGGAGTTCTAACAAACCAGGGATGGTTCTGGGGTGTTTTAACAAACCAGGGATGGTTCTGGGATGGTTTAACAGCCCCAGGGATGGTTCTGGGGAGTTCTAACAAACCAGGGATGGTTCTGAGGTGGTTTAAGAAAGCCAGGGATGGTTCTGGGATGGTTTAATAAACCAGGGATGGTTCTGGGGTGGTTTAACAGCCCCAGGGATGGTTCTGGGGTGGTTTAACAGCCCCAGGGATGGTTCTGGGGTGGTTTAACAGCCCCAGGGATGGTTCTGGGGTGGTTTAACCAAGCCAGCACTGAGGAGCTCTGTGTGTTCAGGTTACAGAACTGCCAGTGTCATCATTGCATTGACAGATGGGGAGCTCCACGAGGATCTGTTTTTCTACTCTGAGAGGGAGGTGAGTGACTTCTCTTGGTGGTCAGAGAGAGGGAATGTCTGGGCTTGCTGCTGGGAATGCAGAGGATGAGGAAGAGCTGGGAAATCTCCTCTTTGGGGCTCTCAGACAGGAATCTAAGGGCCAGCCATGACAGCAGCAACCTCTGACTCCCCACAGCTGAGACTGCTCGGGGGGAAGGAGAGGGGTTAAAGCCTCCAGTTAAAAATAAACACAGCAGAAGGAATTGTTCACAGCTGACAAGTTTCAGTCTTTACTGGATTGCTCTGGGAAATGTTGAATATTCTCACTTTCACTTTTCCCCCCTCACACAAAGTCAGGACTGCAGGAGGAGGGTGCAGAAAATCCTTCAGCTCAGCCACCCTGGCACTTCCACCAGCAGCTCTGGGGTTCAGGTTCTCACCCTCACCAACTGAGGGAGCTGTGCCAAATGGGGCTGAGCTCTGCAGAGCGTTCCTTTGGACATCCTCCTGATGAGTGATTGGCACCTGCCAGTCAAACCAGGGTGATCTCAGCTTGGCAGAGGGCATTTCTGCCTGGGTTTGCCATGGACAGAACTCTTCCTCTCAGCCTGTCCAAAGTGCAGCACTAAATCCAGGAACAACAAGGATTGGTTTGTAGAGTAAAACCAACACAGCTCCAGCAAACGCCCTGAGTCTCCAGCTCCTGTCCCTACAGTTCATCCCCTTTTATTTCCCCTCTGAAATAAAATTCCACAAGAAAAACAAGTTTGCTTTTAGAGGTGAGTGAGCAAGTTGAAAGGTCAGCAGTGTTATATTTGTGTTGGTTTGGGGAGGAGCAGTTCTGGGCTGGTGAAGGGGATCCTGAACTCAGCCCTTGCTCTGTGAGTTTGGGCTGAAGCTTCCCAGAGTGAAACTGGAATGATGCTCCAGAAGCACCATTTCTGCTCCAGAAGCACCATTTCTGCTCCAAAGGCACCATTTCTGCTCCAAAATCTCTTTGCTGTGGAACTTGCCCTGCTGCAGACTTCCCCTCCAGTCTGGCTCACCAGCATCTCTCCTGGGCAGGAGTTTTCAGTCAGGCCAGGTGTTCCTGTTCTGCTAAATCCATTAAATGACTGCACTCAGGCTTTGGAGCAGCAGTGGATGCAGCTTCAGTGGGGCAGCAGGGAAATCCCACCTGTGGCTGCTCTCCCTTCAAGCACAATGCTCAGAGCTCCATCATTAACCTAGAGCTCCCTCACATCTCTCTGGATGAACTTTCTGCAGCCCAGGGAGTTGTTCTAGCCAGGCATTAACACAGCCCATGCTCCTGTGTGTCCTCACCTCATCCTTCTCACCAAGCTCTTCTGCTGACCAGTGTTTGTGCTCAGCTCTGACTGCAGCCCTGCTGTGTCTGAGGCCTGCCCTTGGCAGATCTGGGGGGGTTTTGGGGTTCCCAGCCACTGGTGACCCTGCTGTGCTCCTGTCCCCTCAGGCCAACCGCTCCAGGGACCTGGGGGCCACCGTGTACTGCGTGGGGGTGAAGGACTTCAACGAGACCCAGGTGAGAGCCCCAGCCCTGGGGGGGGCTGGCCAGGGGCTGGCCAGGGGCTCACAGCCCCCAGTCCCTGCCCAAGGGTCCTGGCCAGGGGCTCACAGCCCCCAGTCCCTGCCCAAGGGTCCCCAGGGGCTCACAGCCCCCAGTCCCTGCCCAAGGGTCCTGGCCAGGGGCTCACAGCCCCCAGTCCCTGCCCAAGGGTCCTGGCCAGGGGCTCACAGCCCCCAATCCCTGCCCAAGGGTCCTGGCCAGGGGCTCACAGCCCCCAGTCCCTGCCCAAGGGTCCCCAGGGGTTTTCCTCTCCCTCTGCTCTGAAGGGAGCCCCTGGCACTGCTGGGTCCTGTTGGGTTTGGTCCCTGTCTGAGTCTGCCCCAGCTCCTGCTGAAAGAGGAGGGAACAGGGCAGAGACAGAGTCACAGAATCATCCACAGAGTCACAGAATCATGCACAGAATCCTCTGCTCCTGCTGAAAGAGGAGGGAACAGGGCAGAGCCAGAGTCACAGAATGACCCAGGGGAGCAGCAGATATCCTGGCCTGAGCTGCAGGCAGGAAGGAGTGGGGATGCTTTTCCCATAAAACTGGAGCTTTGCCATAAACCCTTCAGCCTCAGCTTTTCTCTCAGGGGAGAGCCGTGCTGTGGAATCAGCTTCCTTCATGGAGGTGTTTCCCAGGGCTTTGTGTGAATTCTGAGCCTTCATCTGAGCTCTGTGTGTCCATGGGTTCTGTTCCACACAGGAACAGCTGGCATTTCTCCAGCTGGCATTTCTCCAGCTCCAGGGGGCACCTGCACAGCCAGGGCTGGGAGAGTTCCCCAGCCTCTGCAGCTTTCAGAAAAGGATTTAACCAGGCTTGGTTCAAGGATTTAACCATTCTTGAATCAAAGCCAGAGACTGGTGGAACCCAAAGGGAGTGACAGGACGAGCAGAGAGGGATGAAAATGGCACAGGGCAGACCTGAGGCAGCAGAGCCCAGCCAGCTGCTCTTGGAGGTGTTTGGGTGGTGAGAAAATGAGCTCAGGAATGGGTGAGGATGGTGGGGAGTGACCTGAGGGGGCTGTGAACACCCAGCTTCTCTCCAGCAGCTGTGGGTGCCTCCCTGCCCTCCTGGGTGGCTCTGGGTGCCAGGGCAGCCCGAGGGGCTGGAGGAACCTCTGGCTGCTCTGCTGCCTGCAGGGAGCTGCAGAGAGGCTCTGGTAGCTCTGCCAGGGCAGATTTACTGCAGCAAACCTTGCAGATGCATGGAGAGCTCATCACTGCTGAGCTGGGCTTGGAGCTCTGCTTAACCCTTGGAGTGCTGCTGGAGCTGCAGGCAGGGGCTGTCCTGGCTGCCCTGGGCTCCTCCTGCTCATCCCAGAGCTGGCTGGCACCTTTCAGCCTCCACTCAGAACACATCCCCTGGTGTCCCCTGGCCGCTCTCTGAGCAGTGCCCAGTGCCAGCCCAGTGCCCAGTGCCAGCCCAGTGCCCAGTGCCCAGTGCCCAGTGCCCAGTGCCCAGTGCCAGCCCAGTGCCCAGTGCCAGCCCAGTGCCCAGTGCCCAGTGCCAGCCCAGTGCCCAGTGCCAGCTCAGTGCCCAGTGCCCAGCCCAGTGCCCAGTGCCAGCCAGTGCCCAGTGCCACCCAGTGCCCAGTGCCCAGTGCCAGCCCAGTGCCCAGTGCCAGCCCAGTGCCCAGTGCCAGCCCAGTGCCCAGTGCCCAGTGCCAGCCCAGTGCCCAGTGCCCAGTGCCCAGTGCCAGCCCAGTGCCCAGTGCCCAGTGCCCAGTGCCCAGTGCCCAGTGCCAGCCAGTCCAGTGCCCAGTGCCCAGTGCCAGCCAGCCCAGTGCCCAGTGCCCAGTGCCCAGTGCCCAGTGCCCAGTGCCAGCCCAGTGCCCAGTGCCCAGTGCCAGCCCAGTGCCCAGTGCCCAGTGCCCAGTGCCAGCCCAGTGCCCAGTGCCCAGTGCCCAGTGCCCAGTGCCAGCTCTCTGCCCTGGCAGCAGAGCTGAGCCAGGCCTGGGGTGGCACTTCAGGGACTTGTGGAAGAGTTCAGGCTGGAAAAGGCCTCCATGGTTATGGAGTCCAACCTCTTCTGGGTCCCACCTTTGCCCCAGAGCTCATCAGCCCCCGGCAGCAGGGACAGGCACACTCTGCCTTGTCCCCAGGGCTCTTCTGGTCCCTGACCTGGAGCTTTATCAAGTGAGGCCAAGACAAACATTTTCCTGCTCAATAAACAGAGCCAGGGGCGAGCCAGAGAGAGCAGCTGAGTCTTGGAGGGTTGGATTTTGATTTAATCTGGAGAAGTCTGGATTAGCTGCCTGCTGGCTAATTGGTGTCCCCTCTGTGTTTCTGTTCCATTTCTGGCAGCTGGCCAGGATTGCTGACAGCAGAGATCACGTCTTCCCTGTCACCGACGGCTTCGAGGCCCTGCAGGGCATCATCGACTCTGTGAGTATTGGCACCAGGGCTGGCACTCAGGGGCCTCCCTGGGCTTTGTGCCCACCAGAGCCTGCTGGAAAACCTGCTGGAAAACCTTCCCTGAGTCCCTCAAGCAGCCTGTGCTGCTCCAGGGCTGCTTTGGGCTGGCAGGAGGGGCCCAGCTCCCCCCAGTGCCAGCTCCTGGGGTGCCCTGGGGAGGCTGGGCACCAGCAGAGCTACAGAACAACGCAGGGATTTAGTAAAGGATCTCCTTGCCTTGGGCAGCCAAGAGCCCAGCCAGGGCTGCACCCAGGATGAACCAAAATGGGCCCAAAATGTACCAAAATGGGCCCAAAATGAACCAAAATGGGCTCAAAATGTACCAAAATGGGCCCAAAATGTACCAAAATGGGCCCAAAATGGTCCCAAAACCAAAATGAGCCCAAAGTGAGCCCAGGATGAACCAAAGTGGGCCCAAAATGAACCAAAATGGGCACAAAATGAACCAAAATGGGCACAAAATGAACCCAAGGTGAACCAAAACGGGCCCAAAATGAACCAAAATGGTTCAAAAAAATGTGTTTTACATTCTCTGTGGTTTTCCTTGTTCTATTTTAAATTCTTCTCAGAATTCTTCTATTTTAAATTCTTTCTTTGAGAATTTCTTTAGTAAAGAATTTCTCTATTTTATTTAAAATAGGATTCTTCTACTTTAAACTCTTCCCAGTTCTGTTCTCAGCTGCTGACTTTCTCTTTTTTTCCCCTTGGCAGTTCCTGTAAAACCTTGTTCCTGCAAACCTCTCTCCTCACCTGCCAGGCTGCACCAGCTCAGAGCATCCTGCCTCCTTCAGCCCTGCTTTCTGAGTCCAACCTCTCTCTGACTGCTCTAAACTCCAAACTTCTGTCTGAATGTTCCCAAAAGCAGAGCCTGGCCCTCGGAGTGGCTTTTGCATTAGGTATTTGAGGCAGGAGCTGTGACTGTGGAGAAAACAACAAAACCCAAAATTCCCTTTTCCTTACAGGGTTCCTGCTGTTGGTTGCTGTTCTCCCCTTGCAGATGTTTCAATTTAAAGTTGGGAAAATAGTTTTCATGCTGGATTTGAGCCACCAAAGGATGCTTGGCTGACATTTGCTGGCCTCGTGGAGCTGAGCTGGGCTCTGCTGAGCCCAGGCTGGGCAGGAGGAGCTGGGGCTGCTCTGCAGGGCAGGGAACAGCCCAGGGAGCTGCAGCAGCACGAGGGAATAAACAATAAATAATAATAAATAGTAATAAATAATAATAAATAATAAATAGTAATAAATAATAAATATTAATAATAATAAATAATAAATGATAATAATAAATAATAAATAATAATAAATAATGCCAGTGCCTCTGCCCTGAGAGCCAAGCCTGAGCCAAGCAAATCCCTGCACAAAGTGCTGAAAGCAGGGCCAGCCCTCTCAGGGACACTCTGCTCCTTAAGCCTGGCTTAAACGGAGGAGAATTGTCTGAGCTTGGTCTGGGCAGCCTCGGGGATGCCCTGGGGTGAGCTGACATAAATCAGGTTAAAACCAGAAATCCCAGCCCCTGGGGGGCACTGGGGGGCTCTGTGGGGATTTCTGGGGTGATTTAGGGCAAAGCTGAGCAGTCCAGCTGAAACTGGAGATGTTTGAGAGGGAGGGAGGTGATGCCTCACAGCCCTGGGGGGCTGCAAATAATCAACAAAAATTTCAGAACTATTGCAAAATCTGGGGCACAAAGCCCGGGGATGGGGGAGAGCCTGGCACCCTCACCCTGGCACCCTCACCCTGGCACCCTCACCCTGGCACCCCTCACCCTGGCACCCTCACCCTGGCACTCTCACCCTGGCACCCCTCACCCTGGCACCCTCACCCTGGCACCCCTCACCCTGGCACCCCTCACCCTGGCACCCTCACCCTGGCACCCTCACCCTGGCACCCCTCACCCTGGCACCTCACCCTGGCACCCTCACCCTGGCACCCTCACCCTGGCACCCCTCACCCTGGCACCCCTCACCCTGGCACCCTCACCCTGGCACCCCTCACCCTGGCACCCCTCACCCTGGCACCCTCACCCTGGCACCCCTCACCCTGGCACCCCTCACCCTGGCACCCCTCACCCTGGCACCCCTCACCCTGGCACCCCTCACCCTGGCACCCTCACCCTGCACCCTCACCCTGGCACCCCTCACCCTGGTACCCCTCACCCTGGTACCCTCACCCTGGCACCCTCACCCTGGTACCCTCACCCTGGCACCCCTCACCCTGGCACCCTCACCCTGGCACCCTCACCCTGGCACCCTCACCCTGGTACCCTCACCCTGGCACCCTCACCCTGGTACCCTCACCCTGGCACCCCTCACCCTGGCACCCTCACCCTGGCACCCTCACCCTGGCACCCCTCACCCTGGCCCAGCCCAGGGGGGCACTGGGACCTGTTTGGGGGGTTCAGGGTGGGAAGGCAGAGCTGGGGCTGTGCCACCAATGCCCAGATTGCTCTGCTGGGCTCAGGGGTTGTTTTCCCACCTTCCTTCCCATCTCTGTCTCTACGGAAACGAGGCTGAGGAGTTCCTGTTTTGTCTCTCTCAGATTCTGAAGAAGTCCTGCATAGAGATCCTGGCAGCAGAGCCCTCCAGTATCTGTGCAGGGGGTGAGTAGGAGCCAGCCCCTGCTCTCCTGCTTGCCCAAAGTGCAATTCCCACTCCATCTCTAATTGCTGGAGAGTGCCAGATCCACTAATTCCCAAATTTCACCTTCGTTTTGGGGTGAACTTCCCTTTCACCTCAGGGCAGTTTGCACTGCCCCAACTCCTGCCCAGTGGTGTCAGGGGTTCTGGGGAGTCTGAACCTCTCAGGTGCCTCAGAAATGGGGAAAAAACCCCTAAATCCTGTAAATTAAAAGGGAGGGTTGTGGGTTAGAGGGGAAACTTTGGGATCAGGGGTTCTGGGGAGTCTGAACCTCTCAAAATGGGGAAAGAGAGAAGGGAAATGTGGCTGGAAATTGGGATAAAAAGGGAGAGACCCCAGGGGATGCCCCATGGCCCCTGCCCGGGTTGGAATGCAGCCAAAGGGCTGCTCTGTCTGCAGTCTGGACCCCCAGCCCAGGTGCTGGTGGGCTCTTTGTGGCCCCCCAGTAAGCCCTGCTGTTTTGGCAGAGTCCTTCCAGGTGGTGGTCAGGGGGAACGGCTTCCGACACGCCCGCAGCGTGGACAGGGTGCTCTGCAGCTTCAGGATCAACGACACGCTCACCCTCAGTAAGGAACCCAAATCCTCCTGGGCTGCCCCTGCCCCCCCCGGGCTGCCCCTGCGCCCCCCCCGGGCTGCCCCTGCCCTCCCCGAGCTGCCCCTGCCCCCCCCCCGGGCTGCCCCTGCCCCCCCCCCGGGCTGCCCCTGCCCCCCCGGGCTGTGCCCCCCCCCCGGGCTGCCCCTGCCCCCCCCCGGGCTGCCCCTGCCGCCCCCCCCGGGCTGCCCGTGCCCCCCCCGGGCACCGGGGCTGGGGTGGGAGGTGCCAGTGGGCACGGGCAGGAGGGGCTCTTCTGTAAAGGGGGAGGGACCCAAGCACGGAGCATCCCTGGCACCAGGTGTGCTTCTGTGCTCACCTGGAATCTGGGGTGCTCAGAGCATCGCTCAGAGCATCCCTCAGAGCTGTGAGCAGGTGGATCAGGTGTGGTTCTCTCCCCACCTGTGTTTGGGGTGCTCAGGTGTGGTTCTCTCCCCAGCTGTGTTTTGGGGTGCTCACAGGGGATCAGGTGTGGTTCTCTCCCCACCTGTGTTTTGGGGGGGATCAGGTGTGGTTCTCTCCCCACCTGTGTTTTGGGGGGGATCAGGTGTGGTTCTCTCCCCACCTGTGTTTGGGGTGCTCAGGTGTGGTTCTCTCCCCACCTGTGTTTTGGGGTGCTCAGGTGTGGTTCTCTCCCCACCTGTGTTTTGGGGATCAGGTGTGGTTCTCTCCCCACCTGTGTTTTGGGGGGATCAGGTGTGGTTCTCTCCCCAGCTGTGTTTTGGGGTGCTCAGGTGTGGTTCTCTCCCCACCTGTGTTTTGGGGGATCAGGTGTGGTTCTCTCCCCAGCTGTGTTTTGGGGTGCTCTGGGCCCTGCTCCTGCAGCTCTGCTGAGCAGGGATTTCCCCACCTGGGATTTGCTCAGAAATTCCCGATGGCTTTGGAGGCAGTCCTGCCCCTGCTCAGTGTGAAATCATTAATTAGCATTGATTGGCTCTGGAAGGTGGAGATCTCAAGGCTGGGTGTGTTGGGAGCCCCTGGGTAAATTGTTCCTTGGAGCAGGGGGAGTTTGCTGAGGCAAGGCTGGAAATTAAATGGAAATTAGTGTAGAAGTGGATACTGTAAAGAACTTCCCTTGCTCTTGCAGCAGTGCACTCCCAGGACAGCTCTGAGATAATTTTTCCTTTCATTCAGGAGTTTCTGGGTAGGTGGGGCAGGGAATGAGGGAGGTGTTCTGGCTCCTCTGAGGTGACACGACTCAAACCCTCTCCCCGAGAGACCCCAACCAGGATTTTATGGAAACTCCTGGAGGCTGGAAAGCTCAGCTGCCTTTGTTTGCCTCTGATTGCATCAGGGAGGGAGGGATTTTTAAAGATAACACAAAGCCAACAGTTCCTGAAACCTTAAATTATCCCAGATGAGAGCAGAGAGCGGGGCTGGGAGTGCTGAGGTTAAACGCGTGAGCTAATGGGGTTTTATTGGGATTCCTGGCAGGGAAAAGGGGCAGGTGAGAGAGCAGCGACTCAAAATGTTCAGAGCTATGGGATAAAAAGAAAAGGGAACATCTGCAGAAAGCATGAGGGCTCTGTGGCTGAGCAGGGCTGTGAGCAGGGCTGTGAGCAGAGCTGTGAGCAGGGCTGTGAGCAGGGCTGGCTCCAGCCTGCACAGGGTTAAAAGTGATGGCCCAGAGCCTGCCTGGGGCTGCTCTGAGTGCTGAAATGTGAGTGTGCCCCAGAGCCCTGGGCAGGGAATGGAGACAGGAGAGGCTGGAGCTCAGCAGGGCTGGGCTGGAGCTGCTGCTCTCCCTGGGTGCTTCCCAAGCCCATCCCATCCTTTTCCCTTTTCCCCCTTTTTCCCTTTTCCCCTTTTCCCTTTTCCCCTTTTTCCTTTTTCCCTTCCCCCCTTTTCCCCCTTTCCTTTCCCCCCCCTTCCCCCCTTTTCCCTTTTTCCTTTCCTTCCCCCCTTTTTCCCCCTTTTTTTTTTTCATTGCTGTTTTTTGAGGGTTTTTTTTGAGGCTTGCTCTTTTCTTCAGGCTGGCTCTCAAAGCCTCCTGCATACATTGAAGATTTTTGGTTTATGATGATGGTTAGGAAATATTCCAAGTCCTGGCCTGCCAGAAGGTCCCACCCTGCTAAAGGCATAAGGGATTGTTCCCTCTAGCTGGGGATAATGGCTTTTCCAGGCTGCCTGGGCTGCTCAGGTGCAGGAGCACTGGGGATAGCATTGCAGGAGTCTCAGCAGTGCCAGGTGGGCACCCAGAGAGCCCAGCAGGGTTTGGGGGAGGTTGGACCCTCCTGCCTCTGCTCAGGCCCAGGAGAGGCCAGGCTGGGTCACTCAGGGGTTTGACAGCAAGCCCCTCTCAGGACAGAAATCTGCCCTGCAGCAGAGCAGGGCTGGGAATTCTGTTTATTCTGTTTGCTTTGCTTCCCTGGGTGAGGTTTCAGGAGGAGTCAGATGGGCCAGAGTTATGCAAACCAAATGGATGCTCCTTTGTTTAGAGCACAGCTCATTTTTGTGGTGAGGCACAAAACATTCTCCAAACAAAGTGATCTGTGCCTGCAGCCAGCCTGGAGCTCAGCCAGGGCTGATAAACCTTCCAGAGAGCCTTGGGCTGGTGGCAGTGGGCAGGGAGAGAAAGAGAAACAAAAACCTGAGCAGAGCTGAGCTGAGTGAAGGGCCTGGCAGGGTGAAGCAGCTTTTGCTGTGAGGATGCTGGCAGGGAGCAGCCCTTGGCCCCTCTCCTAGCCAAGAGAAAACAAGGCTGAGACAACGAGAGAAATCCATGGGAGTTGGTGATTTGCTCATAAATCAGGGTGAGGAGAGCCCAGGGGGCAGATGGGCCAGCACAGCCCCCCCAGAGCTGGGAAATGGGGGGGGCAGTGCCCCCCGTGCCCCCCGTGCCACAGAGCCCTGACCCCAGTCTGCAGGGGAGCAGCATCACCCAGGGCTCCTCTGGGGAGTGCCTTCCTCCCTCTGGAAACAGTGGGATTCAGGCTGCAGGGTTGGACTGAGGTTCAGATGATTCTGCCTTAAAGTGAAGCATTTTCCATAGTGCACAGACATCCCAATGCACAGATATCCTAATTTACCCATATCCTATTTTCCATAGTGCACAGACATCCTAACTGCTGTAAGGTACAAAAATCCCAATGTACAAACATCCTAACTTCTGTAATGCACAGATATCCCAATGTACAGATATCCTAATTTCTGTAATGTACAGATATCCTAATTTACCCATATCCTAACTTCTATACTGTATAGATATCCTAATTTACCCATATCCTAATTTCTGTAATTTACCCATATCCTAATGTACCCATATTCTAATTGCTGTAATGTACAGACATCCTAATGTACAGATATCCTAATTTCTGTAATGTACAGATATCCTAATGTACCCATATCCTAACTTATGTAATTTACCCATATCCTAATTTACCCATATCCTAATTTCTGTAATGTACAGACATCCTAATGTACCCATATCCTAATTTCTATAGTGTACCCATATCCTAACTTCCCAAATGCACAGATATCCTAATGTCCTCATGCCCCATCTCGTTCATGCATCACTGGCCAGGAGAGCCCTCATTTCATCTCCCCTCTGAGGCCTGTGAGGGTGATCTGGCACTAATCCCCCTCTTTGCCCTCTGCAGATGAGAAGCCTTTCGTGGTGGAGGACACCTACCTGCTGTGCCCAGCACCTGTGCTCAGGGAAGTTGGCATGTAGGTTTTTGCTGCCCCAGTGTTCACCCTGCCCAGGGGGAGATGGGGCTGGGTCTCCTCCCTGTGCTCTCTTTTTCTCTTTGGATCCCAAGCTGCCATCCTCTCATGTTCTCTACCATCTGAACACCCTGCCCAGGGGGAGATGGGGCTGGGTCTCCTCCCTGAATTCCCTTTTTCTCTTTGGATCCCATTTGGATCCCAAGCTGCCACTCTCTCCTGTTCTGTGCCAGCTGAACACCCTGCCCAGGGGGAGATGGGGCTGGGTCTCCTCCCTGTGCTCTCTTTTTCTCTCCTGTGGACCCCAAGCTGCCCTGCCCTCGTGCTCAGTGCCAGCTGTGCTCTGGGGCACAGGCAGCAGGGGCAGTGATCTGTACCAGAGGGTTTCTGGGCACCCAGGGCTGGGCAGGAGCTGCCCTGAGTTGTTTGTGGTTTCTTGCAGGGAAGCAGCTCTCCAAGTGAGCATGAACGACGGGCTGAGCTTCATCTCCAGCTCTGTGATCATCTCCAGCACGCACTGTGTGAGTTGTGAGCCCTGAGATGCTCCTGGGGTGCTGGGCTTCCAGCCCAGGCTGTGTCCCAGCAGCAGCAGGGCTGCCAGGCTGGCTCTGCCTGCTCTGGAGGACGTGTCCCCCCTCAAAGGGGGGCAGGGTGACATTTTGGGTCTCTTGTGTCCCACGATGTGGCCAAGCCTTCAGTGAAGGCCTCAGCTGTGTGCTGGGACAGGCTGGGACAGGCTGAGCTAGGGCAGAGTCACAGAATAAAGCAGGGATTTATTCAAATTATTATCAGTGGATCCCCCTTGGGCAGCACAAGAGCCCAGCAGGGCTGCACCCAGGATGACCCAAAATGGTCCCAAAATGGATCACTGGTCACAGGGTCTGTCACTTTGATGAGTTCTGCTCCATTTGCATCCTGGAGTTCACTGTCCAGGCACAACTTTAGGTTATGCAGTCCCATCCTCCTTGGTTTTCCCTCTTCAGCCCACGTGGTTTGAGCTCTTGGGCAAAGATCAGCTTGGCTTGGGCCAACTTCTCCAGAAATTCCATCTGCACTGGCAGATGCCACAGGTGTCACAGGGGTGTCAGGGGTGTCACAGGGGTGTCACAGGTCTCAGGGGTGTCACAGGTGTCACACTGTGCTCTCTGTGTCTGGGGTGTCACAGGTGTCAGGGGTGTCACAGGTGTCACCCTGTGCTCTCTGTCAGGGCTGTCACAGGTGTCAGGGGTGTCACAGGTGTCACCCTGTGCTCTCTGTCTCAGGGGTGTCACAGGTCTCAGGGGTGTCACAGGTGTCACACTGTGCTCTCTGTGTAGGAGTGTCACAGGTCTCAGGGGTGTCACAGGTGTCAGGGGTGTCACAGGTGTCACCCTGTGCTCTCTGTGTTGGGGTGTCACAGGTGTCAGGGGTGTCACAGGTGTCACCCTGTGCTCTCTGTGTTGGGGTGTCACAGGTGTCAGGGGTGTCACAGGTGTCACCCTGTGCTCTCTGTGTCAGGAGTGTCACAGGTGTCAGGGGTGTCACAGGTGTCACCCTGTGCTCTCTGTGTCAGGGGTGTCACAGGTCTCAGGGGTGTCACAGGTGTCACACCCTGTGCTCTCTGTGTTCCCCTGCAGTCTGATGGGACCATCCTGGCCATCGCCTTGCTGATCCTCTTCCTGCTGCTGGCCTTGGCTCTGCTCTGGTGGTTCTGGCCCCTCTGCTGCACCGTGGTAAGTGAGATCACCAGCCCCAAGCAGCATTTCAGCAAGAAATGGGGGGAGGATTTTATTCCAAGAGGCTGCAGGAAGTCTCCCCCACCTCTCTGGGAGGGCACCCCGAGGTGAGTTTGGCAGAGGGTCAGGGCCAGGATGGCTCCCCGGGCTCTGCTCACCCAGAGTGCTGAGGAATCCCAGACAAGCCCTGGAGGGGTGCCCAGCCTGCCAGGGGGGCACGGGGAGCTCTGCCAGTGGCACGGGGAGGAATGCAGAGCTGCCAGGAGTGAGGTGAGGGCAGAGCAGCTGCCTTGCACAACAGCCCAGGGCTGCAGCCCCAGGACCCAGACCGCAGAGCCGGAGCCGTGGATTCCAGCCCGGGGATGTGTCAGGGGAAAAGGGAAAAAAAACACAGCAACTCTTCTCTCACCGAGTATAAATCAGTTTGTGAGCCACAAGCACATTTCTCAACCCTGAAATTCCTCTTGGCGTGCTCTTTAATTGAAGAGGAGTCGTTAGTATCCAGCAGTTCTCCAGGAAAGACCCCGAGCCAGCTCCATCCCTGGAGTGAATGGGCTGGAGCCAACAGACGCTCGGGAGGTTTATCTGGAGCCCAGTATCTCCCTGGCACCCGGCCACCAAGGAATGCTCTTTCCAAATGCTTCCAAGTTGATGGTCCCAGAGGGGCTCTGGGATGGAGGCTGGAATTCAGCACTCCCTTTACAGTGGAGGCAATTGTTGCTCAGCAGATCAGAACAACAGCAGCTCTTTGCTGAGCCTGGTGCAGCAGCAGGGCCAGAATTCCTGAGCAGGATCTCCCCAAATCTCGGGAGGCACAGGAACCTCTCCCAGGGCTGGGGGAGGCTCGCTGAACACAGGAAACACAGGAACAGCTCCGGGCTGAGCTCCCCAGCACTGAGGGCAGGAGGGAAAGGAGCGCAGACACCTCCAGAGGGGTGACCTCACCTTCCTGAGCTGCCAGGCAGCGGCTCCCAGCGGGTCCCAGTGGGTCCCAGTGGATCCCAGCAGATCCCAGTGGATTCCAGCAGGTCCCAGCGGATCCCAGTGGGTCCCAGTGGGTCCCAGTGGATTCCAGAAGATCTCACAGATCCCAGCAGGTCCCAGAGGCTCCCAGTGGGTCCCAGCAGATCTCACAGATCCCAGCATGTCCCAGTGCATCTCACAGATCCCAGCGGGTCCCAGCAGATCCCAGCGGATCCCAGCAGGTCCCAGTGGGTCCCAGTGGATCCCAGCAGGTCCCAGCAGATCCCAGCAGGTCCCAGCACCTCTCCCACCCCCGTGCCCGTGCCCGTGCCCAGCAGGAGCCCTGTGAGCAGGAGGCTGCTCAGCTGCCCAGGCTGGAGCTGTCCCAGCCAGGGGAGCCTCAGGGGTGCTGGGGCCGTGGCTCAGAGAGCGGCTGGGGGGAGCCAGGGGGGGAGGGACCTCCAGCCGGCCTGGGGACACTGGGGAGGAGCTGCCTCAGCTCTGGGGTGCAGGGCAGGCAGAGAGTGAGAGCTGGAAGGCTTGGCTCTGCTGGGATGGGCTCTGCTGGGATGGGCTCCGCTGGGATGGGCTCTGCTGGGATGGGCTCTGCTGGGATGGGCTCTGCTGGGATGGGCTCTGCTGGGATGGGCTCTGCTGGGATGGGCTCTGCTGGGATGGGCTCCCTTTACTGGGATGGGCTCTACTGGGATGGGCTCTACTGGGATGGGCTCTGCTGGGATGGGCTCCGCTGGGATGGGCTCTGCTGGGATGGGCTCTGCTGGGATGGGCTCTGCTGGGATGGGCTCTGCTGGGATGGGCTCTACTGGGATGGGCTCTGCTGGGATGGGCTCTGCTGGGATGGGCTCCCTTTACTGGGATGGGCTCTGCTGGGATGGGCTCCCTTTACTGGGATGGTCTCTCCCTTTACTGGGATGGTCTCTCCCTTTACTGGGATGGTCTCTCCCTTTACTGGGATGGTCTTTACTGGGATGGTCTCTCCCCTTACTGGGATGGTCTCTCCCTTTACTGGGATGGTCTCCCCTTTGCTGGGAAGGTCTCCCCTTTACTGGGATGGTCTCCCCTTACTGGGAAGGTCTCTCCCCTTACTGGGATGGTCTCTCCCCTTACTGGGAAGGTCTTTCCCCTTTACTGGGATGGTCTCCCCTTACTGGGATGGTCTCCCCTTACTGGGATGGTCTCTCCCCTAACTGGGAAGGTCTCTCCCTTTACTGGGATGGTCTCTCCCCTTACTGGGAAGGTCTCCCCTTACTGGGATGGTCTCCCCTTACTGGGATGGTCTCCCTTTACTGGGATGGTCTCCCTTTACTGGGATGGTCTCTCCCTTTACTGGGATGGTCTCTCCCTTTACTGGGATGGTCTCTCCCCTTACTGGGATGGTCTTTCCTTACTGGGATGGTCTCTCCCTTTACTGGGATGGTCTCTCCCCTTACTGGGATGGTCTCTCCCCTTACTGGGATGGTCTCCCTTTACTGGGATGGTCTCCCTTTACTGGGATGGTCTCCCCTTACTGGGCAGGTGCTCCTCCACCACACCTGCTGCAGGTCTGCTCTGTCCCTCCCTGTGCAGCCCTGCAGGTGGCCCGAGGGGCTGGGCTGGCTGATTTGCCCACGGGCTCTGCCCCACCCCGCTCATTTTCATCCTCCAGTGCTTTCAAAGCCGGGGTGTGGCCGGCAGATAAATGAGGTGTTGGTGTTTGAGCATCCAAGAGCAGTTTTTAACTTTTTTCTGGAAGTAAGCTTGGAAGAACCCAGCAATCTGTTTGGCTCTCTGCTGCAGCTGACCAGAAGTTGTGGAAACAAAAATCTGGATGGAGCAAATACAGAAAATATAGATTGAAACCACATGGCTGAGTGGTGGAGGAGAAGGGGAGGAAATGCACGGGCTCTGCAGAGCTGTAAAATGGCAGGGATGGAGATTCCTTACAGAGATCCCTGGATTCTGGTCCCACCCTCTGCCACCAGCTGCTCTGGGGAGAAGGGAGAGCAGCATCACCCCACCAGAAAATTCCCCAGAGAATTTAAACCTGGAGCCAGTGAGTGAGGCCGAGGAATCCAGGTGGCCACTGTGGTTCTCCTTTGCCCAGGAAAGGATCTCATTTCTATAAATTCTCATGTCTATAAATTCTCATTTCTATAAATTCTCATGTCTATAAAATCTCATTTCTATAAATTCTCATTTCTATCAATTCTCATTTCTATCAAATCTCATTTCTATAAAATTTCATTTCTATCAATCTCATTTCTATCAAATCTCATTCTATAAATTCTCATTTCTATAAATTCTCATTTCTATAAATCTCATTTATATAAAATCTCATTTCTATCAATTCTCATTCTATCAATTCTCATTTCTATCAAATTTCATTTCTATCAAATTTCATTTCTATCAGATCTCATTTCTATCAGATCTCATTTCTATCAGATCTCATTTCTATAAAATCTCATTTCTATAAAATCTCATTTTCTATAAAATCTCATTTCTATAAATTCTCATTTCTATCAATTCTCATTTCTATCAATTCTCATTTCTATCAGATCTCATTTCTATAAGATCTCATTTCTATAATTCTCATTTCTATCAGATCTCATTTCTATCAGATCTCATTCTATCAAATCTCATTTCTATAAAGTCTCATTTCTATAAATTCTCATTTCTATCAAATCTCATTTCTATCAATTCTCATTTCAATAAATCTCATTTCTATAAATTCTCATTTCTATAAAATCTCATTTCTATAAAATCTCATTTCTATAAATCTCATTTCTATAAATTCTCATTTCTATAAATTCTCATTTCTATAAATTCTCATTTCTATCAAATTTCATTTCTATCAAATTTCATTTCTATCAAGTCTCATTTCTATCAGGTCTCATTTCTATCTCTAAGGAGCAGGTTGTGTTTTTATTGCAGCTGAGGAAAGTGGGACAGGCCCCTGCTTGTGTTAGCTTTGAAGTGTGGAGCAGATCTCCAAGGAGAAGACACAGAAGATAGGACAGAAATAAAAAGGAAATGTTCCTCTACCCAGCTCATACCTCAAGCATGAAGCAGTCACAGGACTGAGAGGTCAAAACTATAAATATGTAAGGGGAAAAAAATAAGGAAATTAGTCAGATGGATCATGGCTAATGCCATTAAAAATCCTTGTTTACTAGGACAGCAAGAATGTAAATTCAGTGTTTTCCAGAGGAGTGAAGGTAATTAAGGACAAAAATAATCTGCCCAGTTAACAGCAGGCTTCCAATCTCCAGTCCTAATTAGAGGCCAAGTCCTTTATTTCTGATTTTGTGCTGTTTGCTTGGTTTTAAAGGATGATCTGTCCCATCCTAGAGCAGACATGCTGCTCTGACAAGAACCATCTTGCCCCAATTTATCATCTGGAGCTCCAGGGACAGTCACTGTGGGATTGCTGGACACTGAGCTGCTGCAGAGGGCAGAAAACATCCCAGACACATTCCTGGACTCTGCCTCTGCTTCCCTGTGCCTGGATGGCTGCAGGAATCCCAGGGCAACAGAAAATTCAGATTTCCCCATGTTTTTAACCTTCCTGGAGGTGGCTGATGGCATTGCTGTGCTCTGGATAACAGCTCCGTGTGAGCCCCAGAATGAGGGACCCAGAGCCCCAAAAGGAAGGATTTCAGGGCCCCAAAATGAGGATTTCAGTGCCCCAAAAGGAAGGATTTCAGTGCCCCAAAATGAGGATTTCAGTGCCCCAAAATGAGGATTTCAGTGCCCCAGAATGAGGATTTCAGTGCCCCAAAAGGAGGATTTCAGTGCCCCAAAAGGAAGGATTTCAGGGCCCCAAAATGAGGATTTCAGTGCCCCAAAAGGAAGGATTTCAGTGCCCCAAAATGAGGATTTCAGTGCCCCAGAATGAGGATTTCAGGGCCCCAAAAGGAAGGATTTCAGGGCCCCAAAATGAGGATTTCAGTGCCCCAGAATGAGGATTTCAGTGCCCCAAAATGAGGGATCAGTGGATCTGAGGAACAAGCACCAACTGATGGCTCTCCTTCTCTCCAATCCTTCCAGATCATCAAGGAGCCTCCCCCTCCTCCTGCTGAGGACAGCGAGGTGAGTGCAGTGAGTGAAGGCATCACTGCAGTGCTGGCTGCCCTGGCTGCATCCCCAGGAGGGACGAGGGACTCACCAGGGGTTTGGGCATGGCTCGGGCTGGGAGAAGGGGCAGAAGGAGTCCTGGGTTCCCCCAAGCTCTCTCAGGGCTGGGAGAAGGGGCAGAAGGAGTCCTGGGTTCCCCCAAGCTCTCTCAGGGCTGGGAGAAGGGGCAGAAGGAGTCCTGGGTTCCCCCAAGCTCTCTCAGGGCTGGGAGAAGGGGCAGAAGGAGTCCTGGGTTCCCTGTGCTCTCTCAGCACTGCAGTGAGAACACCTCTCACTCAGAGGAGGGGCTGTCCTGCTGGGGCTCAGCCCTTGCTGCAGGCAGAGCTCTCCAGAAATGCTGAATTCTGACAAAATTCAGGCACTGCAGAGACAACTGGGAAAATAATTACAAGGGTGGAGAGAGGGGGAAGTTGTCCAATTATTATTTTTTTTAATATCTGGCCAAATTTCGTTTGAATTCTCAGCCTGAGTGGTTGAGATGTCCCTTGTGGAGCCGGAGTTATCCTGGTGTTACCCACAGCTGAGGTTCCCTCAGGTCGGGGTCACAGCATCCAGAGCCCAGCCTGGCCCTGAGATAAACACAGCCCTTTGTTTTCTGCAATCAGCACTTGTGGAGCTGGAGCCCTGACTGTGCAGTGCAGCTCTGTCCTGCTCCTTTTGCCTGTTAAAAGGAACTCGAGCTCCATCTGAAGCAGATTGTGGGGCTGGGAGGGTGCCAAGCCCTGCACAGTCAGTTTCCAGCATCCTCAAATGCACTTGGGTCCTCTGGGGCTGCTCGGGGAGCTGGGGCTCCTCAGGTACCAACCCCACCAGGAGGGAAACGCAGCTGGGGCAGGCAGGGAGTGAAATCCACCCCAAACTGGGGAGCTGGATGTGGGGTTTGCTCCTTTTCCTTCCCGTTTCCCTGCCCCTTCCAGCCCCAGTGTGGTGGCACAGGGCCAAGGACAGGACAGGGACAGGGCACAGGACAGGGACAGGGGACAGGACAGGGACAGGGGCAGGACAGGGCCAGGGGCAGGACAGGGCCAGGGGCAGGACAGGGACAGGGGACAGGACAGGGACAGGGGACAGGACAGGGACAGGGCCAGGGGCAGGGCTGGGGACAGGACAGGGACAGGGGACAGGACAGGGACAGGGGCAGGACAGGGCCAGGGGCAGGACAGGGCCAGGGGACAGGACAGGGCCAGGGGACAGGACAGGGACAGGGGACAGGACGGGGCCGGAGGACAGGACAGGGCCAGGGACAGGACAGGGCCAGGGGACAGGACGGGGCCGGGGGACAGGACAGGGACAGGGCCAGGGGCAGGGCTGGGGGGGCAGGACAGGGATGGGGGACAGGACAGGGACAGGACAGGGCCAGGGACAGGACAGGGCTGGGGACAGGACGGGGCCGGGGGGCTCCTGTGGAGTTGCAGAACCTGCCCTGCCCTGGTGCAGATGTGAACAGGCTCCTGCTGCAGCAGACTTGGGACTCCTTTGTTTGTCAAGTGTGCCCTGGGCTCGCAGGGCTTCTCGGGGCTGGTGGGGAACATTTCCTAAACCTTGGTATTTCCTGTTGTGAGCAGTCCAGTCTGTGCTGAGCTGGAGGCACAGAGAGAGAATTGCTGAAGGAAAATGTTCCAATGGCTTCGCTTCCACCGCTTCCACTTTTTTCTCTTTTTTTTCTTTTTTTATTTTTTCTTTTTTTTTTTTTCTTTTTTCTTTTCTCTTCTTTTCTTTTTTTTTTTTTTTTGTTGTTTTTTTTGTTTTTTTTTTTTTAAAGAAAAATCCTCCTGGAACTCTTCCTGCAGATCTGTTGAGCTCTTGGGCTGCAGCAGCTCTGCCTTGGCCAGAGAGGGAGGTCAGCTCAGAGGAGGAGAGCCTGGCCCTGGTGACCAGCTGCTCACCCTTCCCTTGGGTCAGGACACGTTCTGCAGCCCAGTTTCTGTGCTTTGATAAACTCAAATGCTTTTGGTTGCCTTGAAAACCAGAGTTTTTCTTGGATATTCCCCCCCCCCCCCCCCAGTTTTTCAGTTTTCCTGGTGGGGAGTTTCAATTTCAAAGTATTTTTGGCTTTTCCAGCTTTGGAAAGCTCCTAAGTTTTGGAGTTTAGCCAAATCCCTGTGAAAAATTAAAGAGAGATGAAGAAGAAAAGAGAGAGGGACCATTTTTCTTTTCTCTCCACGTTTTTCACAGGAAATACTTCACGTTTTTGATGAACTCTGCTTTTCTGCTTTGCCAGTTCACAGCCTGAACTGTAGAAATTAAAGGGAAAGGCACTGTAAGAGAACACTCTGACCTCACAGAGAATTTAAAACACCTTGAATTTCACTGGAGCCTTAGCAGGCTGATTTCAAATAAACTGAAGGGAACTTTCCAGGTCTGCTAAGTGACCCAAAGCTGAGTGTCACCATGAGATGCTGCAGGGAGCGAGGGCAGGACACACAACTTAAATCTCATTTTTCCCTCAGGCACAAGCCACGGGGCCACATGGACCCCCATGGGCAGCTGCCCCAGGTCCATTACAGGAGTTAATTCCATTTTTGTGACTCTTCCATGAGGCTTTTCCATCCTCCTGGCCAGCTCCTCTCAATAACCCCGGGCATTCCCACCGGGGCTGTTCCCAGAGGTGCCCGAGTCTGGCTCAGGAGGGAATTTATTCCTTTTCTTGCTCTCTCCCTGCATCCTGGGAGGGCTGAACTCCCACAGGGTCCCTGCAGCACAGGGAGCCACCAGCAGCAGCTGCCTCTGCCCACCCCAGGGGCAGGGAGATTTTGGGGTGAAAAACCCCAAAATCTCATTCCTGCTGGAGCTGGACTGTCCCTGCCGAGTGCTGCTGTTTCCTCCATGAAACATTGTCCTTTCATCCCCTGGAAAAGAGCAAGGGACCACCAGAACCTGGCCTGCCCTGCAGGGACAAGGCAGCCTGGGGCTTTGGGACTGGGACTCACCCCTTCCTATCCCTGCTCATCCCTTCCCATCCCTGCTTGTTCCTTCCCATTCCTGCTCACCCTTTCCTATCCCTGCTCATCCCTTCCCATCCCTGCTCATTCCCTTTCCATCCCTTCCCATCCCTTCCCATCCCTGCTTGTTCCCTTCCCATCCCTTCCTATCCATTTCCATCCCTGCTCATTCCTTCCCATCTCTGCTCATCCATTTCCATACCTGCTTGTTCCTTCCCATTCCTGCTCACCCCTTCCCATCCCTTCCCATCCCTTCCCATCCCTTCCCATCCCTGTCCATCCCTTCCCATCCCTGTCCATCCCTTCCATCCCTCCCATTCCCACCCCTCCCTGCTCTCTCCCCTGACAGTGCAGCCCTGCTGCTGTTTTGCAGGAGGAGGATGATGATGGGCTGCCGAAGAAGAAGTGGCCGACAGTGGATGCCTCTTACTACGGAGGGCGAGGAGTGGGCGGCATCAAACGGATGGAGGTGAGAGACCCCAGGGCTCAGCAGGGCACTCGGGGCCAGGCACAAACCTCCTGGGGTTTGCAGATCATTTCTGTGTGGGAATACTGGGGAGGCAAACCCAGATTTCTGGAGTTTAGCAGTGTCCTGGTCCGTGCCTGGGACAGGGCAGCGCTGCCACACAAATGACCAGGAGATGGTTTCAGTTCTCCTGAAAAGCTCCCCCAGTGCCACACCTCTCATAAACCTCCACGAAGGACAAGATGAAAATTTGGGCTGCACTCTAGAAACAAACCTCCCAGCCTGGGCATTGCTGCTCAGCTGGGGACACCCAGAGGCAGGGCTGCTCCTGCAGAAGGGGTGGCACAGCCTGACCCTGACCCTGACCCTGACCCTGATCCTGGTTCTGGTTCTGATCCTGACCCTGATCCTGACCCTGATCCTGGTTCTGGTTCTGATCCTGATCCTGACCCTGACCCTGGTTCTGGTTCTGACCCTGATCCTGATCCTGACCCTGATCCTGGTTCTGGTTCTGATCCTGATCCCAGTCCCCATCCCGACCCTGACCCTGATTCTGACTCTGATCCTGACCCTGACCCTGACCATGATCCTGGTTGTGACCCTGATCCTGATCCTGATCCTGGTTCTGGTCCTGACCCTGGTCCTGACCCTGACCCTGATTCTGGTTCTGATCCTGACCCCAACCCTGGTTCTGGTTCTTATCCTGATCCAAATCCTTTCCCTTACCCCTGCCCTGCTCCCTCCTTCCAGGTGCGCTGGGGGGAGAAGGGCTCCACGGAGGAAGGTGCCAAGCTGGAGAAGGCCAAGAATGCCCGGGTGAAGATGCCCGAGCAGGAGTACGAGTTCCCCGAGCCCAGGAGCCTGGGCAGCAGCTCCCGCCGGCCCTCGTCCCCCCGCAGGTGGTACTCCCCCATCAAGGTGAGCCCAGGTGGCACCAGCAGGTCCTTCTGCTCTGCCCTCACCTCCAGGGTGGCACCAGCAGGTCCTTGTGCTCTGCCCTCACCTCCAGGGTGGCACCAGGTCCGGGTCCTTCGTCCCGCTCTGTCCTCACCTCCAGGGTGGCACCAGCCGGTCCTTGTGCTCTGTCCTCACCTCCAGGGTGGCACCAGCAGGTCCTTGTGCTCTGCCCTCACCTCCAGGGTGGCACCAGCAGGTCCTTGTGCTCTGTCCTCACCTCCAGGGTGGCACCAGCAGGTCCTTCTGCTTTGGTGGGTGCTCACTTGGCAGAGCTCACCCCCTGAAATGCCTGCTGGTGGTCCCCCTGGCTTTCCCCTGGTGCCCATGCTCCCAGAGCACCCTGGAGGAAGCAGATGTTGAATTTCCCCCCTCCCTGGGCTGGCTGGAGCAGCCTTTGGGAGGCAGATAAACCCGGCTGTAATGAGCTGCTTTAAAAAATCACGGGTGAGGGAGGAGGGAGAGGAGTTGAACCTCAGGAACAGTGGGCCAAGGGTGCTTGGAGCTGGTAAAGAGCCAGGAAATTCACATTTTGGGATCAGTCATCTTGCTGGTCACAGGTCTCCTCCTCTCCACACTGCACTGCCCCTGCTTAGGAGGTTCTGCCTTTTAGGATGGAGTTCTGCTTCCCTCTATTTTCCACTCTTCCCACAGTCCTGTCTGTGATAGGTAGACAGCTGAGAGTGGATAGATTGCTTTTTTTAAATGCTCCAGAGATTTATTTGCTACCAAATGTGTCTCCTGACCCTTAACAGCTTGGGTTTTTATTGTTGTTATTCTGATTTGCTCCTGTTGCTTCCCAGCGCGGTGCCAACTGGATTATCCTGCTTTTAAAGTGTCATCTCAGCTGTCTGCAAAGCAGGGAGGATAATCCAAGGGGAATGACAAATCTGAAACTTCTGAAGAGCCTCCCCAAACGCTCAGCTCAGGGACAGGGAGGGGCAGAATGTGGATGGCAGTGACTCAGAGCCCCAGAATCATTAATTTTGGAAGAGCTCCCCAGGACCCTCACCCACCCCCCTGTTCCCCATGAAAGCACAGCCCTGAGTGCCACTGCCACAGGTTTTTCAGGAATGGGGACCCCACCACTGCCCTGGGCAGCCTGGGCCAGGCCTTTCCAACCTTGCACTGAAGGGATTTTCCCCACCTTCCAACCTGAACCTCCCCAGGCACAACCTGAGGCCGTTTCCTCTCATCCTCATCACCTGGAACAAGAGGCTGAGCCCAGCCTGGGGCTGGAGCAAGGAGTGGTGCTCACCAGGGGAAGCTCAGGTGGATCCCAGGTGGATCCCAGGTGGATCCCAGCCCCCCCAGCACTCCCAGGTGGATCCCTGTCCCTTCTCCAGCCCCTGTCCCTCCTGGGTCTGTTCCCAAAGCTGCTGTGGCCACCTGGGCTCACAGCCAGCTCCAAAGGTGCCCGTGCCTGGCCCCAGCAGGTCTCAGGAGCACTGAGGTAACTCAGGGTCAGTGCAGGGCTGAGTTCACCGTGAATTCAGAGGAAATTCCAGGGCTGGAGCTGTGCACTCCTTCATTTGTCATCTGCCCCGAGTGTTTCTTCTCTCTGGGTTCAGATCCAGCAGGACTCGAGGCTCTGTTTGCCTTCAGACCTTGCATTTTTTGTATTCCTCCAAGTGACCTCGTGCTGGAGCTGTGGAGGAGCCCCAGACACAGAGCCCCAGCCCATCCAAGGAGAGCACAGAGGCTTTCTGCCTCCAGGAGGGAGCCGTGCCATCCCGTGTCTCCAGCCATCATCCTTTCCATGAGGCACACTCCCTCCCTCCCTTCCACCCAGGCTCCCAGAGATGGAGCTCTTGGCTCTCCCCAAGAAACCATGGCAGGCTCTTGGAAATTGGGGCTGCAGAGTCAAAAGGGATTTTAATTTTAATTACTTTTTAATTTGTTCCATGGAAAGTTGTCGCTTTGCCTGTGGTTTCCTAGAGGAGAAATGGAAGGAGAAGGTGCTCATTTCTGGGGCTGTCAGGGTGGACAGGAGATCAAGAGCTTGCAGCAGCTCTGCTGCAGGGGGAAGATGGGCTGGAGCAGAAGGGATGGTTTCCCTCAGCTCTGAGGAGTTCTGTGTCCAAATGCAGAAGAATCTGACAGAGAAGTTTCTTGCCTCTTCCTCTGAGAATCCCAGACTTTCCTGGCTCTCACCTTGGGAAGTTTTTCCCCCACATCCTCTGGACACAAGTTCCATGCAGTCATTTCTCGTGTCTGCCTCCACCCTGCACGTCCCAGATCAGCTCTGGGCCTCTGGCTGACAGCAGGACGGAGATCCCAGGGGGGATTTTGGCCCTGGTGGGTCCTGGAAGGGGAACAGAGGGACTCTGCCCCATGAGAGGGAGCCTTGGTCAGAGCCCAAGGACTGGGGGTGACACAGGAGCCCCCAAAGAGCCCCAGAGTGAGCTCTGCCCCTCGCAGAGCTGGGGCTCCACGCAGAGCAGCAGGATCAGCTCTGCCTGGGGACACTCAGTCCTTCCCAGCACCTCCCAACGCCCAGCTCACCTTGCCACCCTCAGTCCTGTCCCGGGACACTCCCACCAGACACCTCTGCCCTCACTGGAGTTTTACAATGCTCATCTCCAGGAAGGAGTGCTGGCACACACCTGGCAGCTCTGTCACACACCTGAGTGCTGTTACCTGGCACACACCTGGCAGCTCTGTCACACCTGAGTGCTGTTACCTGGCACACACCTGGCAGCTCTGCCACACCTGAGTGCTGTTACCTGGCACACACCTGACAGCTCTGTCACACCTGAGTGCTGTTACCTGGCACACACCTGTCAGATCTGTCACACACCTGAGTGCTGTTACCTGGCACACACCTGGCAGCTCTGTCACACCTGAGTGCTGTTACCTGGCACACACCTGGCAGCTCTGTCACACCCTGAGTGCTGTTACCTGGCACACACCTGGCAGCTCTGTCACACCTGAGTGCTGTTACCTGGCACACACCTGGCAGCTCTGTCACACCTGAGTGCTGGTTACCTGGCACACACCTGGCAGCTCTGTCACACCAGTGCTGTTACCTGGCACACACTGAGCTCGTCACACCTGGTGCGTACTGGCACACACCTGACAGCTCTGTCACACCTGAGTGCTGTTACCTGGCACACACCTGGCAGCTCTGTCACACACCTGAGTGCTGTTACCTGGCACACACCTGGCAGCTCTGTCACACCTGAGTGCTGTTACCTGGCACACACCTGGCAGATCTGTCACACACCTGAGTGCTGTTACCTGGCACACACCTGACAGCTCTGTCACACCTGAGTGCTGTTATCTCACACCTGAGTGCTCTTCCTTTGCAGCGAGCTCTCATCGAGTGTCCCTGAGAGGGAACCTTGGTCCCCCAGAGAGCCTTGTCCCCCAGCCCGCCCTGCAGGCCCTGGCATTGTGGGCCCAGCCTGGGCTCTGGGCAGGGCAAACCCCCCCGACAAACCCCCCTCCCCATTTCTGTCCCTGCAGGGCAAGCTGGACGCGCTCTGGGTGCTGCTGAGGAAGGGCTACGACCGCGTGTCCGTGATGCGTCCCCAGCCCGGAGACAAGGTACAGCCCTGCCAGCCCTGCCTGCCCTGCCACCTCCACTGTCACCTCTGCCACCCCTGTCACCCTGGGCTTTGGCTGCTGTGCTTCCCAGCCCTTGGAGGAGCCGGCCCGGCCCAGCTCAGCCCAGCCCGGCCCAGCTCAGCCCAGCCCAGCTCAGCTCAGCTCGGCCCAGCTCGGCCCAGCCCAGCCCAGCTCAGCCCAGCTCGGCCCAGCTCAGCTCAGCTCAGCCCAGCCCGGCCCAGCTCAGCCCGGCCCAGCCCGGCCCAGCTCGGCCCAGCTCAGCTCAGCCCAGCCCAGCCCGGCCTAGCTCGGCCCAGCTCAGCCCGGCCCAGCCCAGCCCAGCCCGGCCCAGCCTGTGCCCACAGCATGGAGCTGCTCCCCAGCAGTTGCAGGAGAAGTTTCCAGAACAGTGTGAGGGACAGGAGCCCCCAGCCCCAGAGAGAGCCCCCAGGTCCTGTGGAGCCTCCTCGGGTGGATCAATGCCCGGAGCCCTGCAGGCAGCACGCGTGGGAGGCAGAGAGGGCCTTGGGCCTTGGGCCTTGGGCCTTGGGCCTTGCAGCAGGAGCCTCTGGGCACGGGATGTCCCCGAGAGCTGCAAGAGGGGCTGCAAGAGGGGCTGCAGGAGAGGCTGCAAGAGGGGCTGCAAGAGGAGCTGCAAGAGGAGCTGCAAGAGGGGCTGCAAGAGGGGCTGTAAGAGGAGCTGCAAGAGGAGCTGCAAGAGGGGCTGCAAGAGGGGCTGTAAGAGGGGCTGTAAGAGGGGCTGCAAGAGGGGCTGCAAGAGGGGCTGTAAGAGGGGCTGCAAGAGGGGCTGCAAGAGGGGCTGTAAGAGGAGCTGCAAGAGGAGCTGCAAGAGGGGCTGCAAGAGGAGCTGCAAGAGGAGCTGCCAGGGAGCTGTCTGGGAGCTCTGAGCCTCCTCTCCCCTCTCTGCTGAGCAGGGGAAGCAGGTTTCAGACCCAGTGCTGTTGAACGGGCTCCTTCCTTCACCCCCCTGATGGAGACAAAATGGTGAAGCCAGATGAAAAAGAGCTGAAAAAGAGCTGAAAAAGAGCTCTGTTTGCTTTGGAGCCTGGGAGGGAGCTGGGCTGGGTCCCAGGCTGACATCATTCCCGTCCAGAGCCATCCCTTGCTGAAATCAGGGCCTCCATCCCCTCCAGCACTCGGGCTGGGCTGCCCAGAGGGCTCCTGGCACGGAATGAAGCACGGCCTCCCCTCCAGCCCTGAGCTGGGCTTTGCTGCTGAGAGCTGGGGGGCCCTGGGCTCCCTGGGCTCCCTGGGCTCCCTGGCACTGCCAGGACAGACGTGCCCAGCCCCAGGGGATGAACTGGGACTGGAGATTTCAGTGCTCCAGGGCTCCCTGGCACTGCCAGGACAGATGTGCCCAGCCCCAGAGGAGGAACTGGGACTGGAGATTTCAGTGCTCCAGGGCTCCCTGGCACTGCCAGGACAGACGTGCCCAGCCCCAGGGGAGGAACTGGGACTGGAGATTTCAGTGCTGCAGGGCTCCCTGGCACTGCCAGGACAGACGTGCCCAGCCCCAGGGGAGGAACTGGGACTGGAGATTTCAGTGCTCCAGGGCTCCCTGGCACTGCCAGGACAGATGTGCCCAGCCCCAGGGGAGGAACTGGGACTGGAGATTTATTTCAGTGCTCTGCTGCTCCCTGAGAGCCCAGCCTGTCCTGCTCACACCCTGCGATGTCTGCCCTGTACCTGCAGCCCCAGGAGTGCCTGGGCAGGAGGGATCCAGGCTGAGACCCCTCCTCTGCCACAAGGCACCCCTGGCACCCCAGACTCCTGCAAAGTTTCCCCAGCAGTGGCAGGACAGTGCCAGTGCTCCTGCAGCCCCTGCCAGCCCAGCAGGGACAAACAGGGGGAAACTGAGCAGCACTGGCAGAGCCGGGGGGAACAGGCTCAGGGTGCACCCAGGGAAAGGCTGGGAGTGAGGGAAAGGGCTGGAGGGGCTGGGAGTGAGGGAAAAGGTTGGGTGTTGGGGAAAAGGTTGGGTATTGGGGAAAAGGTTGGGTATTGGGGAAAAGGTTGGGTATTGGGGAAAAGGTTGGGTATTGGGGAAAAGGTTGGGTGTTGGGGAGAAGGTTGGGTATTAGGGAGAAGGTTGGGTATTAGGGAGAAGGTTGGGTATTAGGGAGAAGGTTGGGTATTAGGGACAGGGTTGGGGAGGCTGGGTGTTTTAGGGAGAAGTTTTTTACAGCAATAGTGCTAAAGCCCTGGAGTGCTCTGCCCATGGAGTGGGGGATTCATCCCTGGGTGTGTCTAAAACCAGACTGGATTGGCACTGGGTGCTGGGGTCTGGCTGGGGTGTTGGGGCTGAGCTGGCTGATCTTGAGGGTCTCTTCCAACCCTGTGAATTGTGTGAATTCTGTGAATTGTGTGAATTCTGTGAATTGTGTGAAAGCTTGGCCTGCTGTGCAGGAGGCTTCGGGAGCTCCTGTGCCAGCCCAGAGCAAAAGGAGCACCCAGAGGTGCCCAGGAGGCTCCCAGGGAGGCAGAGCTGCACAAACAGATGATGAAATTGTGGTTTTGGAGGAGCCAGGCCCGGGGATGGGGGCTCTGGGGTTGCAGCAGATGGTTCCAATGAGCCAGGGGAGGTCACAGGGGATTCCTGTGGTCTGCTCACATTTTCAGGAGACTGGGTTTGCATTCCTGTCAGCACTAATGAGCTTGGGTTTATATCAGACAGAGGTGAGGCAAATAGAGATGCATTTTTTAGAGAACTTTATCACTTTTGTACTGGAGCACGGGAGCCCTTGTTTGTGCAAAGTGCCCACAGGACCCAGGCAGTTCCTGCTGCTCTGCAGTGCCAGCTGCACCCCCTGGGTGCTCTGTCAGGAATTCAGGTTGGCAAAATGTGTCCCAAGCTCAGACCTGGCCAGGAACTCCCCAGCCATGGGGCAAGCTGGCTTTGGTTTGTCACTGCACTGCATAAATTGCATTTTCATGTTGTGCTTGAGTGGGTGAATGCAGCTACAGAAGGGAATAAGGAGAGGAAAGGTGCAACAAATTGTGTGTAGGGATTGTCCTCCCCAAATTAATGAAGATTCAGGGAAAAGAGGGGGTTTGGAAGTTTTCTGGTGGGATCTCACCACTGTGAAATCTCCTTCTCTGTCCGTCCTGGTTTCTTTGAATAACCTATTATATTATTATGTTATATATCACCTATATTGTTATAACCTATATTGTATAACCTATATAATATAACCTATATAATATAACCTATTATTGGGATATTATATATGACCCATATATTTATATCATATATCATATATCATATATCATATGTAGATATTATATATCATAATTATATATTAATATTATAATTATATATTATATATTATGATATTATATATTATCTATTATTATATTAGTTATCTTATATATCTTATATATCGTATCTTATATATAATCTGGATTATAGGTTATTAAAGAAATGGGTTATTAGAGGGTCTGTGCAGCCTCAGGGCAGGGGATTCCAAACCTGCCAAAATCCCCAGCAAACCTGCTCCATTTGGCTTTTCTTCACCAGGAAAAACATTTACTTTGGGAGAGGAAAGAGTAAAACAGCAAATAAGCCCGAGCTCAGCAGTCCAAAAGCAAAGAAAGGATCCAGAAATGCTCTGGTGCCTCTGGGGATGATTTCATAGCCAAGGAATGAATCCATGACACAGCCCTGCTGATTTGACATCCCAGGATTTACAGTGGGATCTCTTGCAGGTGGAACTTGTGAGGGAAAAAAAGGAAAATGACAGCTCAGAGGGCAAAGGTTTTGTTTAGAACTGTACAACAAACTGTAGCTTAGCACCACAGAGCAAGAAAAGCAATTTATTGGCTGCTGAGGAGCACTGGGGTGTCGAGACACCCTGGCCAGGAGGGGATGCACTTCAGGAACTGCTCCGGGCAGGGAAGTGTCCCAGCTGAACAAAAATCCCTTCAGCCTGGTGAAGGGTGGGCTGGGGAGATCTGAGAGGTCCCAGCTGGGACAGGGTGGGACAGGGTGGTCTGAGAGGTCCCAGCTGTGCCAGGGGTGGGACAGGGTGGTCTGTGAGGTCCCAGCCATGCCAGGGTGGCACCAGGAGTGAGATGGGAAGGTCTGAGAGCTCCATGCCATGCCAGGGAGGTGGGACAGGGTGGTCTGAGAGGTCCCAGCCATGCCAGGGTGGCACCAGGAGTGGGACAGGGTGGTCTGAGAGGTTCCTGCCATGCCAGGGTGGCACCAGGAGTGAGATGGGAAGGTCTGTGAGCTCCATCCCATGCCAGGAGTGGGACAGGGTGGTCTGAGAGGTCCCAGCTGTGCCAGGGAGGTGGGACAGGGTGGTCTGAGAGCTCCATCCCACACCAGGGTGGTGACAATTCCCCTCCCAGTAACTCCCCCCTCCCCCCCTCTGTTCCAGGGCCGCTGCATCAACTTCACGCGGGTGAAGAACACGGAGACCCCCCCCAAGTACCCCCTGAACAACTCCTACCCCTCCGCCCCCCCCCCAGCGCCCATCTACACCCCCCCGCCCCCCGCCCCCATCTACACCCCCCCTCCCCCCAGCTCCCCCCACGCCCCCTCCCCCTCCTCCACGCTGCCCCCGCTGCCCCCCCCGCCCCAGGCCCCCCCCCCCGCCCGGGCGCCCCCCCCGTCCCGGCCCCACCCCCCCCGCCCCACGGCCTGAGGGGTCCAGGGGTCCCCCAGAGCTGTCCCAGGGCTCTGGCAGCAGTACTGTACCCCCAGCCCTGCCCTGGGGGACAGCACCCCCCCCCTTCTGGAACCTTCTCCCCCCTGCGCCCCCCTCGAGCAGCAGCGCCACCGAGAGCCCCCGGAGAGCCCCAGGGCCGGCCCCAGCTGGGCTGTGCCACCTCTGCGTCCCCTGTGCCACCACGGGCACCCTCTGCAGGGCAGGGCTGCAGAGCCCCAGCCAGGCACCTGCACACCTGGGCACACCTGGGCACACCTGGATACCTGGCACACCTGCACACCTGGACACCTGGCACACCTGGGCA
Source organism: Serinus canaria (assembly GCF_022539315.1). Classification (NCBI taxonomy): domain Eukaryota; kingdom Metazoa; phylum Chordata; class Aves; order Passeriformes; family Fringillidae; genus Serinus; species Serinus canaria. The sequence goes on along the minus strand of NC_066335.1, from coordinate 472,420 downwards.
CACCTGGACACCTGGACACCTGGGCACACCTGGGCACACCTGGATACCTGCACACCTGGCACACCTGGAGACCTGGTACACCTGGAGACCTGGGACGCCTGGATGCTTGGTACACCTGGGCATGCCTGCACACCTGGGTGCACCTGGACACACCTGGACACCCGGCACATCTGGGCACACCTGGACACCTGCACATGTGGGCACCTGGACACCTGGCACACCCAGTATACCTGGTACACCGGCACACCGGGCCATACCTGGCATACCTGGGCTCACCTGGCACACCTGGCCATACCTGGCATACCTGCCGATACCTGGCACACCTGGACACCTGGGCACACCTGGCACACCTGGACACCTGGGCTCACCTTGCACACCTGGGTTTCTGGGGGGTTTGGGTGTTCTGTTCTCCTTTCCAGAGCAGGTAGCAGCCCCTCCCCGCCCTGGGCAGGTGCAGCAGCCTCAGCCCCTCCTGTCGCAGCCCAGCCCAGGTGGGAGCCAGGCTGCCAGGAAATGCACTGGCTGCATTTCTGCTGCCTCCTGCTCACCTGCAGAGCACCCCCTGCCTCCTGCAGCCCCCCCAGAGCCCCTGCCGTTCTCACAAAGCTCTCTGGGACCCCCGGGAGGGAAATCCACCTTTGCAGCTGCACTTCTGTCAGGAGCAGGGGGTTCTCACCTCCCTTCTTCCCAGGCACAGAAACGCTTTGCTAGGCTCTGCTTCTGGAAATACCAGTGCCAGCTTTTCTGCCAAAACAAGGGGAAAAAGGAAAGAAATCTCCAGGAGGAAAGGGAATGGAGGAAAGAGACTCAGCGGAGACCTGCCCTGGCCCCTCTGGGCAGGGAGGGCAGGGAAGGCCTGGCAGAGCTCTGGGTGCCAGGTGAGGGTCAGCCCTTGGTGAGACCAACCTGGGAGCCCTGAGGGGCTGGGGCTGCAGCAGCCAGGGCTGGGCTCCTCCCTTGAGCCCCTGTTCTGTCTGTCCTCCCTTGGTGCCCTGTTCTGTCTGTCCTGCCTTGGACACCCCTGTTCTGTCTGTCCTCCCTTGGACCCCCTGTTCTGTCTGTCCTCCCTTGAGCCCCTGTTCTGTCTGTCCTGCCTTGGACTCCCTGTTCTGTTCTGTCTGCCCTGTTCTGTTCTGTTCTGTCCTGTTCTGTTCTGTCTGTTCTGTTCTGTTCTGTTCTGTTCTGTTCTGTTCTGTCTGCCCTGTTCTGTTCTGTTCTGTCCTGTTCTGTTCTGTCTGTTCTGTTCTGTTCTGTTCTGTTCTGTTCTGTTCTGTTCTGTTCTGTTCTGTTCTGTCTGTCCTGTTCTGTTCTGTTCTGTTCTGTCTGTTCTGTCTGTCCTGTTCTGTTCTGTCTGTCCTGTTCTGTTCTGTTCTGTTCTGTTCTGTTCTGTTCTGTTCTGTTCTGTTCTGTTCTGTTCTGTTCTGTTCTGTTCTGTTCTGTTCTGTTCTGTTCTGTTCTGTTCTGTGTGCAGGCAGCACGGAGCAGCCCCTGAGCCCCTGTGCTGCTCCCCCACCCCCTTGTCCCAGCTCCTGCCCCCCCAGGACACTGCCAGGGGCAGGGGGAGCTCAGACCCCCCCTCCAGCTGGGGGGGATCCCTCGTGGGAGGAGGGGTTCTGGGCAGGCAAAGAGCTCCTGGCTTTGGCTTGGACTGGATTGGCTTGGATTGGATTGGATTGGATTGGATTGGATTGGATTGGATTGGATTGGATTGGACTGGATTGGCTTGGATTGGATTGGATTGGATTGGATTGGATTGGTTGGGTTTGGTCTGGTTTGGTTGGGTTGGGTTTGGTCTGGTTTGGATTAGTTTGGTTGGGTTGGGTTGGGTTGGATTGGGTTGGGTTGAGTTTAGTCTGGTTTGGTTGGATTGGGTTTGGTCTGGTTTGGTTTGGTTGGGTTGGGTTGGGTTGGGTTTGGTCTGGTTTGGATTGGATTGGTTGCTATGGTTAGGTCTGGTTTGGTTGGGTCTGGTTTGATTGGGTTAGTTTTGGTTTTTTGGTTTGGTTGGGTTTGGATTGGTTTTCTTTGGTGTCATTTGGTCTGGTTTGGTTGGGTTGGGTTGGTCTTAGTTTGGTCTGGTCTGGTTTGGCCTGGTTTAGTTTGGTCTGGCCTGGTTTGGCCTGGTTGGTCTGGTTTGGCCTGGTTTAGTTTGGCCTGGTTTGGCCTGGCCTGGTTTTCTTGGTGTGGTTTGTTCCACCAGGGAAGGTGTGAAGGTGTAACACAGGATCCCTGTCCCCACAGATCCTCAGCATTTCCAAAACGTTTGGGGAGGAAATTGATTTTCCACAAGACAGCATTGAGACTTTTATTTTTATAGCTGTTGGTTAGCCAATAAATTGGTTAATTAATTGGTTAATTAACCAATGAACCTCCTGCTGGGGGGAAATGTAAAAGCTGTGTATTGTCCATGAGGATTTGCAGATGTACAGAGAAATCCTCATTCTCCCCAAACTAAGGGAAAAACCCCAAACCCTGCAGATTTAAAGGAGCAAAACAAAGCCTAGATCAGGCTAGGAAAAATCAGAATTTTCAAATGCTCCCTTTGTGATCACCCAGTTGAACAGAATCTAGAGCGAGCTCCAAATTTCTGTTGTACATATTGTTGCTGCATGCTTACCATATGTTAGATGGAAGCATTTCCTGTCCCTCGTGGATAAAAGAACATTTTTCAAGTTGTAGTAAATTATTATAAAGCCAATGACATTTCATGGCATGTCATCGTATCAAGCTGTGCTTGTATTTGTTTTTTATGGTTGTATTGCTTTTTTTTTTAAATATATGTAAATGTACAAATACTTCCTGTAGTGACGAGCACCTGTTTTACATGGCATTAACTGGGGCAGCTCCAGGCTGCACAGCCCCTTCCTGCAGTGGAGCTGGCTGGGATGGGCTTTGGTGATGGTCCCAAAAAACCTGAGCCCATTTCTGCACCTGGAGCTGGCTGGGATGGGCTTTGGTGATGGTCCCAAAAAACCTGAGCCCATTTCTGCACCTGGAGCTGGCTGGGAACATCCACAGCCCTGCAGAGGATGGGCTTTGGTGATGTTCCCACAAAAACCTGAGCCTGTCTGCAGGTGAATTTTGTACCTGGTTTGAATGGAAGGAATTCCCAGAGCAGCTGGGGCTGCCCCTGGACCCCTGGCAGTGTCCCCAAGGCCAGGCTGGAGCCCCCTGGGACAGTGACACGTGTCCCTGGCATGGCAGGGGTGGCACTGGGTGGGATTTAAGGTCCCTCCCAACCCCTTCTGGGGCTCTGATTTAGGACCAGCCTAAATCTGGCTGCAGAAGCAGCTCCCAAAAGTCCCTCAGGTGCCTTTAAAAGCCCCAGTCCCTCTTTGCTGCACCCCAGAGATGAATTTAGGGGCTCCACGGAAGGCTGGGAGTGAAACCTTGCTCCAGGATTCCAGCCAGCTCCAATTAATGCCAATTAATGCCAATTAATGCCAATTAATGCCATGTAAATGAGGTCGAAGAGCTGGAGCACCCTCGTGGTGCCTCTGTACCCTGTGGGACCTCTCCCTGCCCAGCCCTGGCTGAAATGGTCCCCAAAAAAGGCTGGGAAATGCCTTTGCTCCCCTTCCCTCCCAGCTCTGCCAGGGCCTGGCAGCCTCCCAGGGCTGAGCTCTCACCAGGGCTCAGCTTCTGCTTTATTCTGATTTATTCTGATTTATTCTGATTTATTCTGATTTATTCTGATTTATTTTATTTCACTTTCCTGGCCCACACCAGCTCTGTGGGTGCTCCCTGGGGTCTGGAGGCTCCTCCAGTCCCTGCTGCTTTTGGGGAGGGGCTCGGGGGGCTCTGGCAGGTTTGGGTGACTTTGGGAAGGTTTGGGGTGGCTTTTACAAGGTGGGGGTGACTTTGGGAGATTTGGGGTGACTTTGGGAGATTTGGGTGACTTTGGGAGGTTTGGGGTGACTTGGGGAAGGTTTGGGGTAACTTTAGGAGGTTTTGGTGACTTTGGGAAGGTTTGGGTTGATTTTGGGAGGTTTGGGGTGACTTTGAGAAGGTTTGGGGTAACTTTAGGAGGTTTGGTGACATTGGGAGGTTTTGGTGACTTTGGGAAGGTTTGGGGTGACTCTGGGAAGGTTTGGGTGACTTTGGGAAGGTTTTGGTGACATTGGGAGGTTTTGGTGACTTTGGGAGGTTTTGGTGACTTTGGGAAGGTTTGGGGTGACTCTGGGAAGGTTTGGGGTGACTTTGGGAGGTTTTTGGGGCAGGGGAGCAGCTCGGGGCTGGGTTGGGCTCTCCATTTAAGGTTTCTGTTGGTGCTGCAGCTCGGGGCTGTGCAGGGATGTTTCACCCTCTGTGTGTTGCATGTTCAATGTGTCCTTGTTAAATGCAGTCATTACTCCTGATTGCTGGCCTTGATGTTATTATTAAAGTGCACAAACCTCCCGTGGGCTCTGAGCCATTCCTTGCCAAGCCTGGGCACTGAATTTTCTCTGATTTTCACAGACTGGTTTTTCCTTGTGCTGGGAACTCACACCTGGAGCTTTTCCTCCCAAAGCCCAGAGCACTCTGACACAAAACCTGATTTTTTTGGATGGGACAGAGCCCCAAGTGTCCATTCCTGCCAGAATGGATTTCACACAAAGTGGCTCAGGCACCTTTAGCAGGGCACAGCCACCACCAGGAATAACCAAGCTTCCACTGCCAGGGAAAGAAATTGCTTTTTCCCCCCAAATTTGGCAGAGAAAGCCCCAAAAGTGAGTCAGAGATAAGGGTTTGTGTGGGGCTGATGGAAATGCCAGACAGAGCATCCTCTCCCTGGGTAATAAAATAACTTATTAAAAAATACCATGAGTGTGAAATAAATCATCCTGGATGCAGACAGTGGCTGAAGTCTGTGGCACACTGCCAGAACTTGTAGATTATTTAATTTTTTTTTTAATAGTTAAATGTTTTGGAGGGTCCTTCCTGGTAAAGTGGGAAGGAAAAATATCTTGGAGAGGTGCAGGGCAGGAGGGAGATGCTCTCTCATGTCACAGGGTCAGTGTGAGGAGCTGTCCCCTCCAGCCAGGGCCCGTCCTGGATGTGCTGGATGTGCCCAGAGCTGCAGCCTGAGCAGGAATTCTGCATTTCTGCACAGGAATTCAGCCCTGGGGCTCTTCCACAGCTGCAGGGATTGGCAGGGCTGGAGAAACCAAAAATCCCACAGGACTGGAGTGGGAACCTGAGCTGGGCCATGAGGGAACTGCTGCTCCCAAGGAAAGTGGGGATTGCAGAATTCCACCCCCAAACCCTCCCAAAACCTCCCTGGCACCCCCAGGGGGGTGAGGGGCTTCCAGAAGATTCTTTGTGCTGCTCCCCTGCTGCCCCCGTGCTCAGGGGGGGCTGCTGAGGGAGGGGGGGGTCTTCTCCAGGTTTTTCTGACTCAGTGGAAAGTCTGTGGGAAAGGAAAAGCCTTGGGAATGTCTGGGAAAGGAAAAGCCTTGGGAATGTCTGCATTCCTTCAGCCTGTGAAATGTGAGATGTATGTGAAATGATGTGAGCAGCAGCATTCCCTGGGAATATCCCAGCTTGGAATGCAATATTCCCAGGGAATATTTCCAGGGAATATCCCAGTTTGGAATGCAATATTCCCAGGGAATATCCCAGTTTGGAATGCAATATTCATGGGCCCCTGTTGCTATTTGGGACCCTGTGAGGTTTCCCTGCTCCCAGGTCCTTGCTGTGGAGATCTCAGCAGGGTTTGGGGCTGGATTTGGGTGTTTGTGACCCCAATCATTTATGACCTGTCCTGTCCCATGTCTGGGGTGTTGAACAAGGTGCAGGACTGTCCAGCCAGGCCCTGGTGACAAAGCCACCACAGGGCTGGGGACCCTGAGCTCTGATGGGGGAGGAGATGTGAGCCCAGAGCCCAGAACTGAGCAGGGAAAAGAAAAGGGGGAGCAGGGAAAAGAAAAGGGGGAGCAGGAGGGAGCTCGGCTCTGTCTCCTGGCAGGAAGGAGCCACCCAAGCAGAGACAGACTGGCACTTCTGGAGCAAACCACTGCCCTGGGGCTCTGCCCACCGAGAGAATCCCTGCAGACTTTTATTGCTGAAAACTGGACAGGAGGAGAACTCCAGTGCAAACACAAGCAGCGAGCAGTGACCTCTGGGGGTGCCACCTCCCCATTTGTGTCACCTCCCCGGGGCTGTCACCTCCCCATTTGTGTCACCTCCCCATTTGTGCCACCTCCCCAGGGTGGCTCTGGGCTTTGTTCAGAGATGGTGCCCCCGGGCGGTGCCCCCTGGGCAGGTGTCCTGTCGGGGCTGGTGCCCCCGGCCGGAGGGGCTGCCCCGCTCACCGCTGGCTCCGCGCTCTCCTCAGCCCCGCGGGCGCTGCGGCAGCTCCGGGGCCGGGCCGGGCTCAGTCTCGGGAGGCAGCGATGCGATCCACCTGCAAAAGGGACCACAACACACAGCTCCACCTGCAAGAAGGGACCACAACACACAGCTCCACCTGCAGAGGGGACCACAACACACAGCTCCACCTGCAGAAGGGACAAGGGGCCATAAAAACACCAGCCCCACCTTCCAGGGCTGGAATTCCAGGGTTCTGTCCCTCTGAGGAAATGGGTGGAACTTCCATGAGGAAGGGGATGGAATTCCAGGTGGAATTGCAGGGTTCTGTCCCCCTGGGATGCCCTGGCAAAGGCAGCCAGGTGTGTTTTGGCCCTGAGCCCCTGCTCTGAGCTGACCCTCGGGGTCCAGCCCAGCCTCACCCACCCAGGGCCCTCCTGGAGCTGTGGGTGACACTCACTGAGCCAGGAGTGGGCTCTGCTGTCTTGGTGACAATGAAATAATAATTCAGTGAGAATTAAGGTCCAGGATCCACCTTAGGGGATCTCACAGGCTTCCCTGGAGAGAGGGAAACCCCCAGTTAGGACAGGGCAGGTGAAATAGGAGAAATGAAATGCTGAATCTGACCCAGAACAGCCTCACGGGGCAGGAGAGGGGCGAGCTAAGCCCTGAGGTTTTCTGCTTTGTCCACCCATCCCTAAACCTCCCCGGGGTTACCTCTGTCCTCAGTGGATTTAACTAAAGACCAGCAATTCCATTTGGTTAATGTAGGGCACTTGATTTTATTCAAAGGGTGAGATACAAAAAAAGTAAGCAAAGAGACAAAACCCAAATGATAATAAACACTACAGACAGAGTAAGACATCTCCTGCTACAGCACACGACAAACAGAGTCTGGTCCCACAGCCCCAGCCAGCTGGATATGTACAGCACAGGATCTACAGGGGACAAATGTGGGTTTGCCACTCAAATGTCTATTTACAGAAACTGAATTGAAGGCAAATAAGTTTTCTTTCCTTTTTTTGTTTTTTTTTTGCCAACCCAAATACTTCTGTTTCTTCTTCTTCCTGTCCTGGTGAAGAGGAGGGACTCGGTGCTTTGAGGCAAGTTTGGTACATTCAGGTAGGATCTAAAATTAGCCACAGCTAAACACTGACCTGCTGCTTAAGCTACTTAACTTCATCCCCTCCCTCCATCCAACAGGGCCACAGGCACCTGCTTGTGGCACCAGGGACAGTTGGGGACAGCCAGGGAGGGGCCAGCCCCAATTCTGCCCTCTCTGGGCTGGTTTGTGCCTCCAGAGGCTTCACCCTGCAGCTCAGGCAGAGCTCAGTGCCTGGGCTGGGCTCAGGGCTCAGCCTGGGGCTCTGCTCATCCCACGGGGCTGGGAAAGGCTCTGGGGGCTGGTTTGGCTCTCCCAGCACAGGGGCTGAGCCTGGCCCAGCACGGGGGGCCCAGGAGCTGCCCTGCCCAGCCCCAGGCACTGGTTTGGCTCTGCACAGAAAATCTGGGGAAAAGCTGCCCACAGCCCTCCTGCAGCAGAGCCAGGGGAAAACCCAAAACCTTTCTGGGTGCAGAAATTCCATGTGCAGGTTAGACCTGCTGGGCAGAAAGGTGTGCTGAGCTTTTGGGAATCTGCTGAGTTGTGGGAATTAAACCCCCAGGAGCTCAGGGCTCCCCTCTGAGCCGTGCAGGTGAGGAGCAGAGCTGCTGCCACCAGCAGGATCTGAGACCTCGCTGGGCAGGAGCAGGAGCTGCTGCTCCAGCTGGCAAAGGCCTCGGTCTGCATTTACCTGTGGCTCCATCTCAGACAGGGCTACTGAACTTTTCAACAGCTCAGTGAGGAAGGAGAGAATTTCACTGGCTCAGTAAGCAAAACATTCATCTGGGAGAGCAGAAGACTGACTGGCTGTTAATAAATACCACAAGACATCCTAAAAGTTTTCTAAGGGAAAGAGAAACATCATCTGTTCAGAAATGCAACAGGGACAGACTGAGGTAAGGAAAGGCAGAAAGAGTCCTTTGTACATTCCCACTTCCACTGCATGGCAAGGACAACAACCACGAGATGCTAACGGGTCCCTGCCACGCCCAGCAGGGAAACTCCTCACACGGGAGAGCTGCCGAGCATCCCCGGGGCCAGCCCTCAGCAGCCCTGGCTCTGGCAGAGTAGGAGGGGGCACTGCCTGTCCCTGAGCCAGCAGCTGCAGGGAGCAGGGCTGGTGTGGCACAGCAGCACCCCCAGCCCCGCGGGACACTCCTAACTCACATCTTTGGTCCTCTGGGCAGCCAGCTCTCCCCGGGCTCACAGCCTGAGCCTGGCCCCAGGGCTGGCTGCCCCTGCTCTGTGCCAGGCAGCCTGGCAGCAAGGCTGGCTGCAGGGGGACAAAAAAGGGCCTTAATCATCCCCTCGTGGGGATTTTAATTGATATTAATTAACAGATGCTGTTCTGAGAGCAAAGGATGGGGCACTGCACATCCCTGGGCCAGGGGCAGCCCAGCCTGGACCCAGCCCTGCAGGGCTTCTGAAGCAAGCTGAGGAGGAGGAGGAGGAGGAAGAGCAGCTCTCTCCCCCACCTGTGAGCATTGCACAGTTTGCTTTCCCTCCATCCCCCTCGTGCAGAGAAGCAGGGAGGGCACAGGGGATGCTCACAGCTGTGCCAGGGCAGGGCCTCACCCCCAGCATGTCCCACCTTGCTCTCACACAGACCCTGGCAGCACCACGAGCTCACAGATGAACAGATGGCACAGGTTAATAAACACTGGCTCTGAGGAGCTCTTCAGGCACTCAGCATTTCACTCCCATCATCTGAGCCTCTGCTGGCCCTGAGCTGAGGGAGAGTCCCTGGGGCTTGTCCAAAGCAGAATTCCAGAGTCTGGGAACAGCCCTGTGCCAGGGGAACTGGGCACTGCCCAGGTGCTAGAGCCACTTCTCAGGGCAGTAAATCACCTGGAATGTTCCCCAGCACCATTTCACACCTTGGGCATGGTCTGACAGTGCTGTGGAAAGCCAATTCAAATCCCAGCAAGGTGGGAGGGAATTCACCTTCCCACATTAGGAAACACATAATAACTGCCCTTGGTGACTCTGGAAGTCAGGGTTTCCGTCCTGAAGGTGCCTTTTCTGTGTCAGTTCAGATTCTCTTCAAGCTTGCCACAGAAAAACTACCAAAGTAATTTCTTTAGGTAATTCAATAATTACCAAGGTAATTTTCAAAGGTTATTTCTGTCGTGTTTATGGAGCCTTTTTATCCCCTTCAGGTGTGCTCACACAGCTGGGTCACCCAGGTGTGCCACACTCAGGTGTGTCACATCCATGTGTGTCACACCCAGGTGTGCTCACACAGCTGGGTCCCCCAGGTGTGTCACACCCAGGTGTGCTCTCAGTTCCAGGGAAATCCTCAGCACAGCAAAAGCCCCCTTGTTTTAACAGCCCCCAGCAGCAGCAGCAGCAGCAGCAGCAGCAGCAGCAGCAGCAGCAGCAGCAGCTCAGAGCCAGCCCTGGCCACCCCTGTGCCCTCAGCCCTGGCCCTGCTGGGTCCCCTGGCCACCGTGGCTAGGAGATTGTCACTTGCTCTGGATTTGGCATGGATTAAACCCCTCTGGAGCAGCAGCACCTCCCTGGCACCTGCCCCAGGTGCCCAGGCTGTGCCAGCTCAGCTGAATTCCCGAGGCAGAGCTCACCCCAAAGGCTTGCCTGCAGTTTCCTTCACTGGTGAAATTCCTGCCCAGCTCTTGTTCCAGTTGTGTGTCCTGCTGTCCTGAGGGCACCACAGGGCTCTGAGAATTCCTTCAGAGCTTTCCCAGCAGTGACTGGAGTGAGCCACGTTGGGAAGGGACAATGACACCAGCTCAGAGTAACCCCTCACCTAGAGGACTCAGCAATCTTTAAGGAAAACCATTTAACATCTTTCATGGAAGTCTACAGATCAAAAAAACCCAGAGCTATTGATGCAGCACGTGGAATCAACTGGACAATCACTAATGCAATGGAATTATGGTGATCTTGTACACAAACAACGATTTACCAAAATAAGATTTACCTAGGGGGCTTTAAAATCGAGTTATTTTGGTACCAAAAAAAGTCTTTCATTGAATTCCCCTTTGCCCCTATGATTCAGATGATCTTTCACTCTACAGTTACGGACTTGGCCAGATTTCTTGGAAAATCAACCTGCAGAGAGGGAGGAGAAAGAACAGCCAGGTGAGTATTGACACACTTTGTTTGTTTGTTTGTTTGTTCGTGTAGAACTCTGTGACCTGTGGAACGCCTGCTCTGCCTCCCAACTGAAAACAATCCAACACATTCTCACCTTCATTTTCTGCCACTCAGTGCAGGAACAGAAAGCCCACAGCCCTGACTGTCAGAGCTCTGGGCCAGAGCTGGGCAGAGCTTCAGCCCAGGCTGTTCCAGGGCTCAGAGGGCACTGACAGCAGGCAGAGCAAACAGGTAACCCCAGACTGCCAAACGCACCTGGGGGACACCTGGGGGACACCACAGCTGCAGTTTGGCCTCTGAGCTCCTCCCAAGACCAAAGGGCTGGTGGCCAGCCTGGCCCTGCAGAGGCTGGAGCAAGGAGTGCAGTGTCTCTGTCCCTTCCCTTCCCTCCAGCTCCCTGGCAGCCCTGCAGAGCCTGCCTGCCCCAGCACACAGCCCTGCACTGGCCACAGCTGGCCACAGCTGGCCCTGGGCCCTGCAGCAGCTCAAGCAGTGGCACAGAGAAGCCCCCTGCAGCCCCCAGCAGCCCCCCAGCAGCCCTGCAGCCCCCAGCAGCCCCCCAGCAGCCCCCAGCCCTGCAGGGAGGGTGCTGTACTCACATCGTAGCCCCGGAGCACGGCCAGGTGGAAGGCCAGCAGCTGCAGGGGGATGACGCTCAGGATGCCCTGCAGGCAATCCACCGAGTGGGGCACTTTGATCGTCCTTTTGTTGTTCTTGATGGTCTCGATGTCCTCCTTGTCACAAATCACCACGGGCCGGCCCTGCAACACAGGGCAGGGGCTGAAGGGAAGCACTTCTGGAGGGCTCTTCCCTGCCAGAGCCAAATCTACTGCTTAACCTAGAGCCAAACTTAACCTAGAGCCAAACTTAACCTAGAGCCAAACTTAACCTAGAGCCAAACAGCTCCACGTGCCCTGGGGCATTCAAGGGTTAAACAGACCATGCCAGGCTTCTGCACTTGCTGCAAGGACTGCTGTGAGATGCCCAGAGTGTTCCCTGAGCTCACAGGTGGGCAGTGACACCCAGGTGAGCAGAATGGGTGGCTGTGAGTGACTTTCTGTCACAGGCAGCCCCTTTGGAGCTGTGCTGACACCCAGGTGAGCAGTTCCTGTCACAGGCAGCCCCTGGGGAGCTCTGCTGACACCCAGGTGAGCAGTTCCTGTCACAGGCAGCCCCTCTGGAGCTCTGCAGACACCCAGGTGAGCAGTTCCTGTCACAGGCAGCCCCTCTGGAGCTGTGCTGACACCCAGGTGAGCAGTTCCTGTCACAGGCAGCCCCTCTGGAGCTCTGCAGACACCCAGGTGAGCAGCTCCTGTCACAGGCAGCCCCTCGGGAGCTCTGCTGACACCCAGGTGAGCAGTTCCTGTCACAGGCAGCCCCTCTGGAGCTCTGCAGACACCCAGGTGAGCAGCTCCTGTCACAGGCAGCCCCTCGGGAGCTGTGCTGACACCCAGGTGAGCAGTTCCTGTCACAGGCAGCCCCTGGGGAGCTCTGCTGACACCCAGGTGAGCAGTTCCTGTCACAGGCAGCCCCTGGGGAGCTCTGCAGACACCCAGGTGAGCAGTTCCTGTCACAGGCACCCCTGGGGAGCTCTGCAGACACCCAGGTGAGCAGTTCCTGTCACAGGCAGCCCCTCTGGAGCTGTGCTGACACCCAGGTGAGCAGTTCCTGTCACAGGCAGCCCCTGGGGAGCTGTGCTGACACCCAGGTGAGCAGTTCCTGTCACAGGCAGCCCCTGGGGAGCTCTGCAGACACCCAGGTGAGCAGTTCCTGTCACAGGCACCCTGGGGAGCTCTGCAGACACCCAGTGAGCAGTTCCTGTCACAGGCAGCCCCTCTGGAGCTCTGCTGACACCCAGGTGAGCAGCTCCTGTCACAGGCAGCCCCTGGGGAGCTGTGCAGCCCCCAGCCCTCACCTGCCGTGCAATGACCTGCTGCAGAGCGTTCTGGCACTTGGCATAGGTGTGGTCTCTCATGATGATCATGATCACAGGCATCAGCTTGTCCACCAGGGCCAGGGGGCCGTGCTTCAGCTCCCCAGCCAGGATCCCCTCCGAGTGCATGTAGGTGATTTCTTTGATTTTCTGCAGGGGGGAAAGAATTCGTTACACTTTGAGCAACCTCGGAGTGGTTTGTAACCAGCCCTGTGAGTTCCTGAAACACAGGACCTCACCAAGGCTGCACCCACAGCTGCACCTGGAGCCAGGTGTGGCTGCAGAGCTCTGAAATGTGGCTGTGAGAGCCACCAAGCACAGACCCTTACCAAGGCTCCCTCCAGACACGTGGCATAGTGGTAGCCACGTCCCATGATGAGCACAGACTTCTGGTGGTACAGCTCGGTGGCCAGCTTCTGGATCTCATCATCCATGCTCAGAACCTCTTTGATCAAGTCTGGAGGGGAGGCAAAGCCCAGCCTGAGTGTGCTTGCACCCCACTCAGCCCCACAGCCAGCAGGGACCTGTAAAACCCCGGGCTCAGAGCCTCACTGGCCCAGCTTGGTGGCCTGGGGACACCTGAGGGAACGTGGCCACAAGGAACTGAGACAGCTCTGCCACCCTCCCTGCAAGGCCCAGCCCTAAGCTCAGTCCCTCCCTGCAGACCCAGCCCAGCTGAGCTCCCCCTGCCCCAGACCCAGCCCAGCTGGGCTCCCCCTGCCCAGACCCAGCCCAGCTGGGCTCCCCTGCCCAGACCCAGCCCAGCTGGGCTCCCCCTGCCCAGACCCAGCCCAGCTGAGCTCCCCCTGCCCAGACCCAGCCCAGCTGGGCTCCCCCTGCCCAGACCCAGCCCAGCTGGGCTCCCCTGCCCAGACCCAGCCAGCTGAGCTCCCCCTGCCCCAGACCCAGCCCAGCTGAGCTCCCCGTGCCCAGACCCAGCCCAGCTGGGCTCCCCCTGCCCCAGACCCAGCCCAGCTGAGCTCCCCCTGCCCAGACCCAGCCCAGCTGGGCTCCCCCTGCCCAGACCCAGCCCAGCTGAGCTCCCCCTGCCCAGACCCAGCCCAGCTGGGCTCCCCCTGCCCAGGCCCTACCTGGCAGCCCCTTGAGCCCCCTCATGATCTCCTTGCGCCGCTCCTGCATGGAGATCCTGTCGTCACACATCATCAGGGCAAACATCACCAGGGACACGAACTGGCTGGTGTAGGCCTGCAGGGCACAGGAGGGCACTGCTGCACCACACTGGGGAACCCCAGCACAGCTCCTGCTCCCCAAGGGGCAGCCTGGGTTCCCAGCCAGCAGCAGAAATGAACCTGGGCTCACCTGGGCAGGGCTCACCTGGGCAGGTCTCACCTGGGCAGGTCTCACCTGGGCTCCCCTGCCAGCCCAGGGGATTCAGACACAGCAACCCAGATTTTATACTCCCCGTGCCCTGCCAAGCCCTGCCTCGTGCCCATGGCCTGTCCTGCCTCCTGAGAGCAGCAGGCACTGCCTGGAGCTGTCGGGGGAAGCCCACCACCACCACCAACCCAGCCAGCTGGGATTGCTCTGGGCCAGCTGGGAATTCCCAGCTCCCTTCTTTAGGAACAGCCTAAACCTGAGCCTGAACTCCTGCCCTGCCTTTGGGGACAATCCCTGCCCAGGCAGGTGACAGGAGGGGTCCCAGCAGGGCAGGAATGGCCACAGGGACACCTGGGGGACACCTGGGGGACTCCAAAGCTGCAGTTTGGCCTCTGAGCTCCTCCAAGACCAAAGGCTTGTGGCCAGCCTGGCCCTGCAGAGGCTGGAGCAAGGTGTGCAGGGTTACTGTCCCCTCCCAAGCTATGAGCAGACAAAATCCCCCGAGGCTGCTCTGGGATGGCTCTGGAGGAGCCCAGAGCAGCTCTGGGATGGCTCTGGAGGAGCCCAGAGCAGCCCTGGGATGGCTCTGGAGGAGCCCAGAGCAGCCCTGGGATGGCTCTGGGATGGCTCTGGAGGAGCCCAGAGCAGCCCTGGGATGGCTCTGGGATGGCTCTGGAGGAGCCCAGAGCAGCTCTGGGATGGCTCTGGAGGAGCCCAGAGCAGCCCTGGGATGGCTCTGGAGGAGCCCAGAGCAGCCTGGGATGGCTCTGGGATGGCTCTGGAGGAGCCCAGAGCAGCTCTGGGATGGCTTGGAGGAGCCCAGAGCAGCTCTGGGATGGCTCTGGAGGAGCCCAGAGCAGCTCTGGGATGGCTCTGGAGGAGCCCAGAGCAGCCCTGGGATGGCTCTGGAGGAGCCCAGAGCAGCCCTGGGATGGCTCTGGGATGGCTCTGGAGGAGCCCAGAGCAGCTCTGGGATGGCTCTGGAGGAGCCCAGAGCAGCTCTGGGATGGCTCTGGAGGAGCCCAGAGCAGCTCTGGGATGGCTCTGGAGGAGCCCAGAGCAGCCCTGGGATGGCTCTGGAGGAGCCCAGAGCAGCCCTGGGATGCTCTGGGATGGCTGGAGGAGCCCAGAGCAGCTCTGGGATGGCTCTGAGGAGCCCAGAGCAGCTCTGGGATGGCTCTGGAGGAGCCCAGAGCAGCTCTGGGATGGCTCTGGAGGAGCCCAGAGCAGCCCTGGGATGGCTCTGGAGGAGCCCAGAGCAGCCCTGGGATGGCTCTGGAGGAGCCCAGAGCAGCTCTGGAATGGCTCTGGAGGAGCCCAGAGCAGCTGGATTTGTTCTGCCTGCTGGGGAGAGGGAGCTCTCTGCTGGCACAGCACCCAGCAGCCACATCAACGTGCCTGGGCTGTTTAGAATATTCTCCATCGAATATCCAGAATATTCTGCAGCCCCAGGGCAGAAACTTCCCGAGTTCCTCTTTGCTCCATGCTCAGCTGTGGTGACTGCCCCCACGGTCAGGGAAAATGAGAAATGCCATTTCTCCCCAGGCTGTAAGTGCTGGCCATGTGAAACAACAGCACAAACAGCTCCTGCAAGAGTTTCCTGTAGGAGACTCATGAATTTTCCATGATCAAATTCCCCCATGAACTGTTAAACTCAAGTGTGGTTTTTGGCTGAATTTATGTAACAGACTGACATCACCTCGCCTCCACACGGAGCTGCAGCCCAGCAGACTCCAGCAGCAGGAACATTCACCAGAGAAAGGCAGCAGGGTGAGATCTGTCCTGCATCCCCCCAGCCAGGACAGCCCTGGCATCTGGGCACCAGCAGGGGCACTCTGTGAAAGACCTGCCCCCTCTGCTAAAAGACAGTCTGAATATCCCATTTCCCTTGGTAAAGCAGAGCCAGCGGGGGAGTTACATGCAGACAAAGTTTCCTTTATCTTAGCTAAAAAGATAACTTTAAAAAAAGAAAAATAAAAAAAGAAAACTAAAATAAAGAAAAATAAAATAAAATAAAAATTAAAAAATAAAATCAAACCCAAATAAAAATAAAATAGAACAACAATTAAAAAATAAGAAAGAAAATAAAAATAGAAATGAATAATCTTTTAAATAAAAAATAAAATAAAATATTAAAATAAAAATTAAAACAAAATAATAATAAAAATAAATTTTTTAAAATAAAAATATTAAATAAAATAATTTTAAAATTAAAAAATAAAATAAAAAGCAAATTTAAAATTAAGAAATGAAATAAAATAAAGATTAAAAAAGAAAAGAAAATAAAATAAAGATAAAAAAAAATAAATAAAAATAAAAATAAAAAAGATAAAATAAAAAAAATAAGAAAAATAAAAATAAGATAAAAATAAAAAATAAAAAATAAGATAAAAATAAAAAATAAAATAAAGATAAAAAATAAAATAAAATAAAGATAAAAAATAAAATAAAATAAAGATAAAAAATTTTAAGAAATAAAATAAAGATAAAAAATTTTAAAAAATAAAATAACAATATAAAACAAAATAAAACAAAATAACAATTAAAAAGAAAATATCAATTGATAATAAAATAACTATTAAAAATAAAATAATGATATAAAATAATGATATAAAATAAATAATGATATAAAACCAAATCAAACCAAACCAAACCCAAGCAAAGCAAAGGCAAGCAGAGCTGGCAGCGCAGGCCAGGCTGCCCCACCTTGGTGCTGGCCACGCCGATCTCGGGCCCCGCGTTGATGTGCACGCCGCAGTCGGTCTCGCGGGAGATGGAGCTGCCCACGGTGTTGGTGATGCCCACGGTCAGGGCTCCCCTCTCCTTGCAGTAGCGCAGGCACATCAGCGTGTCTGCAGTCTCCCCTGGGGCAGGGACACGGGGGGACACAGGGGACACGGGGGGACACAGGGATGGGTGCTCAGGGCTGCTGCCACTGCCCCTGGGAAATGCCCACCAGCCCCACAGGCAGCCCCAGGGCTGCTGCTCCCTGCCCAGGGGAGGTGCAGCAGCCCCTGCACAGCCAGTGCCAGCCCTGGGCAGGGCAGTGCCACCCAGCAAACACAGAACCCATCTGCAGCTTGTGCTTCACACAAGGCAGCTCTGGGCTGTCCCCCTTGAACAAAAAACAACTTTATTCATTTTCCTGGTTAATAAAAACCCATCTGGGCAGGGCCCCTGCACTGCCCAAGGTGGATCCGTGGAGGCCTTTCAATAAATCCCTGCTTTACTCTGGAACCCTGCTCGGGGGCAGCCTTGCCAAGGCACCAAGAGCCCCCACCCAGTCCCCCCAGAGGCAGGGGAGCCCAGCAGTACCTGACTGGCTGAGGAAGAAGCAGACATCATCCCTGAACACGGGGGTGTTCCTGTCCAGGAAGTCACTGGCCAGCTCCACCATCACAGGTAACTCAGTCAGCTCCTCCAGCACCTGGCGGGTCTGGCACGAGGAGGGGCAGGAAGGCAGGGATTACATCATGTTTATAAAAGCACAGAAAAGCTTTCTAGCTGCCACACACGCTGGAAAATATTACTGTGACAATTAGTGCTGGATTAGACTTTAATTACTCATGTTGCCCACACTCCAGTCACCACCAGCCCCCCTGAGAAACAACCTTGCACCACCACCAACTTTATTTTTAATAAAAATTCACCTGGGCAGGGAGGTGTGGGGGGAAACTCATTGGCCTGTGGGGCCAACTCCTCCCTCAAATGCAGATTTCTCTAAGTAAGTCTCACTGGTTACATAAACCTTCAAAGAAACTCTGTAATGCTGGGAGTCCTGAGCGTGTCCCAGCCTGAAGAACCCAAACCCCCACCTACATCCAGGCCCAGCTGGACCCCACCGGGCCCCTGGCAGCCCCTGCACTTGTCCCTGCAGTGTCCCTCCCCTGGCAGCTGCCCTTTTTAACACAGCAGCTTTTGTTTTCCAAAGCCTTCCAGAGCCATGGAAGTCACAGGAACCACTTCCCCAAGTTCATCAGCTTTTATTTCCTCCTGCTGCTGCTGTGACCTGAGCCTGGTGTTTGCAGCTTTCACAAGGGTCCTCCCTCTTCCACCTGTGTGCACTTGCTTCCTGCTAACCTGACTGAGGTTCAGAACCAACCCCTGCCCTGAAATCAGTCCTTAATCTGCTTGGCACACTCCAGGAGAGCTCAGAGCCTCCTGCAGGGGCTCCAGGGGAGCTGCAGAGGGACCTGGGACAAGGGGTGGAGTGGCAGGACCAAGGGGAAGGGCTTTACACTGAGGAAGGGCAGAGTGAGATGAGATTATCAGGGCAAAACTCCTCCCTGGGAGGGTGGGGAGCCCTGGCACAGGGTGCCCAGAGCAGCTGTGGCTGCCCCTGGATGCCAAGGCCAGGCTGGAGGGGCTGGGAGCAGCCTGGGACAGCGGGAGGTGTCCCTGGGGTGGCACTGGGGGGGCTCTCAGGTCCCTGCAGCCCAGCCCAGCCCCTGGGCCAGCACTCACTGCCACTCCTGCGTGGTAGCTGGTGCCACAGGCGATGAGGATCAGACGCCGACACCTCTGGATCTCCTTGATGTGATCCTTGAGCCCTCCCAGGTTCACTGTGGGCAAGAGCAGAGGGCCAGTCAGGGGGGCAGGGAGGAGCAGCTCCCAGGATCACTGGTGCTAACACAGTGTCACCATCTCCACCACCAAAGGTGCAAAAACCCATCACAAGTGGGACCTTGCCAGCAGCACGTGGAACTCTGGAGGCACAGGACACACATTCCACCTCAGCCCAGCAGGGCTCCCACCCCTCCCTCCCCTGCAGCCACCCTGGGCAGCTGCTGGACACTCAGGGAGGGAGGCTCGAGCTCCATTACCTGTGTAGTCATCAAAGTTGACCCTTCCTCTCATGGTATTAACAACAGATTCTGGCTGCTCAAATATTTCCTTCTGCATGAATGAGCTGAAGTTACCTATGAAGAAAGACAGAAAACAAATTAGAACACTTTACCTCCTTGATAACTTAAATTTTAAATTACCTCCTGCTAATTGCCATTTTTCCTGTGTATGCAGAGAAAAGCTTGGAGCAGCCAAAGATTATTAAACTGATTTTCTGCCAAAACACCAGCTCATGATGAGAGCTTGATTCGAGTTTCTGGAAGGAGTCAGTGAAGGGCAGATCCAGACTGGCAACTTTGTGAGGGATCAGTCTGGGCTAAAAACCAGATGGTTCCAAGCAGGAGGCAAAATCCTCAGCCCCACAACTCTAGACTGGAGGGGAAGTCCCATGACATGGGAGGACTTTTCTTCCCCATGAGGGTGACCCAGCACCAGCCCAGGCTGTGGCACCTCTGGAGATGCTCCAGGCTCCTGTCCCCACTCGGGGCAGGGGTGGCGCAGGGTGCCTGCAGCCCCAAGCTGAGGATTCTGCCTTCAGGCAGGAGATAAAATCCTCAGCCCCACAACTCTAGACTGGAGGGGAAGTCCCATGACATGTGAGGACTTTTCCCCAGCAGCAGCCCAGGCTGTGGCACCTCCAGGCTCCTGTCCCCCCTCGGGGCAGGGGTGGCACAGGGTGCCTGCAGCCCCAGCAGGCAGGCAGGGGGCAGGGGGCAGCTCTGCTCTCACCCTTCATGATCTGCTGCAGCTCCATCTGCAGGGTCTGCACGGCCCGGCCCGGGTGGTCGCCGGCCGTGCGCTTGACGCGGTGGATGGACAGACGGCCGTCCACCACGGCCGCCACGTCGTCGTCCTCCAGGAAGATGACACGGTTGGTGTGCTCGATGACAGCGCTGTGGGGACATGGGGACAGCACAGCTGCACTCAGGAGATCCCTCGGGCTGTCCTGGACTGCCCCAAGCCTGCCAGGGGCTCAGAGACCCTGGCCCAGAGCCCCAGACCCCTGGGACTCTGACTGTGACCCATGGAAAATGTTCCCAACCTTGTGTGAGGCTCTGCAGCCACCACAGTGTAAGCAGAATAACGACTGGTTGGTCATGGGGTGAAAAATGGATTGTTGGGGTTTGTAGAATGGGGGTTCAGGGGCAAGATGGAGGAATGGGAGTATTTGTAAATGAATGGCCACGTGCACACAATTCACTTTATTCCCAAAGAAGCCCCAGCCTCCCCATCCCTTGCTCCTTCACACAGGATATTTCTACACACCCCAGAGGAGCTACAAAACCCTACCTGGCATCAGAAGCAAAGTAATACTCCACAGCTTTCTCCTCCACGGGGAAGAGGCAGGTGGTGCTGTCCACCCGGGACAGGTTGCAGCTCCCCTTCTTGTCCTTCCCTAGGAGACAGGAGGCTCAGGGGCTGCCCAGGTGACAGCCCTGGGCACAGGTGACACCCAGCAGAGCCCCCAAAGCACAGTACCAACATGAAGCACTATTTCCATGCCTGCAGGTGGGCACAGCAAAAGGAGCAGCAGCACTTGTGCCCATCCTCAGCTGGTCTGGAAGAGTTTGATTGCTTTTTAATAAATCTGCAAGTGTGTTACCAGTGCAGCCTGAAGTTTAGAGGAAAGCATCAGGAAAAAAATCCAAATTAAAGTTTTGTGTGACTCCACTGGCAGAGAATTCAAGGTGCTTTATGAGCAGCCACACTTCCCCATTAAACCTGCCCTGTTATCAATTTAAGTTTCTCCCATTAAACCTGCCCTGTTATCAATTCAAGTTTCTCCCATCTCCTCTCTGGTGAGCCCCCAGGGATGGAGCAGCACTGCTCTTTCTTGGTTACCCTCAGCACTGGGGGAATTCCTTGTGTGCCCACCCAGCTGCCCTGAGCACCACAGCTGGAACCCAAACCTATTTCTGTCTGGCTGAGCTCCCTGGCAGACACAGCTCAGGAAATCCAGGATCAGGAGCTCGGCCTTGTTCCTGCCCGACCAGACACAGCCACCTGAGCCTGCTCAGGAAATCACACCTGTGCCCATCAGGGGGGCCTGAGAGCCAGCTTGGGAAAAACCTGTCCTCAAAGCTCAGCCTTTCACCAGGGATCCTTCCTGGGGTACTCTGGAAATTCCCAACACTGCCTCCTCCTCCTCCTCCATACTGCTGCTCAGTGGAGAAGCTCATCAGGGATGCAGCTGAGGCACCCAACACCTACTGCTCAGCAAAGTTATTTGCCAGTCATTGTGCAGGCTATGGGGAGGGAGGGGGTGGATTAATCAGCTTATCTCCCAAAGTGGGACTGTTGCTGAAGAACAGCAGCACTGGAGTTCCTCCATTCTATATTTGCTGCACAGTCCTGATGCTGTTTCACCCACAAGACACTGATCTGGTTCAGTGATGCAAGCAGAGCCTGTGGTGCTCTGGCTTCCACTCCTGCAGATGAAAATGGGAAGGGAAAACACTGCTTTCATGTTGGTACTCAGTGAGAAAGAACCACTCAGTGAGAAAGAACCACTCAGTGATTCAGAGCCTTCCAGTTCAGTTACCAATCAGTCAGTGAGGAGAACAATGCCTTTGAGCTGGGACAGGACAGCTGATTTGGTGTTGAGAAGGGACAGAGCAGAGCTGCCAGTGGCCACTCCCCACCACAAGCACCCAGACCTGATCAGAACATGCAAATTTGGGTTCTCAAAACAGAGCTTTTCCCTGCATTGGCTTCATTATGTGGCATTGCTTTCCTGCCTGACAGCTGCTGCAGATGCAGGCACATCTCCCCTCCCAGAAAAGGCTCTCCTGCCCCAGATGGGAGTGCTCATCCCCCCTGGGATGGGCTGGCCTCTGAAGCACTTCAGGAGAGTAACAGATGGTTCCCCTGATAAATGCAGAGGGGAAGGAAGGCCCAGCTCAGGCCAAGCTGAGTGCAGCCTCCAGAGGCTGCAGCTCAGACTCTCACCATGGCCAGGGGCAGGACAGGGCTCTGGCAACCCAAACTGCAGCAGGAATTTTGGGCAGGGCTCGCACTAGGACTGGCAGCAGCCTCCTGCTTTAGTGGGGTTTATTTTTAAGGTAATTCACTGCTTCCTTCTGCAGCCAGAGCTGCAGGAACACTCAGTACAAGCTGCACTGTCATCAGTTTTTGCACATATGCTGAGCATTATGTCCCAGTATTTGAAGTGGATGGGTGGATTTTCCTGTGTGCTGCTCGTGGTGTTTCTGACCAAGAAGGAATTTTGATTTTCCCACATGATTCACTACACGGAAAGCAACAGCCACATATTAAAAAGACAATGCATATTTATGATTCCTTTCCTAGGGAGCTGGAGGATTTGTCTGAAATTTCAAGTGTTAGCTTTTCTCTGGTGGGCACCTTCCTCCATTTTTATGGATATTCCATCAAAAGAATGATCCATAGATTGTACAGCTGGAAGTGCAATTGGAAAAAAAAAAAACAACAAACAAACCAAATTTGAGATATTCAATAAAAACCCACAGTGTTACACAAGTACATCAGTGTTACTGCAAATCACTCAAAAGGCAGAGCTGCTGGGAGTGGCTCTTGCAGCAGGGGATGAGCAGCAGGACAGGAGCAGTGCCTGGACCCCTGCACTGCCCAGAACACAAGCCCAGGTGCCAGGCACTGAGCGGGCTCAGACCCCTCTGACCACTGGGAACTACAGAGCCACCCTCAGCACCTTCCAGTAAGGTGCCAGGGCTGGGGCTGTGGTCTGCAGATTGGGGTTAGGGTTAGGTTTGGGGTTAGGATTAGGGTTAGTGTCAGGTTTGGGGACATCCCACTCACCTGTCTGTAGAGGATGGGATGTGGGCTAGGATTAGGGTTATATTTGGGGTTTAGGGCCAGGTTTGGGGCTGTCCCACTCACCTGTCTGTAGAGGATGGGATGTGGGCTAGGATTAGGGTTATATTTGGGGTTTAGGGCCAGGTTTGGGGCTGTCCCACTCACCTGTCTGTAGAGGATGGGATGTGGTCTGGGGATTTGGGTTAGATTTGGGGTTAGGGTTGGGGTTTAGGGTTCAGCTCTCCCCACTCACCTGTCCTGTAGAGGATGGGGATGTGGGCTAGGATTAGGGTTAGGGTCAGGTTTAGGGCCAGGTTTGGGGCTGTCCCACTCACCTGTCCTGTAGAGGATGGGGATGTGGTCTGTGGACAGCTTGTGCTCGCTGCGCACGCCGATGAGCAGGGGGCTGCCTCTCCTGCAGGGACACAGGGACAGCTCAGCCCTGGGGACACCCCTGCCCCACCCAGGCCTTCTGCCCCCCTCAGCTGCAGGGGGCACAGCCCTGAGCAGGGACTGCCCCTCACTCACACAACCACACACAGGTCTTGGCTCTGGGGTCCAAGCCCAGCTGAGGCTGGTGTGGAAAAGTGGGACAGAAAACCTGGACACGAGGCTGGCCCAAATTCCAGGCCAAGTGCTGCCACAGGGGCAAGCACAAAGGAAAAGGTAAAACCAGATCCCAGCCTGAGGATACCAGAACAAAGCTGTGCCAGACCAGGTGGGCTACAGCTGGTCACTAGGACATTTCCAAAATAATTCTGGGAGCTTTCTGTTATGACAGGTGGAAAACAAGAGAAAGGAAATGAAAAACAACAACCAGCCTCTCCCCAGCACATCCAGTGTGATGAGAATGATCTCCACTCTGGCTTCTAACGTGGGGGCACAGAAACAAGTGCCAGGCAGGGTGCAAGAATGTTCCTTCCCATGGAACACTCACCTGGTACCGACTGCCTGCCCAGGGTAATGAACACTCTTGAACACAAGGGCAAAAGCCCCTTCCTGCAACAAGAGAAACAAACTTCAGCTGGGGTCTGGGCACTGTTTCAGTGTTCCCAGCACAGAAACTGCTCCTGTGTTTCTGTGGACACAGGAGAGACACCCAAGAGGTTTCACAGATGTTTCCAGAACTGCCTGCAGCTCCAGCCCCCCCATCCTGGAGGGATGTTCCTCCCCTGAGCCTGGCAGTGCATCCCAAAGAGACACCCAGACTCCCGTGGCTGCCCCAGTGGCTCCTGCTTTAGCTCAGGGTGCACTCAGGGGATCTGCAGAGGTAAAGATCTGCCAAAAGCAGCACCAAAATTGGGGGTGTTTGCTCAGCTGAGGTGCCACAACCCCTCAGCAACACGAGTCCCTGGCAGGTAACCCAGGGAAAGCCCAGCTGAGTGCTGTGGGTGAGAGGGGAACTGGGCTGGGTCCTGCTCCTGCACACAAGCAAGGCAGAGCAGCTCCCAGCAGGGGTCAGCAGCAACCCCTGGGCTGATGGAGCTCTGGGAAGGACTGGGAGCAGCTCTGGGAAGGACTGGGAGCAGCTCTGGGAAGGACTGGGAGCAGCACAGACTCCCCCTCCCCACTCCCACCCCCCAGCCTCCAGAGCTGAGCCATTTCCCAGCTGAGCACTGCCAAGCAGCCCAGAAAACCAAAGCCAGCCCAGAGCTGAGCACCAGAGGCAGGAGGACACAGCCCTGCCCTGGCAGGCGCCCAGAGCCCCCTGCAGCAGCCGTGCCCAGCCGTGCAGCAGCCGTGCCCAGCCGTGCAGCAGCCGTGCAGCAGCCGTGCAGCAGCAGTGCCCAGCCGTGCAGCAGCCGTGCAGCAGCCGTGCAGCAGCCGTGCCCAGCCGTGCAGCAGCTGTGCCCAGCCGTGCAGCAGCCCGGGGGGCAGGGGTGTTAGTGGGGGCCGTGCCCCTGTGCCCGGGTGTCCCCTGGGTGTCCCCTGGGTGCCCCCATGGTTACCAGCTGCTGGATGACCCTCTCCACCAGCGTGGAGAAGCTGATGTCGTCGCTGTCGCGGTTGTCGTACATGTACTTGACCAGCTTGACGATGCTCTCCGTGTCCGTCTCCGACTCGAACTCGTAGCCCTTGCTCTCCTGCAGGCACAGCCCTGTGGGTCTCAGCCCCTGCCTCCCCTCCTGCCCTTCCTTCCCACCTTCCCTTGCTTTGCTTTTACTGCTCCCTGTCCTTCACCTTGCCTTTAACTTCTTCCTTTTTCTCATGCTTTTCCTTTTCTCTGCTCCTGCATTCCTCCCTCACCTCTCCTTTCCCACCTTTCCTTTCCCCTTCACTTTCCTACTGCAGCTGTTCTTACTCTTCCCTCCCTCTTTTTTCCCCCCATCCTTCACTCTGCTTTTCCTCTCCCTTTTACCTTCCTGCCTTTTTTTTCCCCTTCTTTTTCTCTTCTCACACTTTCCTTCCCCTCTTCCTGCCTTTTAAGTTACAAGAATATGAGGACAGGGGGAGAGGGCAGTGAGAGGGAGTGTGAGAGTAGAGTGAGTGTGAGGGACACGGGGAGGGGGTTTGAGAGGGAAAGTCTCAGTGGGAGAAGGAGTGAGGATGAGGAGGGAGTTGTGGGGTGTGAGCAGGGTGTGAATGCCAGGACATGAATGGGGGGTGTAAATTGAGAACTCACAGAGTGCAAAAACGTGAGTGGGGGAGCACGAATGGAGGTGAGAGGTGATGTGAGGGGGAAATCCCTGTGAGAGAGGAGTGAGGGGTGAGTGGGGAATGGAAATGGGGAAGTGAGAGTGAGAAAACAGCAGGAGCGAGCTGGGCAGGGTGTGAGAGCAAGGGGCAGTGGGAAAGGAGGGAGGGTCTCACCCCCAGTGGTCACTCACCAGGAATTTCTGCAGGTCCTTGTAGTTGGTGATGATGCCATTGTGGATGACAATGAACTCTGGGGACAGAGGAAAGGCCCTGCTCAGCCCCGTGCTGGCAGCAGCCTTCATGGGACAGAGGGCCAGCAGCCCCCCCAGGACCCCAGGAGGGCCAGCACAGCCCCCAGGAGGAGCTGCAGAGGATCCCAGGACCCCAGGAGGAGCTGCAGAGGATCCCAAGGCTCCAGGAGGGCCAGCAGCTCCCCCAGAACCGCCAGCCCAGCCCCAGGAACAGGCACTGACCCCAGAAGGAGCAGGCAGTGACCCAGGAGCTCCCCCAGCCCCCCAAGAGCAGGCAGTGACCCCAGGAGCCCCCCCAGCCCCCCAAAAGAAGGCAGTGACCCAGGAGCCCCCCCAGCCCCCCAAGAGCAGGCAGTGACCCCAGAACCCCCAGGCCAGCCCCAGGAGCAGGCAGTGACCCCAGGAGGAGCAGCAGCCCCCCCAGCAGCCCCAGAACCCCCAGCCCCCCCAGGAGGAGGAGCAGCCCCCCCAGCAGCCCCCCAGCCCCCCCAGGAGGAGCAGAGCCCCCACCGTTGTTCCTGTCGGAGCGCTGCGGGTGGCTGTTGACAGGTTTGGGCTCGCCGTGCGTGGCCCAGCGCGTGTGGGCGATGCCCAGGTGCACGTCGAACTCGATGTCCAGGTCCATGTCCTGCTGCTCTGCGGCACAAAGGTCGGGTCCTGAGGGGCTGCCCCCGGCCGGGGGCCAAGGCAGGACAGGGGGGATGCAGGACAGCCACGCTGACAGGGCCAGCACGCCCCACAGGACACAAAATCAGGGCTGCAAAACACCTTTAGGATGGCCCAAGGGCAGCCAAAACCTCCAGGGGTTGGAGGGCAGGAAACAGAAAACAGCCCTGCACTCCTCTCCCTGCCAGAACAACACTGGGCCTCTAAGGGGGAACCCAAGGCTGGGCTGCTCCTTGCCATGCTGTCACCTGCACTCCTCCATGGTGATTCAGGCACCCCTGAATCTCCAAAGCCACCATGAGCATCAATGCTCCTTTGGGAAAATGTGTTTCTTTGGGAAAATGTATTCCTTTGGGAAAATGTATTCCTTTGGGAAAATGTATTCCTTTGGGAAAATGTAAAGTACTCCTCTTCCTCCACAAGTGTTTCCACAATCTCTTTTAAACCGTTTATCCTGACATTTTCATCATTCTTTCTTTTCAAGCCTCCCTTCAGGAATGCTCTGTCCACCCCCTCTTTCTGTCCCTCACCCCACCCCACCTGGGCTTTCTGGCTCCTGGTTTACCCTGAGGTTGCACTGACCCACCTCCCCCAGGACACTCAGCACTCTGTGCCTCAGGTGAACACCAGAACGGGTTAAAAACTCTAATTTCACCAACACAGCAGCTTCTGCATGTGAAGCTGAGAAGAAAAGATCTCCCCACGCTCAGACAGCCTCTGTTCCCCTCCCAACACCTTCGTGCCTCTTTGCATTGAGCTCAGATTTAATGAATTAAGGTTTAAATTAAAGGGGCAGAAAGAGATTCCTACAGGGAACGGGGGAGGCTCCTCCAGATTCCTCCTTCTGCCCAAGCTCAAGGTCTTGATAATTATCTCCTGCTAATTCCTCTATCCCCAGGCCAAGGAGCTTGCTGGTTGTTTGTTTTGGAGTTTTTCCTGTCTGATTCCCGATGTATTTCAGGTCTATTTTACTTTCGTAGGCTGCAACTCATTTATCTTGGAAAAACCAGGATTTCTCTGTAACTTCCCACCACCACCCAGAGGATCAGCAGGCTCTTCACAGCTCACCCCTGAGCATGTACACCTCTGGAAATTCCTGCTTGTGGCTAAAACAGGGGCTATTCAAAACAAAACAGAGGGGAAGGAGGAAAGGGAGACACTTACTGTGAACCTCTTCATCCAGAGCCTTCACCTTCCCCGTCTGCTTGATAATGTGGATTTTGCCAGCATTGGCCTCCCAGTCCTTGTCATTTCCTCCGTCCAGTCCCACACCTGAACCCCCCCGTGGCACATGGAGAAAAAGGGTTAAGGGCAGAAGTTAATACAGCATTTTCTGCCAACAAATTCTGCCCTTTCTCCAAGAGCTGGCCTGCCACATAAAGGCAAGAAACCCCTTAGATTAGAACTAAGATTAGATTAGAACTAAGCTTTCCCTTGGGCATCTTGTCAGTATTTTAAAGCCTTTGGGAAACAAACAAACAAACAAACACCCAAACCCCAAACAAAAATACCCCAAAGACCCCAAACACAAGCATCAAGAATGTCTACAGAAATGTGTACACTGCAGTTAATCCAAAGCTCTGACCACAGGCACGTGCAGTGTGTGTGCCAGCTTCCTGCAGCAGCAGCAGGAGGCAGAAAGCACTGCCAGCACCCCAGGAAAAGCCCCCAGAGCCCAGAGGTACCTGCAGAGTCGTAGCCCCGGTACTCCAGGCGCTGCAGCCCCTTGATGAGGGTCTCCAGGATCTCCCTCCTCGTGCGGGGCACATGGTAGTTCAGGTAAGCAAAGATGCCTGTGTGGGGAGGGGAGAATCAGAGCCACCAGAACCAGCCCAGCTGGGCACCAGTCCCACCCCTGGCACACCTCTGGAACTGGGAAAAGTGGGGAGAGAGCACTGGGACACCTCTGGAACTGGGCAAGGAGCACTGGGACACCTCTGAACTGGGCAAGGAGCACTGGGACACCTCTGAACTGGGAAAGGAGCACTGGGACACCTCTGAACTGGGAAAGGAGCACTGGGACACCTCTGAACTGGGAAAGGAGCACTGGGACACCTCTGAACTGGGAAAGGAGCACTGGGACACCTCTGAACTGGGAAAGGAGCACTGGGACACCTCTGAACTGGGAAAGGAGCACTGGGACACCTCTGAACTGGGAAAGGAGCACTGGGACACCTCTGAACTGGGCAAGGAGCACTGGGACACCTCTGAACTGGGAAAGGAGCACTGGGACACCTCTGAACTGGGAAAGGAGCACTGGGACACCTCTGAACTGGGAAAGGAGCACTGGGACACCTCTGAACTGGGAAAGGAGCACTGGGACACCTCTGAACTGGGAAAGGAGCACTGGGACACCTCTGAACTGGGAAAGGAGCACTGGGACACCTCTGAACTGGGCAAGGAGCACTGGGACACCTCTAGGACGAGCCAGGAGGGGAGAGAGGGGCTGCAGGGAAGGTGGAGGGGAAGCAGAGAACAGCAAACTGGGACAGAGGGATGGCAGGGATGAGGAGTGAGAGGGCGTGGATTGGAAACAAGGATGAGAGGTGTGAGGGGATGGATTGGGATCACAGCATGGCAGGGATAAAGGGTGCCAGGGAATGCCCCATGCCCATGGGATTCCAGGGTGCCAGGGAATGCCCCATGCCCATGGGATTCCAGGGTTAAAGGGTGCCAGGGAATGCCCCATGCCCATGGGATTCCAGGGTTAAAGGGTGCCAGGGAATGCTCCATGCCCATGGAATTCCAGGGTGCCAGGGAATGCCCCATGCCCATGGGATTCCAGGGATAAAGGGTGCCAGGGAATGCCCCATGCCCATGGGATTCCAGGGTTAAAGGGTGCCAGGGAATGCTCCATGCCCATGGGATTCCAGGGATAAAGGGTGCCAGGGAATGCCCCATGCCCATGGGATTCCAGGGTTAAAGGGTGCCAGGGAATGCTCCATGCCCATGGGATTCCAGGGTGCCAGGGAATGCCCCATGCCCATGGGATTCCAGGGTTAAAGGGTGCCAGGGAATGCCCCATGCCCATGGGATTCCAGGGTTAAAGGGTGCCAGGGAATGCTCCATGCCCATGGGATTCCAGGGTTAAAGGGTGCCAGGGAATGCTCCATGCCCATGGGATTCCAGGGTTAAAGGGTGCCAGGGAATGCCCCATGCCCATGGGATTCCAGGGTTAAAGGGTGCCAGGGAATGCCCCATGCCCATGGGATTCCAGGGTTAAAGGGTGCCAGGGAATGCCCCATGCCCATGGGATTCCAGGGTTAAAGGGTGCCAGGGAATGCTCCATGCCCATGGGATTCCAGGGTGCCAGGGATTGCCCCACAAGCACAGGATGGCTTCTGGCACCAGGACTGCAGCTGGTTCTGAACCAAAATCTGCCTCCCTCCACAGGGCTGGCTTTGGACACCTGTGTTAAATCTGAGCCCAAAGCAGACAGTGACCTCAGAGCTTGTTTTCTCTGCAGATTTCAGCAAGCTCAGTCACACCTGCACTAACAAAACCCAGCCACCAGCCCAAAGTCTGCCCCGTGTCCCAGACCCCAAACGCTGGCAGTGCACAGCACAAGGGGCACAGAGTGGCACTGGCCTCCCCACAGGGAGGGTGGCCCAGCTGGGAGGAGAGGGAGAAGCAGAAAAGCAGAGTGTTTATCCCTGCCTGCACTGCAAACAAACACTGAGCACCCACCCAGGAAGGAGCCAGCTTGGCACTGAAACCAGCTATTAATTACAGCACAGTTATAGCAATATCACTCACGAGGCCTGGGGAAAAAACAAACTGAATCCAAGGCTAAGAATGCCACGGAAAAGCCCCAAACCTCCCAAAAAAACCAACCCAAGGAATTCAGTGCTTCTCAGAAAACACACTATGAAAACCAAGGAAACCAGCAGAAACACAAATACAGAGTTATTGCTGTGAAATATGGACATGCCCCTCCAAAAACCAGACCCTGGGAGGTTCTGTTTTGATTCACTGCAGCTTTTAGATCCTGAGAGGAAAATAGTGAGAATGATAATGGAGATGCCACTGGGAAAATCGAATTCTAAGAACTCATCTGTGAGCAACACATTTTACAAATGAGAAGGCAAGTAAGACTGGGATGTTTAAAATTCACCTTGGAGAAAACAGGAAAAAACGAAATAAAAATAGAATATGCATAAATGATGCATCATTAAAGTAAAAAGTGAGACCATAAGGCTCCTGTAAAAGAACACAAGTCTTCCTAAATGGATGACTTACTAACCTGCAGGCTAATATCCAAAAATTGAAGGCTTATCACCCATTTGTGATACTTATCACAATGAACTATGTGTAAATAAACTTCATTTATTGGAAATATTTACAAATGTGTTTAATCTTCCCCTTTCCAAACATCCTGTAATGATGTAATACTTCACAGCTGGGGAAAGTTGGAATCCCCACGGAGAAAACAGCATTTTCTCTGCCTCTTAACCACTGGATCATTCCCATCTGAGCAATCACACCTTGTGACCACTCCTAACTTTAAGCACAGCTCCCAAATGCACCTCCCAGTTTAGGAAAGGCCTTTGTCACACCCCAGAGCCACAGAGCCCTGCTCCAGCCTTGCTCTCCCCCTCCCTGAGCTGACATTCACATCAACCAAGGCATAAGAAGACACCAAGAGCACAGAGCTTTGCCAGGAGCCCTCCCAGGAGTGACAGCCCTTTGAAATTGCTCAGTTTGGGTGGAATTCCAAGGAGCTGTGCACCGCCAGCCTGGATGCCAGGTGCTGAAGATGCACAAACTTGGAGCAGAACGTTCCCCAGACCTGAGTTCTGGGTCCCCAGCAGACCCCAAAGAGGAGTTTTGGTTTCAGTTTTGCACATTTAGACACTTTCCAGGCACTGCTTTCCACACCTGCCCCTGTGACACTGCAGAAGCAGCAAGAGGAAGCACTGCAGAGAACCAGGAACTCCAGTGACACTTAATCACTCTGAGCTGGCATTGCTGGAGGTGACACACACGTGACACAGAAACCCAGCCCTGGGAACTTCCTTCTCCTCCAGCTCTGCAATGGTGAATGCCCAGCTGGCACAGAGAGGGAGCAGCAAGGTGGGCAGGAATGCTCAGCTGGCACAGAGAGGGAGCAGCAAGGTGGGCAGGAATGCTCAGCTGGCACAGAGAGGGAGCAGCAAGGTGGGCAGGAATGCCCAGCTGGCACAGAGAGGGAGCAGCAAGGTGGGCAGGAATGCCCAGCTGGCACAGAGAGGGAACAGCAAGGTGGGCAGGAATGCTCAGCTGGCACAGAGAGGGAGCAGCAAGGTGGGCAGGAATGCCCAGCTGGCACAGGAGAGGGAGCAGCAAGGTGGGCAGGAATGCTCAGCTGGCACAGAGAGGGAGCAGCAAGGTGGGCAGGAATGCCCAGCTGGCACAGAGAGGGAGCAGCAAGGTGGGCAGGAATGCTCAGCTGGCACAGAGAGGGAGCAGCAAGGTGGGCAGGAATGCTCAGCTGGCACAGAGAGGGAGCAGCAAGGTGGGCAGGAATGCCCAGCTGGCAGAAAACACAGCTCCCCTGGCTGGAACACACTGACAAACTCAGGACCCAACCCCAGTGCCACTCAGAATTAGAGCAGCAGTGACACTTCACACACAATAAAACATTTCAGCTGCTGACCCCACACAGGAGTTTGGATGTGTGGACTGGAAGGAGCAGCTCAAAGCATGGCAGCTCATCAGGCAGCTCCTGAAGCACGCTGAGATCCACAGTAATAAGTTCTCTCTGGTGAAATCCCTGGAACAATCATCTAGCATATAAAGCATTTCCTTTCTTGCAGGTTTGCCTTGAACACCCCACCTGGGAACCACCAGAACAGGCATCTGCTGGTTCTGACACTCAGCTCTCTCACAGAGCTGATTTTTAACACTCAAGCACAAATCCTAGGCCTTCAGCTAAGTAAAGAATTCCCCATAAAGAGTTGGTCATTTTAACAGAATAACATTTCCAACAAATGAGCATTATTGATTTCTGTAGCTGACAGTCACAAAACTTCTGAGAACTTTATTTTCCTCATGAACATTTTGGGGCTCAGTTCCTTAATTTCACATTCCCAGGCAAATGAAATGCCTTTACCCCTTCCAGGCAAATGACTGAGACACATGAAGGAACTGCCTCTTGCAATCCTTTCCCTACAAAAGCAGAAAAGCCTTCAGGCTGGGTTTACTTCCAAATTCCTTTTCCTATTACTGTTAACTCATTTCCATAGACCTTGTTATCAGTACATCCACCTGGCAATTCCAAGGGATCCTTTATCCCAGAGCTGCTGCTCAGCACTGCTGGAGGAGCTCCTGGAGTCCCAAAAGATGCTTTTTTCTGCCCAGTCTGAGGAGCACAGGGTCAGGCCAAGCTCCCTGTTATGTCTGGGAGCTGCACAGGGGAGAGCTGACACTCAATTCATCACCTCCAGGCTGGGGAAAAAGCAAAACCAGAAAAACATCCTCCCAGTGGGGATCCACATTTGTCCACTGGACACTTCTCTCGCTGCCCACGCTCCCCCTCCAGCTAAAAAGGGCAGGATTTCTCCTGCCCAGAGTAAACAAGCAGAGCAGCAGTTGCAGGAGTCACTCTGCGCCACAGCTCCATGCTCCTCTGCAAGGCAGACACCAGGCACAGCCAGGGGGAACAGATGAGGAAGGGCTGAATGTCCCCACTGACCAACATGCACCCCCAGAACTAGAAACTCCAGTCTTTCCTAAGCCCATTTTTATCTTCAGGAGTCACTAGTAAAGCAAGACCTGGATTCTGCCAGCCCAGGCCCCAGCTCTGCCATCCCCTTTGCCATCAAATCCAGCCATAGCAGGTGACAGGTTTACTGATTTACAGAGCAGCCCTGAAAAACCAGTTTCCTGAAGTGTCTCACAGAGGCCATGGAGGCACTCGGACCAAAGCACACCCAACTCCCACCTGGCCAGGTACTCAAACTGCAGGTGTGTAACACACAACCAAGGACAAACCTTGTTTTTCACTGTAAGAAACAAACCCCAGCACATCCACACACTGTTCATAGCAGGCACCAAGGACTGGGAGGCTCCTTTCCTTCAGATCTTTAAGGTGACAAACACCAGGCTGAAAACACTGTGCTGATAATTCCAATCTGGAAGCTGGAATCCCTTCAGTGTCACCGACTGAGGCGTCTGAGAACTCAGGTAACAACAACACAATTATCACATTTGTTTCTTTTAAAACTCATCTTGACCTTTCTGTGTGAACTGATCAAAGGATAAAGCCAGGTTTGTCCAGGTTTGTCCATCCCCAGCCACAATTCCATGACAGAAATGTTGTGTTTGAGGCCCTGCAGCTGCCACAGCCTGGGAAATCAGACCCTGCTCCAGACAAACCAGCAGCCCTCTCACTCCAGGATACATCCCAGAGCAACAGAGACAACAATCCCCGGCGCTCTTCTCACTCTTCCCGTAAAATGTTTCAATATCCAAGAAGAACTTCACTTGTATCAAAAAGGGGGGAAACACCTCAAATCCTGAGCACAGCTGAGGAACTGCCCTGTGTTTCACAGCAGAAAAGACAAAGAGCAGAATGTAAATATTGTACATTTCAAAGGCTGGACCTCAAACACGGCAAGCACGAGGCACCAAAACCATCCCTATTCTTGCAGCAAGCTATTTATAATAATAATTATCCTTTCTATTCTTAGCTTTGCTCCGCTTTGTACTTCCAACACGAATTAACACGGTGTTAAATGTGAGCTGAGGTATGAGTCTCCGGCTGATTCTCCACAGCTTGACAGCTTGAAGACAACGCCGGTTCCATCCCACAAAAACAATGAGAGAAATGGCAACTTGCACATTAAGTGTAAAACCCACAGTCTCACTGAGAACATAATTTTGCACACAAAAATATAGGGAAAAAAAAGAAGGTAGTGTGGAAAGAAAATAGGAAAATCCAAGAGATTGCTGTTGCATACATTTCCATGGAAAAACAGGAAGACAACAGGATAGGAAAAGGATAAATGACAAATGGCATTCCTGTGTGTGAAGGATGGGCAGGGTGGCTGCATTGCCATGGGAAGAGGAGTGGAAGGAGAGGAGAACCAGAACCAGGACCAGAACCGGCCCTGGCCCGAGCTCACCCCGGGCACAGCCGGGCCAGGCCGGACCCACGGCCCCTCCGTCCCACACCGGGCCAGCCCGGACCGACCTGCAGAGAGCAAATTATCCGAGCAGCAACGCCTACAAACCCCCACGGGCACCGGGCGGGAGCGGCGCCCCCGAGCGCAGCCGAGCCGCGGCTGGCAGCGCCCCCGGAGCGCCCCTTCCCCCGGCCCTGCCGTGCCGGGATCCCCCCGGCGTCCCCGGGCCGGCCCCGCCGGCACAGCGCCCGGCCCTTTGTCCGCCGCACATCCCCTTGCCCGCCGACAGCGGGCCCTTTAAATCACCGGCACGGAGCGAGCCGCCCCCCGCACTGGGGATAACGGGGCCGGGCCGCCTCTCGCCTCAGCCGGGCCGGCCGTGCCCTCCGTCCCCGCCCGGCCGCGGCCTCACAGCGCCCTCCCGGGCGGCTCCTCCCGCCGGGCCGGGGCCGGGCCGGGCCCCGCCGTTCCCCCGGCCCGGTGCTCACCGCACATGGTGCGTCCCGGTCCGCAGCCGCGCTGTCTGTGCCGCCGGGGCCGCGCCCCTCGCGCCAGGCCCGGCGCAGGCCCCGGCCCGCCCCGCCCCGGCCGCGCCCGCCATTGGCCGCGCCGCCCGCCCGCCCCGGGACGTGGCAGCCGCTGCCGGGGCCGCGTCCGCCGCGGGGGCCGGGCGGGCAGAGGGGGGACGGGCGGCTGAAATACCCCCGGCACACGGGGATGGGCCCGCTCCCCGAGCGACCCGGTGATTCCCAGCCCCCTGACCCGGGCCGGGGGGAGACCGTTCCCGGACCCTTCCCGGTAATTCCCAACCCCAGACCGGGGTACCCCCTTTCCCGGACCCTTCCCGGTAATTCCCAACCCTGGACAGCGGAAGGGAGGTGTTTCCCCCCGGTAATTCCCACTGATGCCAGGCAGGAGCAGCACCCACGGGATCACCCCCGGGCGCTCCCGCAGCACTCAGCGTCTGGAGATCGCCGGGTGACAACCGAGGCTGCTCCGGGCTAGGGCAGGGAACAAGGGGCCCCGTCAGGCTCCCCGAGCCCGTGACGCGGGCTGCATCCTTCCCTAGTCCTGCTCTACAACAGCACCCATTCACAGGCAAGAGAAAGAAACCATTAAGATGAATCTGCAAAGCAAACTGGGACAGGCGTAACTGACCAAGGCGTGACATCCGTGCAGCTGGAGAGCTCAGTGGTGCTGTCTGTCTGTCTGTCTGCAGTCGCCTCCATCAAACCCTGCCTGGAAACTTAGTAAAAGCCTAAGGCTACAAAAGAGAGCAATGCCTTAAGAGAAATGCCATTCATTCAACTTTATATTGCATTAAAATGTCAACAAAGAACTATTTCCTTAAAAAGCACAGAAAACAACCCACAACGTCAGGACACATAAAAGAACCGTATTTTGAGCTTGCTGCCAGAACCTGGCTGGGCACAGAGCAGAGAGGAGAAGGTCACCGGATCTCAGGAACAGGAGAAGCCTGCAGGCAGCCCACAGCCCCCTCCCGGGCTTTGTGGCACTGCGAGGACACACCGGGACCAGCACGGCGGGGATCGGCCCTGCAGGGCAGCGCTCCTAGACTGACCTCACACCCATTGCCAGCCGGCAGGCGAGCGCCCATCTCCCAGGTGCGGGGAAGCGCTGGGCCCCGGGAAGGTGCGAGGGGCAGGAACGCACACTCTGCGGGCAGTGCCGCTCCCCTCCGAGCTCACCCTGCCCCGGGCTTTCCTTCCCTGCCCTGCAGCAGGGAATTCTGTCATCAATACCACCGAGTACTTCACCAGAGACTCAAAGGAAAGGTGGTAATTTCACACCGATTTCCAGATTCATACAACTGTGGGTTATTATTGAAGCTGAAGAAGTATTTAGCTAAAATGTTTATTTTCACCAAGTAATAGGCAGTTTATGGTTACCACATGCTGGTGTGGTGCTACAGAGGAGATTCTCCACCAGCTGAACTGATCCTGTTTAAGGACTTTATCAGTGGAATAATGACACTGGCAAGGGAGGAAAGAGGGGAACACAGCAGAGGCTCTCAAGCAAACGAGGAGCACAAACTCAGCTCCGTGGTGGCAGCACAAAGAAGGAAGAGAATTCTTGGTCACACAGCCAGACACCGGGAAGAAGCCATCCCCACACACCAAGTAAACAGAGCTCCTTGCAAAGCCCCACCGAGGTGTTCCAAGGTCAGAACAGCAAACACTTCTCTGCCACACGTGCAGGACCGGAGGAGCCCCGCTCTGCCACGTACACGGCAAACAGGATGTGGCAGGAGCAAACACAAACACAGGCCCTCCTTCCCTGCACCCTCCAGCACTGCACCTTCCTCCCACTGCTGAGAAATCTGCACTGCATGGTGCCTGAAGGATTTTACTGCTAAATGAGCTCATTAGTCTACCTGCTGAAGCTGATAAGGATCATTCTATTCTATCGTTTGCTTTAGAAGGTATGATTTTTATAACAAACCTTTTTTGTTTCTGTTGCTATGGTTTGCACAGTGGTAATGAGCAAAGAGGGAACTTTCCACAAAGCCATGGCAGTGTTACAGCCCCCAAAATGAACAGTTGATATTATAGGTTATCTTTCACACGCAAAAATTTGATAGGAATCAGCAGCTTTTTAACAACACTTGATAAAATTAACATTCCTGAAGTTCCCATTTACAGAGTAACAGCAGACAATCCTGTCAGTCCCACAAGCTGGGGGAATAAACATTTAATATTGCTATTGCACAAAAAAAACAAGAACTTCTGCTTTCTCTTTTTTTCAGTACTGAGGTTTCTGTATGAAAAAAACAATAAATGCATCACTGTTTTCTGAGCCCACCATTTCTTTCTCAAGACATAGCAGAAGAATCTTTTTGTAATCCAGGGCATTTAATAAATTAGTGGGTGAACTGCTTGAACTGATGGTGCATTCTCACAGTAGCTACAACTGTTTTTCTGACAAGGCAGATTTGCTAGTTCCTCAGCACAAAGATGGGTTACATACAGCAGGAGGTAAGTGTTTATTTGGCCACAGATGACGAAGCTCAGGTAGAATTTGCTTCTTTCTCCACGTCATCATCGTCGTCAACAACCTGAAATCAAACCCAGGAGTGGTTTAGATAAACAGGTTAAGCTCTCATTCCTGCAGGATTTATTACATTAAATCCCTGCTGGGCCCAAGGAGAACAGCAGTTATTCCACACCACTGAACAACAACGGGCTCAGGAGGAAGGTAAGAAAAACTGGCAATCCAAAATGCCAGGAGGAAATGAGTTTTAATTATAGGAGCTGGTCAAGCTACCACAAAGGCCACAAAACAATGGCTCCAGAGATCAGATATCTCATGAGAAACCCAGAGAATCTGCATTTCAGGGGCCAAAGCTCATTGCTTTTTATCACATCAAGTCACCAAAGCACAAAGGTATCAGCGAGGGTGTCCAGCTCTGGGCTCTGCAGCTGACTTGGAAAACCTGTATCCATACACCCCTGGGTTCCCTAACTGCCAGCCTGCCCCCAGCCTGCTGGAAAGGGACAAAGAGCTCCTTTTCCACTGAAAGAAAGCCCCAGTGATGTCTCCCAACCCACCTGCTCAACGCCTTCCACCTCAGGGATGTAGAACTGGAGCATGTTCTGTATCCCACTCTTGAGGGTGATGATGGAGCTGGGGCAGCTGGTGCAGGAGCCCTGCAGCTTCAGCTGCACTATGCCATCCTCAAAGCCTTTGTAAATGACATCTCCACCATCTTCCTGCACTGTGGGCCTGAGGGAACACAACATTCCACTTAAAGCTTGTGGAGCTGAAACAGGGATCCTTCCAGAACCCCTCAGGAAAGCAGCATTTAATATTTACAAAAACTGGGCAGACAGAGGGGTTTAGTCACTATTGCTCTACAACCACCTGGTTCACATTTCCAACAACTCCTGCTGTGCTGGACTATCCAAGCCAGAAACCTTTTCTGCAGGCATTGAGATGTTAGGGTAGAGTGAAGAGCCTGGGCAGAGCTCAGCCTGCCTTGCCTGGAGGCAATCTTTGCCTCAGGTGCTGCCCACAAACACCTCAGGGCGTGTCCCCCGGGGTGCAGCACAGCTGTCACCTGTGATAAGGAGCCCTGCTTCCGTAAATAAACACGCAGTTCTCCACAATTTATGGAGGACAGAAAACAGCCCCAACTATAAAAGGTTAATCCTGTTCAGGGTGAAGGAACCAGCTCCTGATAAGCCACGAGCATTTCTGCAGCCTGCTCTCCCTCTGCCAGCCACAAATGCCCAGCACTGTAGCTCTGTCCCCATAGCAACATTTTTCCAGACCAAGTTAAAACCATCAAGTTACTCTAACAGAAGCTCTTTATACTGATTTCCAAAATAACTCTCTGAGAGCTACAGTCCTCACAGAAAAATCTGTGAACCTGACACATTTATAAACTCACCACAGCAAATTATCTCCATTCCAGAAAGCCAAAGATCATGATTTAAAACTCCATTTTTCTTACTTGAATTAACTTTTTGACACACTACAGGACCCTTCAGATTCCCCCCATCCTGCACCTTCTGACAACTCCTCTGCATTTAATTTTGATCTGCTGGACAATACATGCTCTATGTGCAGCCTGGCTGATGGATAATTTCTGAGAATACCCTGCTAGAAAATGAAGGAAGATACACCACTGCTGATATTCTCATCAACAGCTTCTTGGTGCACTGACGGGTACAGGGGGAGGAAAGGAAAGAAATTAAAAGGTGGGAAAAGCAGAATTTTAGGCAGAAATACAAAAGGGGCCTGGAAGATCAAGGACTGACACTAAACATCCACGCAGCCAGCAGGAGCATGGGCATTTCTGTCACAGCTTTACACAACACTGCTTGGCTTCTGGCTTCAACACAGTGCAAATGTTTGGGAAAGATGTTCCAGCTTATTTCTGCTTTTCTTGCTTTTTCAGGAAAATTAACCAGCACCATGTGCCTGCTCTGAGATAAATTTGTAAATAACGTGGTATCAGTTTAAATGCAGCTGCTTCTTAGAAAAAAAAAAAGTTTCTCAGTTTGTGAGCTGGGGAAGATGTCACCATCAGATATCTCAGGCACATCAGACATCTTCCCCTGCACCTCAAATGTCAAGTTGCTTTTGCTTTCAGTTCACTTTGGAAGGCAATTAATGAGCACCAAAAGACTCTTCAGGCAAACAACACGATCCACAGCCACTCTTGAGACTTCATTAGTCACCACCAGCTTCTAAATTCAAGCTCTGCTAAAGCACCAATAAAATCACAGTAGAGTGCAAGGCCAAAATCTGCTGAGGGCCAGGATTTTCCAGATCTTCCTTTGGAGTGTGAATTACCTGATTCTTGTATCCAGCAGCTCCTTAATCATCAGTACAACTTCATCATCTTCTTCTGAAGCAGCTTGGGAAAAGCAAAATGTGCAAGTCAGAACACTGAGAGAATTCCAGGCTGCAAATTCCTGCCTGTGGTCACCTTACAAGGTTTTAAATTTAAATTCTCCTGCATGCTTTTCTGAGGGAGAAGTGGAGGCTCTTCTGCATGTCACAAAAGCTGAACCCAAAGGCAGACTTGGCCTCCCCTGAAGATTTGATTTACCTGTGTCTGTCCTGGGTGCCTCATCAGTGACTACAGGTAAGCCAGAGGCAAAGAAATCCATTATGGTTGCATAAATATCAGGTTTCAGTAAGTTCCAGTCCAGGTCTTCACTCTCCTGTGAGAATCAGAAGAGGGGAAGGAAAAAGAATGAAGAAGAAGAAGAGTACCTGCCTGCTGCTGCTGTGTTGCCCAGGGATTCTCACATTAGAAATGCCACCATGGACTCTCCCAGCTGATGCACAGACTGGACTTTATGTTCTCTCAAGTCCAGCTTTGCCACAGACATTTAGTCAGACTCAGATTGTGGCAGCCAAAGAAGGCTCTCCTTGTCTGCAAGCCAAGCAAGTGCTTCTAAAATATTAGCTAAGAAGGTGTGAAAGTCTCCAAAATACGTTATTATTCGACAGATATTTTTATCAACTCTTTCAGAGACTCACGATTGTCAATTTACCAGTTTATCACTCCCTGAACTCTGTGGCCATTCCACACAGCCCATCTCCGAGCCCAGCTGAATCCCTGCTCTCTTACCTTGGTGATTGTGATGAAGTCTGGCCCAAAGAAAACACTTTTCACTCCTTCAATCCGGAATAACTGTCTGTTAGGGACACAAGGGGGGAAAATGGGCAAAAACGTTTGTCCCAGATTTACAAACTGAGCTTTAATTTTAACAATTAGCAATATGGTTAACGCAACAATTTCATCTACAGAGAAAAAAATTAAACTGTGGTGAGCTTGGAGGTAAATACAGAATAAGGCTGCAAGAGTGTCTTTTGTAATTACAGGGGAAGAAAATATATTCTCTTGGAAGACTGGAAAACATCAAAAATGCAATGAATGAAAGAATCAGAAATCTCACCACAAAAGTATGTGTAAATGATAAAAGTGATTTCACAATACCCACTTGAAGGAATGTCTACACATGAAACAGTT
Organism: Serinus canaria; assembly: GCF_022539315.1. Lineage (NCBI taxonomy): Eukaryota > Metazoa > Chordata > Aves > Passeriformes > Fringillidae > Serinus > Serinus canaria. Next base: position 431,838 of record NC_066335.1, on the reverse strand, counting down.
GTACATGCACTGAGCATTTGGATTGCTAAATCAACAGGATTTTGAAAAGACTTAAACCATGGAATTATGGAAGTGCACCAAACCATCTGAAATAATCAAATAATCCTCTTCCCTCCCTCTCCTCCAGGGAGTGTCTGTTAATTCTTTGGAAATTTTTATTCCAAACTCTATTTAAAGAGGAATAATAATACCTTGCTAAAGGGGAGCAATAGGCTGCAGCTGGTGTGGAAAACTCCATAGTCCTCGACCCCAGCACTTCCCTTCCTGGAATAAACTTCAAGCTATTTGGATTTGGTGTGTCCTGGGTTTGAATAAACATGCCTCTGACTGCAAAGACAAAAACAAAGAAGAAAAGTCATATAATCAAACCTAAGGAGCTTAAATGGAAGTCAAGTCCTGATTACTCAGCAAGGCCAGGGTGATCCCAGAGCATGGGAACACTGCTGAACACAGGCACGTCACCTCACAGGAGACAGCAGGATAAAAGGAACCTTGGCTTAGCTTCTTTTGCTAACTTTTGTTTACTAAAAAGCAAACTCTCAGCATTGCCATGGGACATAAGAACCCACAATGTGCTCCTCTGTTCACTTCTCACTGGTATTTACCTGCACGATGCCATGCTGCAGGTGGAAGAGATGGTTTCTTCTGCAGAAACTGGTGGAAAGGCTGGCGAGTTGTCAGATTGTGATCTTTTAACAGCATGTGACAGAACCTAGAGAAAAATACCTTTACTAACAATTTCCAAATTCCACATTTGCACTGTCCCAAAGAGAGAGCACTGCAGATGCTTTTAGCTGCCCCAGGACTCAGCAAGACACACCTGGGGTGGTGTGAAGGTAAAGGGGAGAGAGCAGCGGGGAAAAGAGAAAAAAAACATTAAAAAGGAAAAGCAAGACAGAGTGATAGAGTAAGAGGCTTCAGTTTCACAGCTGTGAATATCTGATTTCTGTGACTCTATGCAAAGCCAACAGCATCAGGGTATTGCAAAGCAAAGTGAACATCAGGAAATGTCACATCAGACTAATTATTACATACTAAAGATCAATTATTACCCAGTTCCTCTCCTCCTTATCAGCTACATAAGAGGAAAACTGATAAACTCAGTAAATCCCATCCTCAATAAGAGGCTGGTTCTCTCTGGGGGTCATAAACCAGAACAGAGGCACTGCACAGAGGCCCAGAGACCTCAAAGGAGGAACAGGAGAGAAGCTCTGTCTCATGAAATGAACATCCCTGCAGGACACACCAACACAGAAAAGGTCTAAATCGCGTTATTTGCTTATTTTTGTGGGCTTGGGAGCAGGTAGAAACCACAACAGGATGTGCAAGGAAGGTGCCCTGGAAGCTCCCTTTAGCTAACGATGATTATTTCCCATTTTACAGTGCTCAGCACAGAGCAGGTGTGCCCAACCCTACAGGGTCCTCTAAATCCCCCCTCACTGCTTGATCTTGATCCAGTTGTGGGGGAGGAATTTCTTCTTATTTCATGGTCCTGAACATACAGGAGTGGGAAAGGTGTAACAGCTCCTCATTGCCTGATCCTGTGCACACGTGGGGATGCAGAATTATCGCTCATTGCAGCATCCTGAGCACATGTGAAGGGAATTACACCCGGCTGCAGTGTCCTGAGCGTGTGGGGAATCACCCCTCGGTGCAGATCTTGATCCAGATGTGAGGGGAATCACCCCTCGGTGCAGATCCTGAGCCGGGTGTGAGAGGAATCACCCCTCGGTGCAGAATCCTGAGCCGGGTGTGAGTGGAATTACCCCTCGGTGCAGAATCCTGAGCCGGGTGTGAGGGGAATCACCCCTCGGAGCAGGATCCTGAGCCGGGTGTGAGAGGAATCACCCCTCGGAGCAGGATCCTGAGCCGGGTGTGAGAGGAATTACCCCTCGGAGCAGGATCCTGAGCCGGGTGTGAGAGGAATCACCCCTCGGAGCAGGATCCTGAGCCGGGTGTGAGAGGAATTACCCCTCGGAGCAGGATCCTGAGCCGGGTGTGAGAGGAATCACCCCTCGGAGCAGGATCCTGAGCCGGGTGTGAGAGGAATTTCCCCTCATGGTTCTCCCCAGGTGTACAGGGCTGAGCTCCCAGGAGCTGCGTGCCAGGGAGAACTACCAGCTCGCGGCTGGAAAAGCCTGAGAAGCAGAAACAGCCTCTCGCTGCCTGCCAGGAAGAAGCGTCACTCCGGTCTGCGGTGGAGAAAGGAAGGGGAAGAGCAAGGAGCACCCGGGGCGGCCCTGGAGGTCGCGGTGCCGCTAACTGCAACGCAGCCCCCTTTCAGCCGCGCGGGGAAGGGGCGGGAGGGGCCCCCTCTGGGAATAAGCAGAGTTCCCTCCCGGAAAAAGCCGTGCCGGGGCAGCGGGAGCCGCGGGCCCCGCGGTCACCTACCGCCCGCCCAGCCCCGCCGCCGCGCAGAGCCGCCGCGCCGCCGCCATCTTGGCGCTCCCCGGGGCCGCGCGGGCACCGCGGCGCCCCCTGGCGGCCGCGCCTGAGGGGGACACGGCCATGGCGGCGCCGGTCGGGACGGAACGGGCTCCGACCGGGGCTACCGGAGCCACCGAGCGCCGCTGCCCCCACGGCTAGGGCCGCCTCGGACCCTGTGCCCGAGTGCCACACCCACACGGCTGCTCAATCTCCTCAGATGGGGGCACGGCAACTCCAGCACTGCGCGGGGCAGCCCATGCCAGGGCCGGGCAGCCCTTTCCAGGAAGGAATTTTCCCGGTTTCCAGGAAGACATTTTCCCAATTCCACGAAGGAATTTTCCCAATTTCCAGGAAGGAATTTTCCCGATTTCCAGGAAGGAATTTCCCGGATTTCCAGCCTGAGCCTCCCCGGCCCAGCCTGAGGCCGTTCCCTCTCCTGTCCCCTCTCCTGGCTGTCCCCTCCTGTCAGGAGTTGTGCAGAGCCACAAAACAGCACAAAATCTCTCTCTATGGACATCTACGCCAAGAGAGAAATTAAATTAACAAGTGCAGCAAAGCCCAAATAATATTTTGCACTTGAGAGATCTTGGCAGCTGAATGAGACCAATAAAACACGTTTAAGCAGCACAGAGCGAGGGCTCAGGGCTCTGTCCTGCCCTGCATGGGAAGGGTTCTCTCTGGAATATAAACTGGATATAAACTGAAATATCCTCTGCTTAAAGCAGCAAGATCAGTTTGACTTCACAGCTGCCAGATAAAACAGCCAAACCCAGTTCAGCACTCAGGAAGGAAGAACTCATTAAAACCCAGATTCCCTGCGTCCAGCAGAAATATTTTCCACGGGGAGGGGAGAAGGAAGGCACAATGGAGACGGTGCTTGTCATCAGATACAGTTTTAATAAAATATACATAAGTTTACAAGTGGAACATTTCTTCATGATTACCAGGAACAGATGATCCTAACCGGAGTGCAAAATTTGAGCCCGGGATCTGCCAGGCATGGGGGGAGCAGAGGGGACTGGGGGACACGAGTCACCGTGTGTCACTGTGGGTCACCGTGTGTCACTGTGGGGACCACAGACAGCCCCAGCTCCGGCTCCTCCTGGACACAAAGGAGTTTTTCCACCACCAGACTCAGTGTTTGGGATGCTCCACCTGCTGCATCCCGCACCAGAGCGAGCCCCCTGCCCTCCCACCCCGTCCCTTTGGAGGCGAGGGATCAGGAGCGCTGATCAACCTTATCCCTCTGACTCCACAGGGAGACTTCTGGGGTGTGTGAGGGTATTTACCCACCTACAGCAGAAACTACAGGCTGGGGGTTATTTCTAGAAACGCTAATGCAGCTGATCAGGTTTCAGGAATGTGTTTCAGAGCTGGAGCAGGGTTTCAGTGTCACCATACTACTGTAAAAGTGCTTGGGGGTCTGTCAGTGTGCGCCAAGGCATTGATTTAACACTGTGAGGAAAGAAACAAAAACCCACAAAAATTCAACTCCCCAACGCAAGAGTCTTTGGTGGAAGCTGAGTTAAAGTAACCGATTAGCACTTTGGAGTGATTGAGCTCAGCAATCAAGTAGCTCTCGCCCGGTTTTGCTGCTGTGTGCTGTGTCACACAGGGTCGGGGTCACGGCAGGACAGGGGACACGGGGACAGTCCCCAAAGTCCCGCAGCAGCTGGGGAGGACAGTCCCCCCCAGCAGTCACGGCAGTGAGCACAGAGCCAACTGCCTGTTTTACTCACGCAGAAACTCTGATTAATCACTTTGAACAGAGACTTCAGTGCATTCACTGGGTGAGAACCAGGAGCCAGTCCCTCTCCCAGCAGGAATCCGGGATTGTCACAGGGATGTGATAACCAGACAGCCCAGAGCAGTGAACACCTTTTACTACAGCATCACAAAAGATGTGAAACCAGTGGTTCTTTTCAGAAAACTGATTCAAAACACCCCATTGAGTCTGTATAAGTCTCACTTCATTAAGATCACTGATTGTGTGGCAAATAATTAGCATGATTCTTCCACATTCATTAAAACAGTAAGCCTCAGATGCTATGGAAATTAAATTTCCACTTACAACTCATCACGCTGAGGCTGCAGCAGTGGTGGTGCAGGATTAGGAGGAACACAAGCTGGAAATGAGAAGGGAATTAGAGTAACAGGCATTGAAATTGAGTTCTCTGGCCATAACCAGAAGTCCCATTACCTTATGAGTCACATGCAGAGATACAAACGAGCTGCCTCCGCCCCCAGAAGAGATTTAAAACCGTTTAAGCCCTGGATGTGTCTGGCAGGACCATGAGCTCTGGGGCACAGCTAGCCCGCTCTTGGTGTAAAGTGCCTGAAGGACAGAGAAGCTGCCAAAATGCCAGCTGGAAATTGAGCCTGCCCTGGGCCGAGCAGGGCTGGAGAGGAGCCTGCACAGCCCAGTGCACCTTCCCTTTCCCCAGCATGAAGGGACAGGCTGATGCTCCTCCAGCATCAGCTCCGTGGCACCTGCACGTGGCGCTGACAGAAGCTGCACTGAATTATTCAGAAGCAATTTTTCAAGTAAAAATGAAGAGAAGGAAGGAGAAGTTCCAGCGAGCAGAGGTAACACCTTGAAGCCCTGTGGCTCACACAGGAGCAAAGCATCTCCCTGTTGCACGGGTCCATCCCACAGCACCAAGGCCTGGCCTCCCTTCCAGCAGCTTCTGAGCAGATCCCAGAGCTCAGGGGCAGCTCCTGGCTCAGTGTGCCTGTGACACAGGCTGCTGCCTGGGCCCTCACACTGTCCTTGAATTCACAGTTTGCTGTCACAGTCGTTCTCTGTGTCTCTCACTGACTCCATCCAGCAACAACCCACTCGGGGGAGCACATATTTAAAACTAAACCCACCTTTCGGGTGTGTATTTAAACAGAAAACTAAACAACAAAACATAATAACAGCGTCAGCTTTGCTGAAGAAACATCTCAAGGGAAACCCAGAAACTTCTCTACAGTACTTTTGTTCTCAGGAGGTGGTGATGGAGGGCAGAGAGCCCCACAACCACCACTATGCACCAATATTTATGAACTCGGAGCTCAGCCACGCAGGGCAGGAGGGTCCCGGCTCCAGGAGCCCCGCGGCCTGGGCTCGGCTGGTCTCTACACCAGCAACTCCTGGGAGCCAATCCCTCCCTGCATTCCAGTGCTCTCCCTCCCAGCCCAAGGCCCCAGCACCTCAGTCCAGGCTTTTCCCTCTCCCTTCCAGGCAACCCCCACATCCAGCACAACACTCGGCTCGTCTCTTGCAACTGGAGGGATTTGGGGGGAACTGAATCAAGGGAAAAGGAACACAGAGCAGTTGGGGTTTCTTTGCAAGCCACTGCTCCACCAGGTGAGGCCTGATGAGTTTAACGTCCCAACAGGGTGGGAGTAGCACTCCAGTCCCTCTTGTTAAAACCAAAAAATGGGGAGTGTAGGGATGGGGTAGACCCCCACAAAAGACTGCCAGAAGCCTTATATATATATGTTAAATTTTGAATTGTGTTCAGAATGACCTAAGCCCAGTCCAATGCCCTTTCCGTGGATTGCACACTCACCTAGAAAAAGCTCACAGCAGGAATTGAAGGCACTGGGTGTTTGACCAGCCCTGAAGCCCACCACACCCATCAGCACATTGGTTAGGAAATCTCAGAATCGGGGAAATGTGAAATTGGTGAACCAAAACCCCTACAGTCAAGTCCTTTGACTTGCTGATTTGGTCTTACAGAAGTGGCAATGTGTGTCACTTAGTGAAAGTTACCATCTAAGGAAATACTGTATCTTGTAGAAGGGTATAAAAAGAGTTTGCCTTTCCTAATAAACACCTCAGTTTCTGTGCCAGGCTGAGTCCATGCCTCAGTCATCACAGTCCTGCTCTTGGGAACAGGATAGAAAACAACCCTTCAGAAGGAGAGCAAATGGATTTTGTTTAAGTTCATCCTTAACCAACAGGAAAGCAATAGCAGATTTGACTGAGCAGAGCTCTCTGCCAGTATAAACCAGTCTAAGGGGGCTGTGGCCTCTGCTGAGTCACACCGCATGAGGTACATCAGGACAGTTACGGAGCTGTTTACATCACAAATGTCCCCATAAGGTCTACTTTTAATACTGTCAATACACATTTCTCCTTCACCATAAGCAGATTTCCAGGTCCTACACTTTGGCATAGACCAGACAGGAAATACAAGTGTAAAAGTGAAAGCTCTGCCTGATTATTTGCACGACCCTTTGATTTTCCAGCAACAGTAACAGCCTGATTGCTTCACTGGCTTCACACCTTCCCTGCCTCCAGCCCCGGGGCAGCAGCACTGCCTCGTGTTCCCATCCTGGGGGAGCAAAGCTGTGCTGCTGCCCTGGCTCTGCTCCACCAGCACTGCCCAGACTGGCACCAGACATCCCAGGCTCTGGCTCTGTGGGCACAGCACCCACCTGCACACCCAGAGCCGTGGCTGCCACTGCTGCCGGGCAGCAGGAATATCTCTGAGAGCCAAAGACACAATAACCCTTTAACCTGTGAAATCATGTCCTTTCCAGAGCATTAGCAAGTCCTGCTTGACTCGCTCTGTAATTAATAAACCTTTTAATTAATCTTGTAGTGCATTTCTCCACCCAGGACCAGAAAATATGGAATACTGTTCGTTTGAGAAAAGCATCTAAAAAAAAAGAAATAAATGGAGAGAAGACAGTGAGAGGAGGAAGGTGAGAAGCAACTGGAAAGGATACGAGGATCCTGAGAGCCAGGCATTCGGACAAACATAACTTAAATGGTTCAACTATATATCACTGCAAATAGAGTTCTGACCAAAAATAATAATTACTTTATATATATATATGTATATATTGCTATGTCATTCAGTTCAGCTAAGAGGTCTGAGGTCCTCACGAGGTGCTCCTGCAGGCAGCACAGCCCCCCCAGTTAAGGCTTCTGCTTGGCTGCTTTGGAAGGGAAGGGCGCCGAGGCGAAGGGATCCGCGCCGGGCAGCTCCGTAGTCCTGGCAGACAGCGGGACAAGGGGGACAGAGCCCGCTATGGCCTGCCTGTTGGTCTGAGACACCACTTTGTAAGCAGCTATGGGCTGGGCCTCCAGCCCCGGCCCGTCCTCGGGGCCATAGTGCCGGGAATACTTGGACAGGGACTGCGGACGGAAGGGCTTGCTGGCCACGGAGCCCAGCGCGTCGCCCTGCTCCGGCAGCGCTGCCTTGGCAGGGCTGCTCTCCTGGGCCTCCACGGCTCTCACGGAGCAGGGGTGGATGCTGCCTGGCTGAGCAAAGCCAGCAGAAGGGTGTGGAGCTCTCACCGAGGCCACGGAGCCGTGCGCTGCCGGGTCCAGGCCCGGGAACATCGGCTGAGCTCGGCCGTCGCCCCCTTGGCTCAGGAAAACGGGCGCTGAGAACGGCTCCGTGTGGGAAGTCAGCTCTTCCACGCTTTTCTTCTTGGTGAAAGGGGCTCTCAGAAACACATCTGCTTCCTCTGGGTGCCGCGGAGCTGCGTTGCCCTTACAGATAAAAGGAGCTTTGGTAAAGACATCCACTTCATCGGGGACCTTCCTGGAGCTTCGGAACGGAGCCGTGGCAAAGACATCGGGTTCGTTAAAAACCTCCCCGCTGTGCGACTGGAAGGCCGGGAACAGCGGCTCCCCTGCCCTGGCCTGGGGCTGGGGATCCTCTTTGGAGGCCTCGTGCCTGGGCACAGGCTGCAGGAACCCTGGGCACAACCTGCACGTCTCCTCCTCCTCTTCCGAATCCATCAGTAAAGGCCTGGAGCCGCTGCAATCCAGGATATCTCCCTCGTGGTCTGTCCCCTCACCTTCGCTGCTGTAGAAGGAGCTGTTGCTTGAAGGACCATCTCTGGCCAGGTACTCTGACTCCGAGTTGTGCTGCACTTTCACCTCCAGCACCTCGGGCTGACCCTTGTACAAGGTGAGTCCATCAGTGCCAGGATCTCCTTTACAGAGCCCGAGAGCCACGGCTGGGAACCGGCCCGGATCCCTCTGCACACCTACAAACACAAGAGAAGGGAGTTACTGAACCAGCTCAGCAGTCACAGCAAAGTGCATTGCACAGGAATGTCACGCTGCTCAGATGGAAACCACCACCATGCATGGAAAATGGGCAGGAGAGGGAGGGCAAATCAATGAAAAAACAATGCCAGGGAAGCGTTGGCAACACGGGTACCACTGCTGAGAGGATGGGAGATGTCTGACACACGCATGGGCACACACAGCACCCTCAGCACCATCCCACCGGGTTTCTCTCCCACCCACCCCTGACAACAGCCACCAGCACAGTGTTCCCTTCCCAGTGCTGCTGCCTGAGGGAAGCTCCAGCAGACAGACAAGTTCTGTCCTTCCATCCTGCACTGCTGCTCTCCAAGCACATCTATTGTTTGGCCTGGGCTCTCTTCCTGTGGGCCAGCCCACAGATATGTGGAATTGCTTGTGGGGATGTCCCAAAACCTGCTAAAATAACAGGCCCATTTCAAAGCCTGAAGGTCAGCTTACAGCTTTTAGACTCCTAAGTAGCAGTTATTTTAGTAGCAGCTATTCTTTTAAACCACTACCAGACAAATGGTTTTTAAACACTCCATAGCATGACTTCAAATCAAGGATCAGAGCTCCAATGACCTGGCTTGTTTCTGCATTGGCATGACAGGGCAGTGCAGGGAGAGGCTGTCCTGCCCTTCTCCAGCTCCAAGAGCCACCAGGAGCCCGGGTTTGCCTTAGGACTCACACAGACAAAACAGAAGATCTCTTACCTTCACAGAACTACTGGCAGCTTAGAAGTGACATTGGACTCGTTAGCAAGAGGATAGGAGAAAATCACATGAAAACTAAAGCAGCAGGAATTGCAGGAAGAACGAGGAGGGTGAGGAGGCTGGTTGGTACCCAGGGTCAGCAAGGCACCGACCAACACACCCTGCAGTGCCAGAACCTCACCCAGGGAAAACTGCCCTGGTTAATGGTTCATGTTTACACACCCATCACAGCCCTGGGGCACCACAGACACAAAACATCCCCTGCTCCATCTCTGCTCACAAGTAAAGACACAGACCAGTTCATGAGGCATCAGAACCAGCATTTATTGGGAACTCTTCACCTGGGTACAGCACACTGCTAAGACAAGACAGCGCAGGGATGAGCACATTGGACCAGTCACTCCCCAGAAATCCCCTCTCTCCTGCAGCCCCTGCTCTCCACACTGGTTTTCCCTCAGGGGCCACTCTGGGATGCCAGGAGCAGCACAGCTCCCAGGAGGCTGCGGGTCCCACCCTGGCCAGGGGTCACTGGGACATTCTGAGACACAGGCTGAGCCAGAGCAGGACCAGCTGCCACCTCAGGGAAACACCTCTGGATCCACCCTGATCCAGGGGAAAAGGCATTCAGCATGGAGAGCAGGGCCAGCAAGGGCCCATCTGCACAACAACAGCACAGCTGGCTGGAACCTTCTTTCTACCTTGTGCCCAACAAGCCACAACATTTGGGACAGGGTAAGAGAGGGAGGACAGCATCTAAACCCATCCACTTGGCAGCACACAGCTCTGCATGTGGGGACACTGCACAAGAAGCAGAATGCCCTGTTCTGGGAAAAATTCCTTTTTCTGATGTTCTCTCTGCCCACTCACGTGAGAAGGGCACCAAATGCTCAGCAGCAGTTTTCTCCTGCACACCAGTGTGTCTAATATTTAATTCCAGGGTCAGATATACACACTAAAGAAGATTCCAAACTATACTCAGGCTCTTTTTCAAGAGGGAGAACTTTTAAAACCCTCTGATCACTCAGTACCCCAGGAACACACTCTGCAGGTATTCAGACAGCAACCTGAAAGAGCTTTACCCCAGGTGACAGCCCTGGCACCCAGAGTGTCCCCAGCTTCCAAGGGAAACAGTGCCCTGAAGTGGCAGAGCACTGAAATTACCAAGAGGAAAACTAGAAAAGATTTACTCCCTGTTAACAAGAGGCAGAGTAACCACAAAGGTGAGGATCTCACTTCTGGAGCACAGCCCAAAAAAAAGGTCAGGGGAGACAGAGAAACTCCTGGAGTCTAAAGCTCCCCTTCCACCAGGAACACTCCTGATTTCATCAAGCCAGAGTCAGGCAGGACTCAACACCCAGGAACAGGCAGCTAAAGATCAGCACAGTTACCAGCGTGCAGAATTACTGGTTTGGAATTTTAAAGGGGTCAAAGCCTGGTCACTCCTTCCTCCTTGCACTGTGCAGGTTTTCCTTGTGCTCCAATTCCCAGCAGCAATGCCATGGAACAACAATCCTACCCCAGCCAGCACTGCCAGCAAGGAGGAACAGCACAGCCCCAGAGGTCAGTGACACCTGTGGCACTGCACAACTGCAGGATCAAGGGTTGCTGCTCAAAGCCACTCACAGTGGGAGACCTGGACACAGATCCAGAGCCTTCAGTTCCAGAGGACGAGGAATTTAACGCTGCACTTCTGGCACACCTGCACCAGGCAGGAGCTTAGCACACCAACCCACACCCCACATCCCAGCAGCTCGTGAACTGAGCCCTGCACACCAGGAGCAGCCTCATCCTGGGAGATTGATGTCCCCAGAACAGGAATGTCCCCAGAACAAGCCCAGCCAGCCCCTCCTGGCTCCCCAGGGCCAGCACAGTGAGTGAATTTTTAAACAAGGTGGTTTGGCACAGCTTTTAGGCCAAAGAGCACCATTGCTGCTCCTTTACAAGAGGCTCCCCCTAAAAATGATTTTGCTCCACACAGATTGGCTCAAGCTGCCCTGGCCTGTGATGGGTGGGCTGGAGGAGGATGCAGATCTGCCACAAAGCCAGGATTCTCCCACCCACTGTCCCAAAACACTGCACAGCACCTGAAGCCCTGGCCAAGGAGGTCCCAAGGGATCCTGAGAAGACTTGGACAGTCCAAGGCCAGGGAGCTGCAGCTCCTGGTTTGGGACAGATGCTCCCAACACAGTGGATGGTGTCAGAAATGAAGAGGCTGACTGAACTCATCTGAGGTTTCCAAAGGCAGGGGCCCTTCCCAGCCTGAGCCCCTCAGAGTAAGCAAGAACCAGCACCAAAACTCCAACCCTTCCTTTGAACCTCTGCCACCAAACCAGAGCTTGCTCCTGCACCCAAAGCATGACCCTGAGGTGAAGAGAAGTTGCTCCAGGTGCTGTGGTTGTGTTTGACCCTGCCAGGAGATCCACCAGAACAGTCACTGCCAGCTCCAGCCCCGAGGGCACTGCCACGGGCAGAGCAGAACAGCCCTGCTGGGGTGGCACTGAACACCCCAGAGGGGCCAGGACAGCTCCCCTGGCTCCATCAGAGCCACAGCACTGACTGCCAGCCCCCAGGGGACACCAAACTTGTCCCATGGGACGCAGGGGGAAGCTCTCACACAAAGTGCTCCGTTCTGAGCAGCACCAGCACCAAGCCAGAGCACTGGGCCACTCACAGTCCATGGAGAGTTTACAATGAATGCCCCATCCCCACCATCTCTCCATTCCATTCGCTCTGCGAGCACGTGCTGAGTGCTTGCTGATGAAGGAGGTCTAAGAACAGACACCTCTAAAATATCAGATTTCCACCCACACCAGGAACAGCTACTTGAAAAAGCAATAAAATAAACATTCACATCTGCTTATTTAATAGCATTATTAACAACCCAGTGCATTTGTCATTTTTTCCAGAACCCTTGAACAAGCGCCATTAGATTTAAAATCTTAAACATTCTTTAAAAGTACTTTAATTCACAGAAATCTTTGTTTCTAATATACAGTAGATGGTTACTTTTTAAAATCCATTCTCTTTTCATATAATCTCAGTATCTGACTATACAATAACTTTCTATCTATAGCATCTTCGTGTTTTCCAGTCCAGCTCGCCTGTGCTTTAGGAATATAAAACAAAAAAATAATAAAGTTCTATCCACAATTTTACTAAGGTCATTTCCATAGTTCTCATGTAAAGCTTCTCTTGGAAAGTGCAGTATACACATGTAATGATACAACACACGTAAGCAATACTTTTATTAGTAAGTGTAGGTTTTAAAAGAAGAGTAATGTAGAGACACAACCGATGGGAGCTCTATGTACAGAATTTGTTAAACTAAGTGTTGGGCTGGGGAGGAGATGAGAGAGGAGAGGAGGAGTCACAAACGTGGGGTTCTTCCCTTCCCAGCGAGGCCGGCACAGACACATTCAGTCGCTCGCACTTTCGCACGGGGGAACTGCACTGGTACTAATACAGCTACAAACACAACACGGGGAGCTGGAAGCTGGGGAGAATTCCACTACAGAGGAAGAGTCCTTCTGCTCAGAGAGGGCTTTCAAACACGAGATAGAAATTCCAGACTCGGTGGGAAGCCAAGGAGAACGAGCTGAGCGGATCCAGCTACGGACAAACCAAGCGGGTGGGGGAGGAAAAGGGAGAACCCATCGAGTTGTAGCAGCACTGATTTCAAACCACCTGAACCCAGGGCATGCGTGGTCACAGAGACTGGGGTGGAGAGAGGCCCACAGGAATCTTTGTCTACTGAAACAATGGCTCCATACTGAACTGGGGTGCACTACAGCAGTTACAAGAGAAAACGGAGAACCCAGAACAGATACCAGATGCTTGACTAAAACCAGGATTAAAAATAGACAAACAGCCGTAGGACAATTTGTTTCATACACCATTTACAGTAGGTTGAGGGGAGTTTTCTTTTTTTCCAGTCAAACACAGAAAAGAAGTCACAGAAAATACATCTGCTGCTGCCACAGCGCCCTTTTCACCCCAAAAAGGTCAGTGAAACACTGGTCACAGCCATACTCACATGGATTTGGTTCAAAACCTTGTCACGCTTCACTCAGGGTCATTTCTGCAGCTTTAACAATATGGTTTTTTTCTTTTTCTCTTTTTTTTCCTTTTCTCTGTTTTCCCTCCCCCAGAAGTGCAGTTTGTTCCAGCAGGACTGTCAAACAGCAAACCATGAGCTGGGGGCAGCTGGAAAACTCTTCATGTGCACCACCACCAGAGTATGGCCAGGAGGAGCTCAGGGCTTCCCCCTCCTCTGAAGCAATTCAGAGCCACCAGCTCTCCTGCCCCGTGTCCTGCAGCTGAGGGATGTCCCTGCCACTGTCCCCTGGCCCCTGCCCAGCCGTGGGAGCAGAGCCAGAAGCACAAAGCGAGGTGGGGCTGCACTGCTCACGCCCTGCCCCGGGGACAGGAGGCTGGGGCAGGGTCACAGAGCAGCCCCAGCTCCCTGAGCAGGGCCAGGGGGCTCTCAGGGTGCTCCCCTGGCCCTGGGACAGGGCAGAGGGAACCCACAGGGCTCTACCAGCCTGAGAGACACCAGGCTACCTGGAGAACTGAGCCAGAACCTTCCCCAGGGCACGGGAAGACAGGGAGAGAGGTGGGTGACTGTCTCCTATTGGCAGATTTTTCTCTTAATTAAAGGAGAAAAAAGAAAAGGAAAAAAAAAAGCCCCAAAGAAGCACAAGGAAGGAAACTCTTCTGGCAAGGAAACCGGAGGTGTGGGTAGGTTACAGAAACTGCTACTGTGTCACTGCTACAGGTCTATGAGCTGATCCACCAGCAGCAGAGACCTGGCTATGTTGGGAAGACTGGACTCAGAGCTTCCACTGTTGTTTCTAGAATGCCCACCTGAAAGTGTGAGAGATAGGAATTCAGTATTGAACAGGACACGCACACACGACAGTTTCAGAAGTTCAAGATCAAGAAAGAAAGAAAACAGTCAAAGCAAAACAGAGAATTTGCTCAAGCTCTTCTCGTTATTTGTATCAGCACAGCAATGAATCCCCTGCTTGCTGCTCACCCTCTCCCCCCAGACCAAACCAGCACAGCAAATCCCTACAAACCCCTTCTCTCCACAAAGTTTATCCAGACCCCTCTCCTTGCTAAGGGATCTATCTCTAAAACAAATCCAAGGACTCCCACAGCCCACAGAAAGGACAGAATTTTAAATCTTGAAATCTAGCTGCTACTTTAGGAGCACCTTTGAGTGCTTTGAGCTGCTTCCAGAACTGGGCTATGGTGGGACTGGGACTTGGATACTAAAGGAGAGACCCAGGGAATGGTTTGGGTTGGAAAGGACCTTCAAGTCCATCTGGTTCCAACCCCCCAGGGGAGCCTATCTTGGCCAGCCTCGGGAGAAATGCCTGACTTCCAGAGGAGTTTGTAATGTCTGAACTGCTCTGACAAGTGTCAGCCTCTGAAAGCCAAGACTGGTGCAGAGCAGGCTTCAGCACATTCCTGCTGAGACCAAAAATGGGAGTTAGGGAAGCCAAAAGGTTCTGTGACCAAACTGGAAAAAAAAGGCAAAAAAGCCTTAAAAGCCCCCCAAAACACCCAAAAAAAGCCCTGGATTTGTCTTTACACCTCTCCAAGTACACCAAAGGCTGTAATCACAAAATCCTTTCAGAGGGGTGGCTGCAGAGAGGGGACCCAGCTCACTGATCCTTCCCTGGGCAGGAGTCAAGCCCTGCTGCTGTCCCTGAGGAGCTGACAGGCACAGCACAGCTCTCTGCAAGCCAGCAGGGCTCTGGCTCCTGGCAGGGACCTCCCCAGGGGCACTGGGGGCCAGGATGCTGCAATGATCAGCCCTCCAGGCTCTGCCTGCCCAGAGCTCCTCAGGGAGGGGCACAGGGACCAGGCTCCTGTCTAGGATTTCAGACTGCAACAGTCACATGTGCTGCAGCACCACTGCCCCAAAACCAATTTATAGATCCACTGCTTGCCTTTTTTCCTTCCCCTTTTCACTCCCACATCCTGGCTTACCTTGTGAGTTTTTGGATATCAACACTGGAATTGGGTCAAACTCATCTTCTGTCACTTTTTCAGAGCCCTCAGGAGCATCAAAGCCTGATATCAGGTTAGTATCTTCTGCAGCATAGAGGAGAATAAGGGTAAAGAAGCAAAGAGAGCAGAGAGGCTGGTTAGAATTGCCAGGAAGTGTTAGAACATCTCAGTGTTTGCAGAGACAGCGTTTAGAAGCAGCAGTTTTATTTGAAAGGTGAAATGAAGCTGGTAAGTCTGGGCAGGAAAGAGGAGAGGCAATGAAACACAGAAGTGGAGGGGATCAAACCAAACCAAGCAAGGCCCAGAACAGAACCTGAGCAGGCTGAAGGCTCAGCTGGACAGCTGGGAGCCGTGGCAAGGACTGAAGGTGCTCTTGGTCATGAGCACGGTGTGAGAGCTCAGGCTGGCTCTCGTGCACAGGGAGAGGAAAAGGGCTGGGGAACAAAACAAACCACAGAAGAAATTCCAGTCACCTACATGAGACAAACCCCTGAGCTTTACCCGAGCAGTAATACAAGAAGGGCAACATGAAGTCAGATTTCCGTGGAGTTTACCTGGCTGGAGAGTGCCCAGGTGCTGTGAGAGGCTTTCCAGAGGCCCCTAGGGCAGTTCTGGGAGATAATTCCAGTGATTCAAACCACATCAGCTGCAGTTCAACACGTGGGAGAGGCACTTGCAACCATCTCCAGAGATGAGATGATTTATCCCCCTCATCAGGCAATTATGTGTTTTCAGAGCCTCTCACACTCCCTGGGCATCACTCCTGGTTCCTTCAGACACCTCAAACACCCTCCCAAATCTGCTCCTCAGCTCCTGCATGAAGTGTCCCTGAAAGCCCAGCAAGGACACATCAACCCCAGAGTTTTCATGAACAGAACATTCCTGTCTGGCTCCTGCTGGGAATAAAAGATTTCCACCTAAAGCTGACCAGGTTTGGGGAGAGGTGAGGCAAGAAAGCACTTGTGGAACTGCTCTGTGCTCTGGGAGATCAGACCAGGGAAAACAACCCTGAGGGAAGCCCCTGGCCTTCCCCCTCAGGCCCCCATTCATGTTTGCTGTGACACCACAGCTGGACCCAAGAACTTCTCCTGATAAGGACAACGTTCTCCAGGGCTGGAAGAGCTCATCTGCCTGGGATGCCAATTCAAACAAACCACAGAAAATTCCTTTTGTTCCAAAACCTTCTGACAGATGATTGTCAGGCTCCCTTCTGGAATTAATAATGCAGAAGAACCCACCAGTCTCAAATGCCACGTGGAAAATGCAATTCCAGTGTGCATTCAGTGAGGAAGGGCTGCACACAGAGCCCACCCTTCCTGCCTGCTGGATCCCCCCTTGGAAAACAAACCCACTGAGGACAAACTCTGTCTTTACAGTCAAGCTGAATAATGATTCCCCCCCCCTTAGTTCATCAGTGCACATTCCAAGTTTGAGCAGCTTGGGAAGAAAACAAAGCAGTGGCCTGGGGACAATAAAACACCAGAAGAGGTCAGAGCAGCTGTGTCAGTGAAGCAGGAGGGCCAGGGCTGAGAGCCAGTTACCTTTGTGAGGCTGAGCTGTGAAAGCTACAGGAGCAAACTCATCCAGGAGGTCAGCAGCAGGGTTAGAGAGCAGAGAACAGTCAAGCAGAGAGTCTTCCCCAGTGAGAGAGTCTGGATCCAGGTGAGCATCCCAGGGTGGCATTGGACAGGACACAAACAGTGTTAAGCTCTCATTGCCACATCCCCCTCACCCCCAGGCAGGGTGGGAGCACAGCTCTGGTGCAAAGCCAGCACAGAAACTGCCACTGCTGTGATGGAGGAGATGCCACTGCTCCCAGCGAGGGCACAGAGCCCCAGCACCTGCAGCAGGGCTCTCTGTCCCTCTGCAGCTGAGCAGAGGAATCCCACAGGGCCAGGGGAAGGGGCAGAGGGGAGCTGCAGGCCCAGGGCTCTCCCAGCAGACACCTCTGAGAGGAGCTCGAGTCCATCTGCTGTGGGAAGGGGCCCAAAAGGGCCAGGAGCTGCTTTGTGCCCCTGGGACAGAGCAGGGACTGCTCCTGAGCTCTGAACCACCTCATGGAGCACCAGCACCTCCAGCTCTGGGAGGGTGGGCTCAGAAACACCAGCACAGAATCTCCTCAGTGGGAAGGGACCCCCAGGGATCACTGATCCAGCTCCTGGCCCTGCACAGACACCCCAAAAGCCCACCCTGGGCATTCCTGGCAGTGCTGTCCAAAGGCTCCTGGAGCTCTGGCTCCTCCTGGGGCCGTGCCCATCCCTGGGAGCCTGGGCAGTGCCAGCACCTCTGGGGAAGAACCTTCTCCACTCCCCCAGGAGGGCAGGAAGCCCAGAGCACTCCCTGAGCAGTGCCAGTGGCAGCAGTGGCAGAGCAGCCCCTGAGGGAGCAGGCAGAGCCCCTGACCAACCTGTCCTGTTGGAGGCCACGGAGTCGCTGTGGGACACGAGGCGCTGCGCCAGCGGGGCCTCCAGCCCCGGGATCAGGCTCTCCACAGCCACGGCAGCTTGGCCTTCCCAGGGCACACAGAAGCCAGAGGTTAGTTTGCAAGGAAAAGCAGAAGGAGGAGCTGAGGCAGGAGTTGTCTGAATCCTTTACTGACCTGTAGTGAGTGCCAGCTCAAGGCTTTGGTTGGTTTTGAACCCTGGTTTCAGCTTTTGTTGACTTTGATTTGTACAAGCCCAATTTGAAATGCCCAGAGAGTGGAACAGCAGGCTGCTAACACCTGCCCTGCAGCTGAACAGCAAGGAAATATCCACAAGATCCTTGTCCAGCAAAAGGAAAGCAGTGACCACTGCTTGCATTCCGAGTAAGCAATCATTAAAATTCAGACAACTGCCAGAAATGCCAAAGCAGAAGTTTTACTGTTACAGGGAGTCACCTCCTTCCTTTCTGTCAGAGCCACACCCAGGTCACACCCAGCTGGGACCCCACCCCACAGCAGCAGCTGATGGCAACAACCTGCAGCCTGCCCTCCCTGTCTGCAGTGCACCTGGCAAGTGAAAGCCAGTTCTGCAGCAGCCCAGAGCCCTGACCTGCCTGGAGCTGCTGCTGCCCACCTCCATCCCAGCACTGCCAGCTCCAGGGAACCCTCCCCTTCCTCCTCATCCTGCTGAGAACCATGGACACTGCCCAGCTCAGCCCCTGGGCCACGGTCAAACACCAGCTCCTGACCACAAATAAAGGTATTTCTGCCATCCTCAATCAGCAACTGACTTCTGCTCCCAAGAGAACACCCAAGGCCCAGCAGTGCCACTGCCAGAGCAGCCACCAAGTCCCCCTGCTCAGTGCCCACCCCAGAGGGAAAAGGCAGCTCAGGCTCAGCACCATCCAGGGGCTGCTCTGGGAGCAGAGGAGCATGCGGGGGGCACAGGGGGCACAGGGGGGCACGGGGGCAGTTACCATTGGCAGGGTCTGCCGTGCTGCCGAAGGGGTCAGCCAGAGGCAGCAGCTCAGGGAGCAGCAGCGCAGGCTCGGGAGATTTGAGGCCCTCAATCAGTTTTTCTGGGGCAAGCAGGAAAAAGGAGGAAAGGAGGCAACAGAGAGAAAAGCAGAAGAAAGAAGAAGACACCATTAATCAGGGCTGTGTGTGAGCCCCAGAGCAGCAGCTGCACCTCAGGTGGGAAATGGCTGCAGCACAGAACCCTGAGTGCCCTGGGCTGCAGGGGAGCTGTCAGAGCTCTGAACAGAACCCTGAACAGAACCCTGAGTGCCCTGGGCTGCAGGGGAGCTGTCAGAGCTCTGAACAGAACCCTGAACAGAACCCTGAGTGCCCTGGGCTGCAGGGGAGCTGTCAGAGCTCAGCCACCCCTGCCATGCCAGGGACACCTCCCTCGAGCCACAGGCCCTGTCCAGGCTGGCCTTGGGCACTGCCAGGCACCAGGGGCAGCCACAGCTGCTCTGTGCCAGGGCCTCACCTGCTGCACTGCAAAGATTCTCTTTAACCTAAACCCCACCTCCTCCAGCTCAGCTTTTCCTTCAGGCCCCTTTCCCAACACATGCACACACCTGATGGAGTTCACAGTTTGCTCAGACTTTGTACCTGCAGCCTCCACTGCCCCAGACTCTGCTGCCATGCTGCTTTTACTGCTGGCCACACACCCCTTCAGCCACAAACACTCAGAAAGCATTTTAGGAAACACCAGAGTTAGGAAAAAACACCAACCAAGGTAATATCAATAATATCAATAATATCAAAAATAACAATCAAGAGATGAGAGAGGCAAAGGGGCTCGGGGTTAGAGCAGGCTATTAGAAAGAACAGGGACTCCTGAAAACTTGCAAGTTAAAAGGGAGCAGAGGGCAGAGCCGTGTGCCAAGGTGAGGACACAGTGCCCAGCAGGCACGTGGCCAAGGCAGGAGGGGCACACACAGGGCTGGTACTCACTGCAGGGCTGGCACCCCCAGCTCAGCAGAGCACACAGCAGAGTCCTTTCCTCTGGGGGGCAGCTGGGGGAGAGAGACACAGCTGTGAACATCCTGCCAGGGCAGGGCTGAGAGGGCACCACCAGCTGGGCAGGCACTTGGCACTGCCCAGGGCCTCTGCCATGGACTGATGGGGTCTGAGCAGGTAAAAGTGCCCTGCTTGGTGTCCAGCCTGGACCAGGCCAGGGAAGGCACTGCACCCCTTGGCCAGGGGAAATGGGGCTGGGTCTCACACAACACGGGCAGGGAGAGAGGGGAACAAAGGGAAATGGAATCAGGGCTCTGCAAACACCACAGAGCCAACAGCACAGCACTCTGGGGTGGGGATGTGGCAGCCTGCTCACAGGGTGAAAGCTGGAAAAGCTTTCCCAGAACTGGCCTGGGAGACTTCAGGGAGCTGGAGCTAAACAATGATAGCCAAGGATGATAAACAACCTGCAGGTGCTGTTTTCCTAATATCTGCTTTCTTGTTATCCTCAGAGATTGTTTACAAATGGGCATCTTGTAAATTCTTCAGCCAGGTGAAAGGCACTCAGTAAATGACCAATCATCTTGTAAATTCTTCAGCCAGGTGAAAGGCACTCAGTAAATGACCAATCAGGCCCACCTGTGTCAGGCCAGGTACAAAAGCAGCAGTTCAGTGCAGACTGAGGCACTCAGGCCACTCAGCCTTCTGACAGCTCTGTGTCATCTCTTTTTAACCAGTGACAAACAGTGGCTCCTTAAGAGAGCAAAACCAAGCAATTTTAGTTTCGTGTTCAAGACCTCAAATATTTGTAAAATAAATCCTCCCCTCTAAGATCAAGCTGAAAGCCCAGACAGAGCACTGGATGCTCTTTACACTCATTCAGCTGGGATTCTCATGGTCTGCTGGCTTTGTGGCTTTAAATCATCACACCCCCACCTCGTGCTCCCAGGAAATGCAGCAATAAATCCATCAGGTTCCCACATGAGCAGTTGCCCTTTTGCATCTTCCCAAGTCAAGATGCAAACTCAGATCATTAGTGCACACCCACTGCTGCTGTGCATGCCTAATTGAGCATGTGCAATTACTTTATCTCAA
Source organism: Serinus canaria (assembly GCF_022539315.1). NCBI lineage: Eukaryota > Metazoa > Chordata > Aves > Passeriformes > Fringillidae > Serinus > Serinus canaria. Next base: position 411,155 of record NC_066335.1, on the reverse strand, counting down.
TGTGCCATCTTGGTGCAAATAAATCCTCAGCAGCAACACAGTTGTTTATTACAGCTGCTCTAAACACCCAGGCAGAGCTGGGCACCAGTTCTCTTCTCACAATTTATGGGCCTGGAGTAGAGTTATGGTGATTAAAAACACCTCATCCAGTGTTTTGTTCCCAGAAAAATAAAACCCTCCCTACACCAGTCAGTGACCCACAGAGAGCTCCCCTGACCAACACCCCAGGATCAGCCAGTGCTGAAGCCTGGAATAAGCTCATTAAGAACAACTTGGCTCATTTTCCTGCACATACACAAGGAAATATGTTTTCAGCATGAATATTTAATTCTCCCCTGTTTTAACAGATGTTTTGCCATATTTTTACCTCCCTCTTGCCAGCTCCTCTTCTAGTCACAATTCCATTAAGAACTGCAGCCATCACACAGGGGAGGAGGAGGAGGAGGAGGGACACTCTGAACCCACCCTGCACCTGTGCCTCTGCAAGGTCTGACAGGCACTCAGGTGGTGCCACCTGCACCCCCAGGTGCCAAGGGGAGGGGGTTGGTGGCCTAAGCTGAGCTTTAGCCAGGTGAAACCTGAGCTCAAGCCCAGGAGTTTGATCCTTTCTGCTGGATTTCCAGGCAGACAAGCCCCCAGTTTCCAGCTCAGGACTGCTCTGTAGCCCCAGTCCTTGGAAACATTCATGAGCTCCTGGCCTCAGGTTTCACTTTAAAAAGAACAAATGAAATTGTCTTTTTGGGGTCCTCCAAAGCAGCAGTGACCCAGAGCCTGGGAGCTGCAGTTGTGCTCTGGGGCCCACACCTGCCTCACACCTTCACAGAGGGCTGAGACAGGATGCAAGATAAAAACATCCCCATATTCCAAATCCCACTGATTTGCAAATAAGCTCCTAAGCACTTACATAATCTGTGCTAAAAAGTGTTGGCTGCTGCAGTCAGAAATGTGCACAGAAAAGGCTCAGAAGCAGCACTGCAAAGTAAATGAAATAGCACCAACTGCACTGGAAAATCTTGCCAAATCAGAAAAGGTCACATGTAACTTGGGCTTCACAAGATGCTCAGATTTGCAACAGACTTTGGAAGCCAAAGAAACACTGACTCTTGCAGGAAAGAAAGATTAGCAATAATAAAACCCACAATTTCAAGGTTGGAAGCCATTTGAAAACAGCTGAAGTCAGAGCCAGGTAATTAATCACCTGGGGATTATTTCTCATGGAATCTCGGAATGGTTTGTGCTGAAAGGGACCTCAAAGCCCAGCCCTGCCATGCAGGGACACCTCCCACCATCCCACCAACCCAGGTGATCCCAGCCCGGCCCTGGGCACTGCCAGGGAACCAGGGGCAGCCCCAGCTGCTCTGGGCACCTGTGCCAGCCCTGCCCACCCTGCCAGGGAACAATTCCTCATTCCCAATCTCCCACCCAGCCCTGCCCTCTGGCACTGGGAGCCCCTCCCTGGCTCCTGTCCCTCCAGGCCTTGTCCCCAGCTCTCCTGGAGCCTCCTCTGCTCCAGAAGGAACAACTCCAGCTCTCAGCTCTCCCTGCCAGGAGAGGGGCTCCAGCCCTCCCATCCCTTCTGGCTGGCATGCTGAGCCTCTGAGGTCACCCCAGGCCCTGCCATGAGAACCATCCCCAGTGCCAGGGAGCCCAGCAGAGCCTGGCAGTGCCCAGCATTTCAGGTGGGCCTGAAGAGGAGCAGGAGGTCCAGAGGCCCAAACAAAGGGCAGGACTCTGCCCCCTCCTCCCCCCGGCTCGGGTTACCTGGGGTGTCGGATAACGGGAGAGGAATGAAAGGATCAGGCACAGTCAGGAGAGAAGGGCTAGAGTCCAAGCTCAGAATGTCTTTCGTTTTTTCAGCTGGCAGAGAAGAGGAAAGGAAAAGAAAAGAAAAGAAAAGGCAGAGTGAACAGAGAAAAGGAGAAAGCACAGAGCAAACCCCAGCACAGGCACAGCCCCACACAGGCACACTCTGACCAAGTGTGCTGCTGGGAAGAATAAAAACCCAAACAAAGCTGCTGTTACCATGCAGCTCTCCAACACAATTTGGGCCACAGATCTCAGAACATTTCCTGGCAGGGAAGAACTGTTATCTGCCTTCCCAGCACAAAAGGTGAAAGGTTTCACAAAGGACACACAGCCTGCAATAAAATCTGCAGCACTGTGCACCAGCCAGGCTGGGACAGGCTCCTGTCCCTGAGGAAAGAAAGAGAAGGGCTGGAAGTGCCCAGCCCAGCACCAAGATTCCCAAGGTACCTTCCCATGCCAAGGCCCAGGACTGGGAAGTCAAGGGGCACATTTTGAAGACAGACACTGCAGGAACTGACCATGGTACAGCACCCACAGAGCCCAGGGCACACAGATGCTCCCCAGGCCTTGCAGAAGGTGCTCTGCAGCTCAATGTGGAGCTGCTGCTGCTCAGCACCATCCACAAAGGCTGATGGAACACCAGAAACTGCTCACAGCTGGACAAACCCAGAAAGCAACTCCCCAGGAGCACTCCTGGGTCAGGGACTTCAGCTCCTTAATTCTCTGGTAAGAACCAACACACCAGGCTCAGTTATAAGCTCCCCTAAATCTCTTTTTATAAATAGAAATAAGCACAAATGGATTTGTCACTCCTTGGCCCTCAGAGGATTCTTCAGCCTCTTCCCAGACTCCTCTCACCAAGAGCTGTTTTGTTTCAGTGGGGAGGCAGCAGCCAGGAGCATTTGTCACCAGGGGAGGATCCCTGGCTTCTGGAGCAGCTCTCAGTGCCCATAGACTCTGTCTGCACCAGTTTCCCTTCCCTTCCAAAGAGGTTCTGGCCAGGAGCTGCCCTCCCTTGCTGCCCATGCTCCCAGACTCACCTGGCCCAGCAGGGAAGGAGGAGCCACCGAAGGCGTCGGCGGGGGCCGCGGGCTGGAAACCTGGCATCAGGTTCTCTGTGGAGCTGCCTGCCTTTTCTGGAGCTTTCCCTGCAAAGCAGACCCAGAGTTAGGGGGAACCTCTATTCTGAAACTTCTGTTCTCCTATTCTGCTCTGAAAGCAGGCTGCTCATCTGTTTTCTCAGGACACTGTTCCACAAGTGACTCAAGGCCCTTGCTGCAAATCCCAACTTGCAGATGAAGCAGAGTTTAAACTGCAGCTCCCACAGGCACCTGAGTACCAGTCAAGGCAGCTGGAACCTCTGCCTTGGAGGAACACAGAACTGCAAACACAAAGAACCTGGAAGGATTTAGAGGACTGTAACAACACGGGGCACCCGAGCAGCACCTGCCCAAAAGCATCCCCAAGCCATGGCACCTTCCCTGCCAGAGCAGACAGGTGTTACAGCACCAGGCACCTACCATCCCCCAGCTTTGCAAAGTCCTTGTTCAGCAGCTCCTCAGCTGTCAGCTTGGAGAAGTTGTCATCATCAAAGGGGTTCCAGGTGGACACGTCAGGGGGGTTGTAGACATTCTGCTGCGAGGTCCTTGGCGAGCCCGAGGGCGTGGTGGAAGCAGATCTGGATGGGATCACCACACACAAGAGCCATTAACCCACCTGAAACCCCCTGGCCAGCACCATCAGCTGGTGCAAGCCACTACACTCTAATGACTTCTAATGGCTACACCCTAATGACCTCCCAGTTAAAACAGGCAGTGGAAGTTACTGCAGTCCCATGCTCAGAAGCCTGGGAGCACTGAGGCTGAGCACCAGCATCTCAGGGGTTAAAACAACAGCCAAAAGGCTTCTTGCCTGTAGACACTGTGACAGTGACCTAGCAAATACTCCTAGGGAATCAGAGCTCCATTAAGATCTCCAAGACCATCAAGTCCAACCTTCAGGAAGTGCTGGTGTGAGGCAGTGAGAACGAAGCACACACCAGGGCTGTGGCTGAAATGTCACTGCCTTTTGGGAGCCAGAGAAGGCCCTGGTCACCCAAAGCTTTTTGGGAGCTCAGACAACCCATGAGGGGCAAAAATTATCCAGCACTTCTTCCAAGCCCTAAACTGAGGTCTTGAAGGCCAAGACTCACTCAGAGTTTTGTGCCTACCTCCATTCAGGGCTTTGCATCCAACACCTCCCAGAGCCACAGCCCACACAGGGCCCTGGGACTACTTGCTGAGGCTGAGCCTCAAAACCCTGGGCACCAACTCAGACGTGTTGGGGCTGACCCCCAGGCCCTGGCACGTACTTGGACTTGTTGAGGCTGGCCTCAGCAGCTGCAGCCTGCAGCAGCTGGGTGGATTTGCTGGCGGGCACGCCGAACACGGCGCTGTGGGTGACGTCGCTGAGGATGCGGCGGTGCCCCGCGCGTTGCGCCTTGGGCGAGGACGGCGGTGTCAGGGAGCCCAGCTTCTGCCCCTGAGCCTGCTGCTGCTGCTGCTGCTGCTGCCTCTGAGCCTGCACCTGGGCCTGCAAGGGGAGGAAAGCACAGTGACCTCGCTCAGAACGGCGGCCATGGGGAGAAAACAGCTCCTGCTGCAGCACCCAGCATGGCAGTGATGGGCTGGAGAGGAAACAGCACCCAGCATGGCAGTGATGGGCTGGAGAGAAAACAGCACCCAGCATGGCAGTGATGGGCTGGAGAGAAAACAGCACCCAGCATGGCAGTGATGGGCTGGGGAAACACCCGCTGGCATGATGGCTGGGGAGGAAACAGCACCCAGCATGGCAGTGATGGGCTGGGGAGGAAACAGCACCCAGCATGGCAGTGATGGGCTGGAGAGAAAACAGCACCCAGCATGGCAGTGATGGGCTGGGGAGAAAACAGCACCCAGCATGGCAGTGATGGGCTGGGGAGAAAACAGCACCCAGCATGGCAGTGATGGGCTGGGGAGGAAACAGCACCCAGCATGGCAGTGATGGCTGGGAGGAAACAGCACCCAGCATGGCAGTGATGGGCTGGGGAGAAAACAGCACCCAGCATGGCAGTGATGGGCTGGGGAGAAAACAGCACCCAGCATGGCAGTGATGGGCTGGGGAGGAAACAGCACCCAGCATGGCAGTCATGGGCTGGGGATGGTCTGCAGGGGAAAAACCAGACAAACAAAGGGATTTGCTGCTCTGCAGGGTTTCAGGATTATTGCACAGGCAGAGAGTCTCTCCCCTTTCTGTGGTGCAGCTCTGGAGGTAAAACCTCCATTAGGACTTGGCAAAGGCTGGCTGGCCTTAAACGTGCTCAGGGGTAGAGAGGCTGAGATGCAGAGCAGAGGTGGAAAGACTCAGACCAGCACTCAGGAGCTGGCAGAGGAGCATTTGTACCCAGGTCCCAGTGCCCCAAGGTCTCACCCCCTGCTCCTGCGGCTGTGCTGGCGGTGCCGAGCCAGGCTGGGCCTGGGGCTGCTGCTTCTGCTGAGCTGCTGCTGCTGCTGCTGCTGTGGTCTTCTGCTGCATAGCTGCCTGCTGGGCCAGCAGCTGCTGCTGCTGCTGCTGCTGCTGGTAGTAGTTCTGCACCAGCTGCTGCTGCTGCGCGGGTGCTCCTTGCTGCACCACTGGGAACTGGGAAACAATTGCTGGTGAGAGGCTGGAGGTGTGGAGGACCTAGAGCAAATCCTGCTAGAGGACTGGGGACACCCAGGAAATACCCAAAAGCTGCACCCATTCCCCCCAAAGAGCAGGAACTTGCCACAAACAGAGAGCTACAGCCCTGCAGACACAGATGTGATGAACCTGGTACACACACCCACCTGCTGTGCCTGCATCATCTGCTGCTGCTGCTGGAAGAAGGCAGCCTGCTGCTGCTGCTGCTGCTGCTGCTGCTGCAGGAGCTGCTGCTTCAGGAAAAGCTGCTGCTGCTGCTGCTGCTGAGGGGTGGCCTGGGGCTGTGTCGAGGGCACCTGGGGCTGTGCCTGGGGCTGGGCTGGAGGCTGCTGGGGGGCTGCTTTAGCCTGGGGGGTGCTGGCAGGGAGCGAGGGCTGGGCACTGCCCAGGGCAGCCGGGCCTGCAGCTGGGACAAGAAGCCAAAGGCAGGGTTAGGTCCCTGCCTGAGGCACACAGGGGGCAGGGAGCACACAGACACATCGCTCACCCTGGGGCTGAATGGCTGCCTGGGCTGTGGCTCTCTTCCTGGGCGTCAGGGCTGGCTGGATGGGCAGAATTCCAGGGTTGGGCTGGGTCTGTCCTGCTTTAGGTCTCTGGCGGGGTGCTATGGACGTTTCTGTCGTAGGGATGGGGTCTGTGAGCCTGTGAAGGAAGGAGGAGAAGGAAGGGCAGTGAGCACAGCCTGTGAGCTGGGCAGCTGGTGCACACAGCAGGGCTCAGCACTCGCCCACACCTCAGCCAGGTGTGACTGACAAAGGTGAAACACTCATGGGCACCCAGGCACTGTAAAAGCTCCTGCATGCATTCACAGCCATGAACCCAACACTGTCGTTCTGACTGCTCTGCCAGTCGTGGCATCCTCTGCTGGTGGACAGCTGGGACTTGTCAAAACCACTCAACTTATATCCAACTATTTCCTACAACATTTTGCTTGAAACCACTCAGACTTCTGAATGAGCACAAGAAGGACACCAATCAGCCCATGAGCAGCTGGTACCTTTGGGCAGAGCTGTCTAAACTGCCATCTTTAGATGCACTTGAACTTTGGTACATCCACCCCACAATCAGGCCACTGAACTCTGCTCATGTCTGCTCAGTGTCTACTGAGCTCCAAAAATGCACAGCAAGAGAGAGGAGCAGCCATGCCCCCAGCCTCCTGTGGTTTGGAGATACCAAAGTGATAACTAATGAACTTGATATCAGATTGTTTCTGAGTCAGGGAGAATAACTTGGCAACTGAAGTCTCCAAGGAAGCAGCTAAATCCACCTTTGCTAATAAACAGCAGAGATAAGAGGCAACAAAAGAGGGAGTAAAAAGCAGGTGAGGTTACCTGGCCTTTGGTTGACTCTTCTTTGCAGCAGCTTCACTTGCTTTAACTGGGTCTGGGAGTTTAGCAGGGATTGGAGAGTTCTGAAGATCCCAAAACCATCCAATTTGGTATTTCAAGGGCAGAAAACAGAATCAGAAATAATGTGCAAAACCATCACAATAAAGCAGAGAGATCTGGGGATCCCCAAAGCAATTACTCCTCAAATGGACACCAACACCACAAGGTTCATGTCGTGGGGAGACAAGAGTTTGGGAGAGTCTTTACAGGGGAAGAAAAGAGGGCTCAGCTTTTTGACCACTGAAAGCTCCACAGCACAAGCTGGGCATTTTTAAAAGACAACCAGGGGACAGTAGTGACAAAATTTATTAATGATGCTCTAAAAACACAGGCATAATGGAACCCAAACTACCTCTTATTCATACAGACCATATATAAGCACCTGAACACGGGGGAAAAAACCTGAATTTCTATTGATGTAGAAACAACAAAACAAAATGTCTGTCACAGTGTCCATAACAACGTAAGAAAATAATTGTCCACCCCATTTTTCAGCTGAAGTCTCTGAAGACACTCCAAGAAGGGGCAGATGGTTGTGTAAGGGCTGAAGCAGTTCAAATGCCAAGTGCCAGAACTGCTGCTCAAAGCCAAGGGCAGGCCAAATTACACATGCTATGATGAGTGTGCCTGGAAATCAAATTGGTTTCCCAAGCATGGCCTAATTTTCCATGCTCACATGCACAAGATCTCTTGGTTGGCCTCACACTGGTGACTGGGTGAGGAGGTAAATCAGGGACAAGCAGAATGAAAACCCTGGTTTCTGACCCAAAAAATCCAAACCAAACTGTGCTGTTACAAACAAGACCCTCCTGATTACAGGACTGGGGAACAATCACCAGGACAGAGACAAATGCTCAGTGTTCATCAGCTGCCCCCAGACCCCCAGACCCCCCCAGGCCACCCCCTGCTCACCTGGACATTCTGCACTGGGCAGTCCTTCTTGGCCAGTTTGAATGCAAAGTAGGAGACCTGATAAATGTCAGGTCTCTTGTCAGGGTCTGGCTCGAGCATGTACCCTTGAGGAGATGGAGATGCAGAGATCAGAGCAGCAGGACACACAGAGAGGGCAGCACATCACAGATACAACACAGGACCTTGCTGTGCTGAGGGTGGGGAGCCCTGGCACAGGTGCCCAGAGCTGCTGTGGCTGCTCCTGGAGCCCTGGCAGGACCCAAGGCCAGGCTGGAGCCCCCTGGGACACTGGGAGGTGTCCCTGCCATGGCAGGGGTGGCACTGGGTGGGATTTAAGGTCCCCCTAACCCACCCAACTCCACATTTGGTACAAGCAGGAGCTAACAGAGTCCTGCCTCCTTCAGAGCAGTGCAGGCTGAGCAGGGCTGTGGGCTCAGCTGGGAACAGGGCAGGACAGCCAGCATGGACCAGGACAGATCTTCCACCAGAGCTGGGACCCCCAGGCCTCTGGGGCAGGGAGGGGGAATGCTGCCTGGCCAGGGAACAGCACTGGGAGGGACTGGGCACTTCCAGGTGCAGCACAGGGAAGGGTTGATGCAGCCCTGGTGTGCCAGCAGGGCAGGGAGACAGGGCAGCCACAGGCACCACTGCAGACAGCCCACAGCAGCTAAGAAAATACCAGCCTGCTCTGCAAACACATCCAACTCTGTGTGAGTCAAGACTGTGGCTAGGGAAAGGGAAAAAACCAAAAGCTGTGCTGGAAACAAGAGGGCTGCCCCAGCTTTGCCAAGAGTAGTGCATTGTACACTTAATTACACATTCACTCTAGTCGGTGGGATATTTATAAATCATTTCAGTTCTCTTTCCCAGTTCACAGGAGATGAATTCTTATCACTAGCCTAAGTCACTGTGGTCTTTTCAGTTCCTTATCCAAACAGATTTATTACAGCAGAAATACGTTTCTGCATAAATGGGCTGATTGTGCAAGCTCCTGCAGGACTCAAACCCAAGGGCTGTGTGTGCTCCTGCCCTTCCACAGAGCTCCCTCCAGCCTGGCCAGACTGCAATCTCCTTGTCATGATCACTCCTAACCAGTCCAAGACCACTGTAACCACCCCAGTGTGCAGGGAGCCTCTGGGAAGGAGAGAGCTCCTGCTCTAGGGCAGGTGGAGGCCAGAGCCCCGCAGACACTCACGGATCAGGCAGTGCATGTCCTGGGAGTGCCTGGAGTTGTCTGGGATGGTGAAGTTGCCATCACAAATGGCCACCTGGCTCTCCCCAAAGGGCAAGGTGAAGTAGCACAGCTTGTACAGCAAACAGCCCAGGGCCTGCAGAGAGAGAAGGGGGCAGGGATTGACCATGCTGAGCCCGGCAGGGCACGGCAGGATCCGGGGTCCTGCTGGTGCCAGGCCTGCCCCAGCACCCTGGGAGGGACCTGGCACAGGCACGGCTGCAGGGCCAGAGGAACACAGGCAGAGCTCTCCCTCCTCAGACTCTGCTCTGGGGATTGTTCATCATCACACGACCCTGCGTGCCCTGAACAGGCAAAGCCTTTCTGCCACACACTGGGAAGAAAGAGCAAAGCAACAGCACAAATAATGGCAACCATCATCATTAATACATCCATTCTGACAAAGAGAAACCCAAACTGCTTCCAAGATTAAGTCCAAACAACCTTTCAACTGCTATAAATAAATGCCAGGGAAGTACAGCTCATTCTGCAGGCTGCCAGGTTCTGCCACCCTTCCCTCTACTGCCACGCTGCTCCTGGCACCAAGAACACCACCTATTGCAAAAGAAAACAGTTTTTGCACAAAGGGCTAATTATGAAACACTCCCACCACCTCAGAGCGGGGAGCAGGAAACATTTCCTAATCCTAAGAAACTCCTCAGCAGCTCATCTCTTTTGTCACAGGATTTCACAATGAAATTGCACACTGGCTGAAAACAATCTCACCAAGATTCAGGGGAAGGGAGGTTTCCAGCAGGACAAGCACTGGAGCAGGCCTGGAAGCTGAGGCCCCACCACCATACACTGCTCTGGACACACTCCAAGTGTCACTGGGACCCAACCCCTGCCACGCCAGGAAGAGCAGAGCCTTTGGATCTCCCCTTTCCACACTGCCACAGGAAGGAGTGCAAATCCTGCTTCTGCTCTCCCTGCCTTTGGGGCCCTGTCCTTTCCCCCTGGCACAGCTGTGACCTCCAGGCCACTGACCCTGCCCAGTGCAGGGCTGACCCCACAGACCCCTGGTTCAACCTGCTCCCACCACAGGAGCTGCTCACTGAGGGGACTTTCAGCAGATATCTCACCAGCAATTCTCCCTCTTGTAGATGCAGAACTATTGAACACAGATTAAAACTCTTTTTCTGCTTCTACCAAGTTACCTCCTAGCTCAGAGCTCCAAAAAACACAAAACATGCTCCCAGTCAGCACTTTAAACACCTTTAAACAGAGGTGCTGAACTGCCACTCCAAAGAGCACAGACTCTTTCTCACCTGGGTCCCACCCAAAGGAGGCCAGGAATGGATTTTGAATCCATTTTGTTTGGATTTTGTTCCCACCATGAAGGAAGAGCACGGCAGGGCTGCCCTGATCACCAGAAGCAGTGCAGCAGTTTGGCCCTTGGCCAGTTTGGCAGCTCAGCCCTGTGTCACACAGATCAGCACACTGCTGCTGCTGGGGCAGGGCCACTTCCTCAGCTTTCTACTCAACCCTGACCAGAACTTTGATCCCACACACCAACAACCCAGCCCAGGCACAACACCCTGAATCTTCTGCTTTAACTCTTATGATACAAAATCAGGTTTGCCCCATTCAGCCCTGGAGTTTCACCCACCTCTAAATTCAAAGCACACAGGAGGAGCACACACATCTGCTGCAGCCTGCCTGCCCAGCAGGAGCTCATCAGAGGGATTCTGCATTCACAAACTGCCCAGGCTCCCAGAAAAGCAGGCCAGCCCCGTTTCCCTGCCCTGGCAGTGAAAGGATGCCCAGGGGTTCCATACATACCCAAATGTCTGCTTTTGTAGTGATGAGCTTGCCACTGTACAGGTTCACCATCTCTGGGGCTCTGTAGGACAACGTTGTGTACCTGCAGGGAAGGAGGACAGAAGGGGGATAGCAGGTATGCCACATTCCAAACAACTCCAAATTCACTCTTTCCCTACTCTTTTTAAGGAAAGGGATGCTAAAGATATCTATTGGGAAAATGTTCTTACAGCATCACCTGCCACACACCTCAAACAGTAAAACACCCCTCCAAGTGTCCTGGGAAGCCAAAACAGCAACCACAACCTCTCTAAAGCACAGAATTCAATAGCAACCACAACCTCTCTAAAGCACAGAACTCACCCCAAAACGTGCAGTCATTTTAAGAAACTTTCAAGGATTCAAAGCATTAACAAGGTCAGTAATCAAATGTCCTCTGCAATGCCCTCACTGCAGGGCTGTGGCTAACTGTATTACAGAGATTGTAACTGGATATGTGGCTCCCAAAAATTAGATTTCCACACCAGGAGTCCTGCTCAGAGCCACTGTGGCAGGGGATGGGTCACTGTGTACCTCAAACCACAGTGAGAATTTGCCTCCTCTTAGCAGGTCACAACAAACAGAAGAGCTGGAAACTGCTCCACAGATTCTGAGGCTCCTCTGATAAGATTTCCTGCCAGCAGGTCTGTCACTGCTGCCTGCTGCTTCCCCTGATCACAGGAGAGCACTGCCAAAGGCAAAGGTTTTGTAGGCTTAGGTGTACAAGTAGGGCACTCCAGGGGGACTGCAGTGCTGGATTAGGAGCACTCTGAGAACTCCACTCAAACAAACCTAGGAAATCCAGGAGGTGTAGCTGAATCCAACAAAAAAGAGGCATCTATTCCCATTTTTAACTGCATTAGCAGGAGTGGCCAGTCTGCAGCAGTCATGTTAGCCCTAAAGCAAGGCCAAGGACCTGGAGTGTGCTCCCCCCTGACCCAGGGCTCACTGACCTGCAGGTGAACCCCCTTTTAAAAAGCACCAAGGGGCACCAGAGATGCTGCCAGGACAGCTGGCAGTGCTGGGCAGGAGGAGGAGCTGGACTGAACCCCTCCAGGAGCTGGCACTCCCCAGGATCAGCCCCAGCCAGTGCCCAGATCCGTGGGGAAGGGAGCTCAGCCAGGATGGGACTGTGCCAGCCCAGCCTGGAGCTCAGAGAAGCCAAGAGAGCTGAAGGACAGACAGCCTGAGCCTGCACAGGACAGAACAGGTCACTGCCTCGCCGAGCTGGGGCTGCTGCTCTGCATTAATCTCAGCTCCAAAGCAATTACATCAAGCTCAGTTTCTTGTTTCACCTTCCCCCGGGCACACACTCACCTGCAGCAGACACTGCCATGCAGCACAGCCCATCTGCTGCAACAGGCTGAGCAAAATCAGCCCCAGCACCAGGGAAGGGCACCCTTCAAACACAAACACAGCTGGGCTGGAAAGGCAAAGCACACTCACTTCTTGATCTCCTCCTCGACTGCATTCACCCCCTCTGTCTGAGGGTTCTGGAATTTGTTGGTAGCACTCCCAAAGTCACACAGGACGTAGTGGCCACGGTCATGCAGCAGGATGTTTTCAACCTGGGAGCATCACAGACAGACACAGAATCACTCAGACAAAAAAATATTCAGGGTTTGGCTTTTTTTCAGATGAGTCAAGGTTTTAAGTGCCTGAAGACATATCAGACATCTCTGACAATAAAGTCTGAAAGTGACAGCAAAGAAAACAGGCATCAAAACTGTCACATCTCCTAAAATAGACATCAGATCATGGAAGCACAGCTGTAACACTGCCTCCCATCCTGCCACCCCTCCCTTCTCCTCCTGCAAGCACATTTCCCTGCCTCTGGAAAGACTTCAGTGTCCCAGTGCCTCTGGAGCTCAAGGCTCCTGAGCTGCTGTGGCCCTGGGCTGGCACCTGGACTGGGGACAGGAAATCCAAGCTGTGCCAGCTTTACAAGGGCTGTAACTCCTCACAGTCCATGGAGCAGGCAAACAACACACACTTCCACATTTGTGAAATTAAAACACATCTCCAGGTCTTTGCCTGCATCTTACCTGTCCCTGAGGGTCTGTTCAAAACAAACCTCAGCTCATGCTCACATTTATTTGCCTGTTCTCAGAGCCTGCTGGGTGCCCACAGTCCCACACAGGGGCTGCTGAGACCCCTTCCTTTCCTATTTGGTACCTTCAATCAGGCAACAGAAACCAATAAAATCAGCAGAAACCTTCTCCTCCATACCCACAGCTGTGCTTTAACAAAACCCTACCTTGCACCCACCTAAGGAAATTGCCTGTTCCAACACTGACTTCAAATGTGTGAAACCCTGTGTTCAGATCTTTGCTTTGGCAGAGCATCCCTGTGTTCCAGCTCCTCATCTGTGCAGCAGCACTAACAGCATGTTCTCTGGAGGGAACACACCATTTTTCATGTCTTTATCTTCAATCAGTGTCAAATGCTCAGATACAACACCGAGATAAAACATACTGCTCATAGAGCTCAAAATAAATTAAAAAATCACCACAGAAGCGTTTGCTAACAGAACCCTTTGGAAGCAGAGCTCCCCATCAAGGATGGTCTTTACAAGAAGGAAAGAAAAAGAAGGAGTCAGCATTTTAAGCATCAGAAAATGGAGCCAAATTAGAGCAGCTGAGGGGGAGAAGGCTGGCTTGAACCCAAGGGTTAAACACGCCCCTTCCCCCTGTGCCATCCATCTGCTTTGAATGAAGCACTGCACACAGATGTTCTCCCCAGCACATCAACACTGGCCCTGTTATTCCCTGCTCCCTGCAAGTACTCCTCCAACATTTCCCCAGGAGTCCTCCCACCTTATCTGCCTGAGCAGGCTGATTTCTCACTCCAACACCCTGGAAGGTTTGTCAGACAGCAGCAAGGGACTATCCAGCAACCAGGTTTGATCAGCAAATGCCAGGAGAAGGAAAACACAAACACAGCAAAAGAAATTACTGCTACCACTGTCACTGCCAGGCCAGAGAAAAGTGGCTTTAAAAGGAGTATGAAGGTGTCTTCTGGTCAGGCTCAGCAAGCTGCACCCCTGAGCACACCCAGGGGTGACACAGGATCCCTGTGTGCCCCCCTCACAGTGCCATGTCCCTTTGCCCACAGAAATGCTGGGTAAAGGTGCTGCTGTCCCCAGCTGTTGGTCACCTCCCACCAGCTGGGACTGTGCCAACAGGAGGCTGCTCTGCTCCAGGCAAAGCCTCTGGGTTAATTCAAAATCAGAGCCAGGGGCCAGTGAGACTGCTCCAGCTGCACTTGTCTGAATGGCTGAGAGCTCATTCACAGCCTCTCTTCTGGCAGGAACCTCCACTGCAGAGCAGGAAAGGACTCCAGGCCCCCCAGCTGCCTGCAAAGCCAACATCTGCCCCCCCTTCAGCAGGGTGATATTCACCCCAAGAAAACATCTACATCTTCTTCCTTACACCCAGAACTTGTACTAAACTTCTCTGGCCCTTCATCTCTCCTGGCTTTACAACTGCCCCTTGGCAGTATGACATTTTAACACAAATAAAGTCAAAATATATATGAATATTCATTCTGTGTTAGTGCTTAGATTCCCAGAGGTCACCATGACAGAAACAATACACTACCGAAGCAGAAAACATGTCTCCAAGCAGAGAAGAGCCAGCCCTGGCTCTGGGCACAGCTTACCCAGAGTCAGGCCTTGCAAACCCTGCCCTGGCCTAGGCAGGCAGCAGTGGGCTGCACAGCAGCCCCAAGAGCCCATCTCACCTGCAGCTCAGGGAGAAAGTCACACCACAGACACCTCACTAATCCAGCACACACGTCCCAGATTTACTGCCCTGTAACACACTGAGTTTGTTCTGCAGGAACCCCCCAGGGGGTCACCAACAAGGAAAGGGCAGGTTCATGTCAGCTGGGAGGCTCCTGCTCCTCACCCTGCCTTCCTGACCCAGACAAACTCCTGCAAGCTGCCCACAGATTTACAGCCTTAAATCCAGGACTCAGATCACCCCTGGGAACAGACACAGAGCTGCTCCTATATCCAAACTGACTGAGAGTGCCACCACTGTCACATCAGACATGCCACAGCACACCAGACCCTGAGGATGCCTTCCCCTGCTCTACCTGGCTCTCCTTGGCACACGTGGGGCCAGTGGCACCAACAAACATCTGTGAGGGCTCTGAAAATAGAACCTGCCCCACAAAGCACATCTGAATTTCAAATGCACACAGCAGCCTCTTTCTTTGCTGAGTACTTCATTCCAGCTCAAAGAGAACATCTTTTTGTTTGCTGGATTACAGGTGAGGGATTTTCCCCAGGCTGGCCCAGCTCTGCTCCCAGCTAAGCACACAGAGATTCACAACACACTTTCATGGTCAGAGCTCCAGAGGCCACTTTCAAAAGCTCCTAAGGATTCCTGCCCCAAGGCCAACACTTCTGAAGCCTCCTTTTAATCTGGAAACAATTGTGTGAGCTACCTTAAATAAGCAGCGTTTCAGGCCACTGTGAATAATTCATCAGGTACATTCTGGCACGTGTGCAAGCCACAATTATTCACAAACGTTTGTGTTTAAGTAGATCTATAGATGGCAAACATATGGTAAGCAGCACTGAGAGGCTCATTTCTTTTTTTGTCTCCCAGCAGAGAGGTGTGTTTATGCCCACTTTCCCTCATTACCAGCAGGAGAAGCACAGCGTGGGCAGCTGGCAGACAGGCAGGAGGATGCCAGCTCCTCCCTGCTGCACCCCTGGGGCCAGAGCTCACCTTCAGGTCCCTGTGGATGATGGGGGTCTTGCACTGGTGCAGCCTGGCCACGGCCTCGCAGGTGTCACAGAAGATCTGCAGGACCTCGCTCTCGGTGAAGCCGCTCTGCAGGCGCTGGTTCATCAGGTTCACCACCTGGCCTCCTGCAGGGCACACAGGGAGGGGTGGGGTGTCAAACACAGCAGGGACAGTGAGCTCTGACCATCCCCAGTAACAGCAGGGACACAGCTCTGACCACCCCAAACCACAGCAGGGACACAGCTCTGACCATCCCAAACCACAGCAGGGACAGTGAGCTCTGACCATCCCAAACCACAGCAGGGACAGTGAGCTCTGACCATCCCAAACCACAGCAGGGACAGTGAGCTCTGACCACCCCAAACCACAGCAGGGACAGTGAGCTCTGACCATCCCAAACCACAGCAGGGACAGTGAGCTCTGACCACCCCAAACCACAGCAGGGACACAGCTCTGGGGTCCCCAGTCACAGCAGGGACACAGCTCTGGGGTCCCCAGTCACAGCAGGGACACTGAGCTCTGGACTAATTTTCTTATTTTTCTTCCAAATAGGACTTCTTTTGTCTGACTAGAGGAATAAAGGCTGGATTTGGGGCACCCACAGTCCACACATTAGTCTGCCTCACGGAAGCAAGAAGGAGGAAGGGAGACACTCAGAAAAGCCACAGTTCAGTGGCTTGGCTGAAGCTGCTGACTGCAAAGAATTAAAAATCCATCTGTAACAAGGGAAACTCTGGACAAACAAAAGCAAGTTTTCATGAACGAGTCCTGGATTTGTCTCAGCTTTGGGGTTTTGTTGCTGTCAAGGCCTTTCCAAAACAATCCTGAGGGGTTTTTCTCCTCTAAACGTCCTAGACAGACAGAGAACAACTCCTTTCTGAAGCTGGGGTGAAGCAGTACTGCATCATTCCACATCACAAGTGCTGGAAAACTTTCGTGGTAGGAAAGAAAAGCTCAGTTTAATGAATACCACAGCTGTGAATATTTTACCCCCAAAATGAATGCAGTTCTGCACACAAAGGCACTGATTTGGTTTGGAAACTGTCAGCCACAAAAGGAAAGTAACAAGGGAAAATCAGTGTGTAACAACCATTGCAGGGGAGGGCTGCAGACAGCACCACAGCATCTGGCAAGAGCCACGTGAGAAAAGCCACCTCCTTCCAGATGGAAGGAAACTCCTCAGAAAGATGGGTTTTACTTCATCAGCCCAAAATGTGGGTCCTGCAGCTGGGGGTGCCTGTGAAGAGCTCAGCTTTGGACCTCCCTGCACAGTGGGCTCTGCACACAGGTCTGAGCAGGGATTTGCCAGCCCTGCCAGGTCTATGCTGACAACAGCTCTGGTCATGCTTAGCTCGGAGCTTAAAGAGAGCTTATGGAGTGATTCCTTCAGCAGAACTGCCCAAAAAGTTCCTCCTCTCTCTCACCCAGGGCAAGGCAGGCCAGACTCCTGCAGCAAACAAAGCAGCAAAGAGGACGTGGCAGAACAGCAGCCTGCACTGGGCCTGTTCACACACAGCTACACGTGTGTAAATGCTACAATGCCCAAAGGCAGACAGGCCCAAAAATACCCATTTCCATCAGCTGCCACCAGCCAAACCAGCCACAGGCTCCTGAAGTCACCTGGCCAAAACATTATTTTTGCTGAACACTCTTGTGCGAGAAGGCAGAATTTGGGCCCAACACATGCATCGTGTTCCAAACACCACATCCCAGCCACAAAGATCAAAGCTTTGGGACAGCTGGAAGAGCCTGTCTGGCTACAGACAGCCAAGCAAAAAGGTCAGAGGTAAGAGGAATGCTTTTTGGCTTCCCATTAGCCATGTCTTGCTTCTTCCAGAACAATCCTAAGCCAGGGTGATGTGGAACAAAGCTTGCAATGAGATTAAAGTGAAGAAAAATTAAATTCCTGCCTGCTTAAGAGGAGCCACTTCTTGTGTGGACCATTCTAAAGACAACAGCAAGGTGTATTTGAGGGCTCTCCTTCACAACAGAGGGGTACAGGCCCACCCTGGGCAGCAGCAAAGATGGTACCAACCCCACTGGCAGAGTGAACACAGCCCTAGTCCTGGCTTTGCTCGGCTCAGAACAGCCTCCTGGCAGCTGAGGGACAGCTCCTGTTTCCACAGGAAGGTGGGCAAGGCCCCTGCAGGCACAGAAGGACAAACCCCCCTGCCCAGCCCCACTCACCCCGGCAGAAGTCCATGAGGATCAGCACCTCCCACACGTCCCCGCTGCTGACTGAGTTGATGCTGGAGTCGATGTAGCCCACGATGTTCTTGTGGCCAGACAGATCCCGCTGCAAGACAGACACATGCACACGTGGACCAGCCAAATGCACACATGGACCAGCCCAAATGCACACGTGGACCAGCCCAAATGCACACGTGGACCAGCCAAATGCACACGTGGACCAGCCCAAATCACACGTGGACCAGCCCAAATCACACGTGGACCAGCCCAAATGCACACGTGGACCAGCCCAAATGCACACGTGGACCAGCCCAAATCACACGTGGACCAGCCCAAATCACACGTGGACCAGCCCAAATCACACGTGGACCAGCCAAATGCACACATGGACCAGCCCAAATCACACGTGGACCAGCCCAAAGCACACGTGGACCAGCCCAAATCACACGTGGACCAGCCCAAATCACACGTGGACCAGCCCAAATCACACGTGGACCAGCCAAATGCACACGTGGACCAGCCAAATGCACACGTGGACCAGCCCAAATCACACGTGGACCAGCCCAAATGCACACGTGGACCAGCCCAATGCACACATGGACCAGCCCAAAGCACACGTGGACCAGCCCAAATGCACACGTGGACCAGCCCAAATGCACACGTGGACCAGCCCAAATGCACACATGGACCAGCCCAAATCCCACCATGGACCCTCCTCACCCTCCCTTTCCACCAACCACCATTCCAAAGGCACCAAAGACAGGGAGAGAGGAGAAAGCAGCAGCAAGTGAAACCCAGGTAAACAAGCTTTGATGTGAGATCCAATCTCACCTTTTCCCACTTAGCCCAAAGCTTCCCTGCACTATCACAAACCACAGCAGTTCACTGCAAAGGCATTAACCTCATTCAAAGCTACTGCAGGAATCACACACAGCATTGCTGCAGGTAGGAGTTTCTCACATGAAGATCATCCACCCCAAACCTGTACCTCGTGTGGTAAATTCACAAAATGAGGATTTTATATTTCCTTCCCCACCTGGCAGCTGCTCTAAATGCTCCTCAGTATCTTTGAGTACAACCTCAAAAGTGGCATTTCCACGTTTAACCACGCTGCAAACAAGATTAGGCAAATCTATTTGGATCATCTCCATTTTGTCTTTGTTTAGGGAAGCTAAGATTGAAACTGCTATTAAAAATAGCTATCCCATCATATAAATCCTTGTGTCCAATAACCTAGAGAAACATCCCAGAGCTTATTACAAATACTTTACATTTCAAAAGCTCTGGCAGCAGCTACCCCACAAATACTGTTTTAATCTACCAACCGCAGTGATGCAGAGATCACCTTCACCCCAACCCAGGATTGGAAGATGCTGTGATACAGATTTATCTCAGGATGGAGGTCTGCCATTCATGCACTGATTTCAGTTCAGAGATATCAGAATCATCAGGCTTTTCTCATCAGGTTTAAAAGGCTGAAGACTTCAGATCTCAACTGAAGATTGTGAGACTGAATTCCAACATCACAGCCATGCTCACAGCTTCAGCCCTTCCTTTTCCCATTAAACCATGCAGTTCTCCCCTCCTTCTCCTGGAATTCCCTGGTTTTTTCAGGTACCAGGTTTTCCTGGTCCACTGGACAGAACTTTTGCAATAGTTCAGTACCAGATTTTCGCACACTCCAGAGGTCAGCTCCTCCCACACAAAGGCCATTTTTGCTAGGAGGACGCAGGGTTTGTGACCTGATGGCACAGAGCTCACCAGCAGAAGGTGCCCTGGCTCCCAGCCCCTGCACTGAGCCAGGGCCCAGCACAGAGCAGGCACTCACCATGATCTGGATCTCCCTCTTGCAGACCTGCAGGTCGTACTCATTATTGACATACATCCTCTTCAGGGCACACTTCACCCCATTGCTCGTCCTCACCAGGAACACGATTGCAAAGCCACCTGTGGGGGACACCAAATCAGCTGCTCATTAACAAAAACCCCCTTTGCTCCCAGCCCTGGCCCTGCCAGGGGAGTGCAGCAGGGACAGGGGGCCCTGAGCAGCTCCCACCCTCCAGACTGGGGATGGGATGCTCCTTCCTGTGCCCAGCTCCCAGCTCTGCCTGCACAGTTACCTCTAGGAACTCACAGGGATCCAAGGGGGCAATCTTCAATTGATGGCAACCAAGTTAACACTTAACATCTCCATAAAAACAAGCAATTACACCAGTTCCTGGTCCTGCCAGACAGTCCCTCATTGCTCCATTAATTCCCATTATGAAGAAGAAAGCTGAAGGACAGCAATGCTGCCTTGGACAGAAATCAGAGCTACAGATCACCCACTGAACCACCAAAGGCCTAAACTTGAAAGGCTCTGCAACTTTGAAGCATCTAAGTTACATTACAAAGCTGATTTGTGCAAGAAGCAGAAGAATCATCTCCCACATGTGGTTTGATGTTAATGCTTTTAAATCAGGACAGAAGAACAAGGGAAAAACCCACAATTCATTCTGTGGCCATTGCTATTAGTAAAGTCAGGATTCCCAGGATAAATTGACTTGTTTCAGATGAAAGCCTTTCATCTCTGCCAGCTCTCCATCCAAATACACAGGTTTGCATTTGTAGTCCTGGCAGAAATAGGAAGCTGATGGAGGATGGAGGGGTAGAGGCATCAAAAGTTTCACACCTGGCTCTGGAGATGGAATGAGTCTGGGCACAGTGGCACAGATCCAAGCAGCCACAAGTGCTGCACACTGGTGAAAAGGGAGGCACGGTGACACTGCTGCTGCCACAGCCCAGCAGCACCTTACTCTGCACACAGATTTCTTGTATGTCTCATAAAGAGCTCTCAGGTGAGTTAAATGTCTTCAGAAGTCCCACTGCAAGGGGAGCAGCAGCTCCACACCACAGAACCCACGTCACACCCCAAAGAATTCCCTTTTCTTCACAGGCTGCCAGAACCCAGCAGACCCCCAGCACACACAGCTCCAGAGAGGTGTCTGCTCATGGTTATTCAGCACTTGCATGGGTTGCCCCCATCCCATGACAAACAAAGCCACACTTGGGTAAAATTTACTGACCAGGAAAGAATGAAAAAGAGAAATAACCAGACAACACTGCTGTGTTTAATGTACAACTCTCCCTGGTTGTTTTCAATGTTTTTTATGACATTACAGCTCCTCTTCCACCTTGACACGGGAGTTACACACACAGGTACCTCACCTGCCAGCACAGCAACTGCTCAGCAGGAATCTCTCCTGGCAGGCCAACCCCAGTGTTACACAGCACAGCCTGCCACAGAACCAGAGCAGGCTTCCAAGGAAGCCCCACTGACTTCTAGGAGCAGCCCCAGAGATGCAGCAGAAAGATGGGACAGAAAGAAGAAACAAACAAAACAAAAAAAACCACTCCTCCTCCCTTCCCTCCCAGGAAAAAATATAAGAATCAAGACTTCAATCAAAGGTTCTTGAAAAGTGCAGCCAGGCTGCAGAATGTTCACTCAGAGTGAGGAAAGTGGGCCATGGCCTGGGATGCAGCAGTCCCAGCTGCTGGAGCCCCCTCGCAGCTCTGGAGGGGCCTCTGAGCACAGGGCTCGATTCAGGCCCAAAAATAACCCTGACTCTCCCTCAAGCTGCTTCAAGTTGAGGATCTCAAATTACAAGTCATTTTTAAGGGCTCCTGAACCCACAGCAGTAGCCTTATTGTTCTGCCCAGGCACATTTGTCTCGTTTTTGGAGAACAAATCTGCACATCCCGCTGTGAATCTTCAGCCCTAAGGGTGGCTGTGGAAAGGAGTAACACAGCACTGCACTGATTTTTCTTCCCCCTCTTACAACCCACAATGGAGCCAGGAAGAAATAAGGGACCATAACCAACACAATTTTCCCAAACCCTACTTTGCTAACAGCCTACATTTTTCAGAATCATTGAAGAGATCAAGTTTGGAATCCTTTTTTTTAAAAAAAATTCTGTACAGTATTTCCATGGATCTCAGAAAACTACTAGAGAAAAAACCAAACCAGAACAAAACCCAAAGACTTTTTTCCAGGTTTATTACAGTCCCAATTTTGGTTTTGGTAGTAGCAGCACTTCTGGGTTTCCCTCCCCCCAAAATGAGCAGTCACCCAGAGAAGCCCCTGCCCCACCCCAGGGGCTCAGTTCCCTTTTCCCAGCCCTGGCCTGGCCAGCAGGAGAGGGGATCTCTGTTTACAGTGCTCAGCAGAAAGAAACACGAGCTGAGCAGCAAAAATACATCCAAAATACACTTACCTTATCTTTTAACTGCTGACAGCTGCCTAACCCTTCCTCCTTGCCCACTGCACGTCTACAGCAGCACCTCCTCAGCCTCAAGGGCTCTCAGCCTCTAGAGCTCAGACCACAACCAATTCCTCCCTCATCATTCCAGTCCAACCCCCAACTTGGCTAAATCTGGGTAAAGCTGAAAGGAAACAGATCAAAGGCAAATTTACAAGCAATTATGATGGAGCCCTGCCAGATGCACATTACAGGACCATTTACTTCTCTTCTCAGAGAGCAGCAAGACACCAGCAGGCACTGCCAGCCCCAACTAAAGATGATCATCCCGGGATCTGAGCAGCTCCCAGCAGCAAGGTCAGCTCGGGAGCCTGTGCCAGGCGTGCCCAGGGAGGGTGGGTCACACTCAGGCACGGCTTAGAGGAAAAGCACTCCAGCACCAGGAACATCCCCACACCTCTGCTGCTAAAGCCTCTTTCCCAGGGCACGTGTGGAAGGCAAAGGCACGAGACCAGGGCAGGCTTCAGCTGCAACACAAGAAATAAATCCAGAGACTTGCAAGTGCCAGAAGGGACAAGAGCAAGAGCTAATCAGAGCACAGTTTTCTCCTGCACATGTGCCTCTGATTTAAGGTTCTGAAGGAAATTCAACTCTCATGCCACACCAGCAAGCAAAAATTAAAATACCCTTCCCATTCTAAAACATGAGGAGTTATTTCTGGGCTCACCCTTAAGACACATTAATATTGTTGAGCAGGCAGCCCTGAGATCACCATCAGCTCAGAGCCACACCAGCTACAGGGGTCTCTCTGGGGAAACTTTTTTGGTGTCTCTTTGGCACTTTAGGCCTGCCTGAACTGCATGGAAACATGGTTATCATGCTACACACTGCTGCCTGACTGCTGTTCTTGCTAAAAGGTTTTAGGATAAGCTGAAAAAATACTGGAAGTTCCAATTATCTCCAGCCAATAGAGATGCCAAAGCAATTTTCCATGCAGGTTTGTGTCAGGGCACTGGCCAGCTGCCAGCTCTGGTAGTTATGTTTTCAGCCCTTCTGTAATTTCAGCAGGATGCACAGCTCCTCCCAGGTAAGAGCAGCTGCACGTGACCCCTCCCAGCTCCTGCAGGTAAGGAGAGAGCTGTGCTGATCCAAGGGATTCATGGTGGACTGCAGTCTGGAATGCTCCTGCAGCCAGCAGTGCCAAGCAGGCACAGCACTGCTGTGCAGGGCACTTGCACCAGCTGAACCCCTCAATGCTCTGCATGCACACAGCCCACTGTGCTCCAGCCCTGCAGCTGAGGGGGAGCCAAGTGCTGCTCAGATGTCCCCAGAACTGCCCCAGGAACATTCAGCCTCTGGGGACAGCCAGCCAGGCATTTGAAGCTCCAGCTGTACCAGCAGGCACTTAATTTTAAGTGCTCTGCTGAAGCAGGCACAAAGCCACTCCATTTGCACAATTCCAATACTCACTGATCCTTATCCATCAAGAATTATGTCATATTTTGCCTTATCTCACCAGCCAGAAGAACTTCCTCAGCACTTACCTTCCTAAGTACAAGGGCAGGCTCACTCAGGTTTTGTTTTCTCCCCCCCAGTCAGGATGCTGTGATCCAGCCACAGGAAAACCACAGTGACTCCCTTGCACGGGGTGTTTCCAGCTCACCATTCCCAAAGCTTTACTGAAGCACAGTAATGTGGTTTTCCCCAGCCTCAGCCCCAAGCAGCTGTCACACAGACACTGCACATCACCCATCACTGGACATCATCACCTGGCAACACCAGAACCATTTTCTTTCTGCTGCTGTCCTGAGGAAGCCACCCTGCACCTCTGGCTCCTCTAACTGGAGCACATACAGTCATTAAAAAAAAATATAAAATTCCCCAAGTTGTGTATATACAATAGTCATCCTTTAAACCCAAACTATTCTTGATCCTAAAGCACCAATGGTTTGGGCATCTTTTCTAGAGACCCAGTGCCCTCTGAGCAGCTGGAGCTGCAGAGACCCCAAAAAAACCTTCCTGTGACTGCTGGAAGTGGCACTGGGACCCCAGCAGGAGTCTCTAGGAGACTCCCCAGCAGCTCCTGCAAAAACACCACACTGTCCCAAAACCCAGCAGTGACAGGGAGCAGAGCCAAGGGAAACAGTCCCACTGATGCTGCCTCGTGCCACGCTCTGCTGTGACCCTCCACACAAGTAAATATTTGCTGCTGTACTTTAATATGGGCTTTTTATTTCAATAACAGCTCCCCATGATTTGCATTAGGATTACAGTGCTATTTTTGTGGCTATTAATCTGCACCAATGTATTCTTTCTGCTGCCTTTATTCCACCCTTCCACTGCCCAGCAGGAGGGTATTGCTGCACATACCTGCTGAAAACACACCATTTCAAATCCCATTTTCCCCGTTTTTATGCCACTTCTGAGCTCTTTGTTTCCAGGACAGGATATTTCACCCCAAATTAAGCTTTCTGTTCCAGCACTATTCCTTGTTATTACTAAATGTGCCCACAAACCAGAGGCAGCACTGTGAAGTGTTCTATGTGATACATAACGAGGGGCTGGAATGAACAGGATCACTGCACACGGCTTTCTCTGATTTCTGAGGTATCTGCAACACCTTTAAAGTCACAGTGTGTCAGCATTAACATCTTTACAGAAAAATACAACTGCCTCATTTTGTTTTGAAAGTCATTTGAGGCATATTTCAGAAGGCACAGTAATGAGGCAGACTTTGCATTAGGGCTGTAATATCCAAGATGATGAAAATACCAAAGGAAGTGAACACAACACTGGTACAATCCATGATTTACTGAGTTCAACCTGGAACATCTCTGCTCTCCCTTCCTTTGGATGGAGACAGTCAGAAACACAAGCAATTTGCAAGTAATTTCTCTGTTCTTCCAGCCATGGTGTTAAAAAGGATGTTACTGGGGTGGGAAAACCCATGATTAGAAGTAAAGGGCAAAAAACTTAGAACTTGACCAGAGAAAGTTTGGGTCAGCTTGCCAACACCACTGAGAGCAGCAGGGTGAGCTACAGGCCCTGCTCACCCAGCTCCCCTCCCCAGGACCTCCTCTCCCACCAGAGCCCTGTAGCCTGGCTCCAGAAAGCAAAATCTGCACCTTCAGGTGGTCTCAGCCCAGGGCTGGCCCCTCAAACCACAGCACCTCCTGCTAAAGACAGCAACAAGTCATCCCAAGAGCATGGGACTGAAGGTTCACCCTCTCCTGACACCTTGGCCATGGCAGAGCATGTTACCAACAGGCAGAAACACTTGCAGAGGTTTCCCTGCACTGCCAGCTACCACAAAGGATTTCCCCCGACCCAGCCTCTCTCTGGCAGGGCTGACACTGCCCACAGTCCCTCCCAGCACCTCTTCTAGCTGCTCTTTCACCACTCTACTCACACTCCCCACGTGCTCTGCAGCAATTGCTGTCACCCTGCCACCACCAGGACGTCTCACCAAAATCTCCTCTGGATTTCAACCCCAAGTTCTTCCCCTGCATGCCAGTGTAGCTGTGACCCATCTTTCCTCCACAGCCTCCTGGAAGGATGCTCTCCAGTCTTTTCCAGATGATCCAGCACCACAAGGCTAGAAGCACTCAAAGCAGTGTGGTTGTACTAATGCTCCCCTTTGTGTTTGCATTTTGTTGGTTTAGTACTACATGTTGGAGAGACACGACACTTGGGGTTTGGGATTTAATTAGTGCCTGTGACTCACTCTCCCACCCAATTCCATAATCCTCTGCTTACAGGAGGGTATTTACATGCCACTTTATGGCCATATAAGTGAAGATTATTCACCCTCAGGCTGCAGGCACAGAAAACACAGTCTGTCCCAAGGCACAGGCTTGCAGCACCTCTCAGGAGTACATGGAAAAAGCAGTGTTTGTTCCCCATAACCCAGGCTAGAAAACCAGGATTTTCTGCACCTGGGGTAACTGTGTCAACAGTCAGAACACTGAAGCACAAAGCACTGCCAGGGTGTGTCAGGCTCTCACACAGACCCACAGGGGGTAAGGGGTACCTGCACAACTGTCTGAAGGTGGCAGTGGGGACAGAGGTGACACTCAGAACACAGCCCACACACAAACAGCAGCAGCAGGCTCTGCTCCAGGCAGCCCTGAATGTGGATCTCCTGGTCTTACTACACCCAAACGTCTGTAAACAGTGCATGTGTTTGTGTACATGTGTGTTATAAACCAGAGTCCAGCTCTGAACGAGAACAAAACAAACCCTCGTGTCCTGCCAACAGCCTCCCCAGCTGAGAAGAGCAGATAATAACACTAAATTAAACAGGGCCTCTCTCAGCCCACATTTTCTACCTCAAAGGAAGTAACAAGCTTTACTTGGTTTTTTGTTGTATTAAGTCCCTTGACTTATCTGAGCATAACAGTGCCAAGGAGAAGGGACTGCCTCAGTCTAAAGGCTGTCCCAGCTCTCTCTCCCAGAGCAGTATTTCAAGGAGCTCTCAGTGCCTGAGCTCACCATACTCACCTGAGCAGGGAGTTAAACACACTAAAACCAAACAAACATCTGGGTGGGTCACTGAGCTTTCAGCTGTGGCTTCATCTGCTCCTCTGGGCTGTTTCCATGCCCCTAAACAGCACTTTAAAAGGTTTCATCCTGGAGTGGAGATAGAACTGCTCTGGGAAACTTATCAAATCAGATCTTGAAACATCAACTGCCAATTAAAACAGTCTGAACATTTAAGTTTTATCTTGAGGGCAAAAAAGAAAGGGCACACCACTAACTCCAGCTGAAAGAGCCTCATCTGTGTAAGGAGCAATGGTCACAGTAACTCAAATTTCAGCCCTGTTCTGATATTTTAATTGGCTGTAGGAGGCAATCAGAGCTCCAAAACTGCAGGGAAAGTAGATAGCACCCAGATAAAGCAGAGAGGACATCTAGTATTTCATGACAGGAAACCTGAAACGTGCACAGTATCAGGAGAATCAGCTGAATCCTGCATCTCCCCACATGGAAAATAGCTAAAAAGGTATTTTTGCAACAAGATCAGGAATTTAATAGTGAACATACTCTAAAGAAGATTGTAACAGTTACAGCTGTAAAAAGTCAGGAGAGCTCAGAGCCAAAGTGAACATACAGGAAAGGCAGATACTTTGTGAGTGTTTCTAGTGATACTTAGTGGAAGAAACACAAGGGACACAGATACAGGTTGTGTGTCAAGCCAGCCAACGGCACAGGAATCCTCCTGGCATAGGGCAAACTCTTGAAGAATATTCAAGCTTTGCTGGGCAAATCACCAGCTCCTCTTCCCTCCCTGCAGAGCAATGTGCTCAGCTTGTTTTATCCTAGCAAATGCTGGGGCTTCTCAGGCTTCATCCTGCTGCCACAGCAAAGCAGAGCTGGGAAACTGAGGTGGATTCTGTGCTCACCCAGTCCATACTCACAAACAGCAGCAGCTCTGAGCAGGGCAGGTAACAACTCACTGCTTCATAGGGCATGAAGAGAAATGCAAAGTTAGGCACTGTCCTTCCAATAATCACCATTTCAAGCAGCCAGAAATTCCCCAGACAGCTCACAATCGAGCTGGGAAGAATTTGACCTGCACAAAGTCCATCTGCACAGAAGCAGCAGTTTCCACATGGAAGCAGCAAGCAGAGGAGCCTCAGGCTGGCCAGCAGAAATCCCTGAGCCAGCCTCAGGCTGCGTGAGCTCTCCAGGCACGGAAAGCCCAGCACCTGCCCACACAAAATGCAACTGGGACTCAGTGGGAGGCGGGAAGAAAAAGGGAAAAAAACTAAATGAGCCTCAAAGATACCTCCAGAGTCCATCAGACAGCACCCATCATCAGGGCAAAGGTCTGCTCCCAAGAGAGCAGAACAGCCTGGGCAAAGCCCTGCTGATCACAAACCCTTCTCACTCCAGCAAGCTGCAGCTCTTCCAGCTCCAGCACTGCTAAAGCTTTAGGCTTTAAATACCACCAGGAAAACTTTAACAGAACATCCAGCACATCTGAGCAAAGGACTTCTCCCCAGGTAAAACAAAGGCTTAAGCTCACACAGAGTTTGTGGGTCAGACTCTCAGCCAGGGGAAAGCAGGGCCCTCGTCAGCCCTACACAGATTTACCATAGCTGAGAATCCTAATGTGATTATCCAATATTACCAACATAATTATAGGGCCCTTGCTTAATGTCACTGCTGCAATATCTAGGCCATGACAGGACAGATTTAGATTTACAAGCTCCACCCTCTCCTTTTAAATAGGCAGGACGTCACCAGGGTTAATGTTGGTGTGGCAGCCCCAGCCAGGAGGGCCTGAACTGTGCACAATAATGCAGCCAGGAACCCCACACAACACCAGCACAGCCTTTGCCTCTCCTGACTTGAGGAGAGCAAGACTGGTTGTCCAGGGATTGTGGCAGTTTTGGGAGTGAACATTCAGTCTATCAGCTGTGATGCTCACTAGAACAAACAGACACAAAATAATTATACAGTCACAGGCATTTTCACTGCATGGACAGCACGGGAAAAGCATAACTGCCTCTCGTCACTTCTCTGGGGGTTATTTTGATAGAGCTGCTTTAAAACCATTCAGCTTCATTGCTTTGCATGTTTCAGGACCCCAACTCATTACAGACCTCTAGGAGACACCTCATTCCCCACACAATCCTCCTGCAACTCCCAGCCAGGTCCATGGAGAAGGACAAAACAGGAAGCTGTAAATCACAACCCAGCAGAGAAAGGAGGGGAAGGAAATTAATCTCTGCCATGCAACAGCATTTTAGAAGCCTAAAATAATCACTGGGCAAGATCCAGGCTGTGCATTAAACCCACACTCCTGTCAGAAGCTCCAGCCCAAGGGCAGCAGGAGCTGGGCACACCAAGAGCAGCCCAGACACCCCAGGTCAGGGGCATTAAAGTCTCCCAGTATTTGCAGGATCTGTGACAGCAATTTCATAACAAACAGCAGCTCACTGGAGGCGATGGCCCCGTGCTGGCTGCCACAGCAGGAAGCATGTTTAGGTGTTCACGTGGGTACATTTGCTGGGCATGTGCTCTGCTGCACAGCCCTGTGCATCCACTCCACTGCTCCCTGACAGGCAGACTTGCAAAACCAAAGCTGATAGAACAGTGTTTTATTACTATGCAGCAAGACACGCTGCCTCCAAATAGATTACTTGGCAAGGCAGCCTCAGTCCCTCTCTATTGTAACAATTTTAGTCCCTGAACTTCCACTGTAAGCCCAAAAAAAAATAAAAATTAATGGGTCATGAATAACTCACGGCTTAAAAAAAATTTAAAAGAATAATTTGTTTAGTTATCAGTCAGCCCTTTAAAAAGCACATTTCAGCTGCTATTATTCCCAGCAGCTGCTAATAGCATCTGAGCCCTTGTTCATCTCCAAGTGAAATTAGCACTGGCATCAACATGCTGTGGAGCATGACGGGCTGAGTGAACACGGCTGGAACTGCAAAGCCAGCAAGAAGCTGCAGCAACTGCAGGCAGCTCTAGAGCTTCCCTGGAAAGGCAAGGAAGCCGTGAATCACGTCAGGAGAGCAGAGAAAAAAGCAAAACTAGTCAAGCAGAGAGCAGGCTGTAGCTGGAGGTGAGGAGGAGGGAGAAGGCAGGATGAAGGCCAGGGCTGGGACTAACTGGGCCGTGCAGAAGTGTCATGGTAACAGCACACTCCATTTGGGAAGCAGTTATGCAAGGATCCTAGGACAGCTCACAGCAACAGACAAGTCAGGCATTCAGGAATTCTGGTTCCAGCATCTGGGAATTCTGATTCCTAGGGCAGCACCCAGACATGCTCTGAGCACGGCAGCAGGAGAAGCACAAGCACAACTCCACCCGTTCCAGGAAGAGCCAAGCTGGCAGCCAACAGGACCTGCCAGAGCTCCACAGCAGTGCATGGAGGCTTCTCTCCAAGCAGCTTCCTCTCCTTAAAGCCAGGAATCCATGGCTCACCTTTCCAGGAATGCCAGGTAACTACAGGCTATGGGTGCCTCTGTAAGGACAGGGGACAGGGAGCCCTGGGCCACTGGAGTGCCACCTCCCTGAGTAACAGGAAAACACAACTTAGGGACACATCCCATTCCTCTGCAGAGCAGATGCTAATCCACCCCTGAAGACAACTCCTGAGTGCATGCCAAGCATGGAGAGAGGTATCCACCATGCCACCAGGCACCCCCAGGTACAGCCAGGAGCACAAAGGATCCATCACTCAGCATTTAATGGGAAAAAGATCAGCTCTACATGAAACAGGGCTTTGAGTTTCCATACATGCACAGGTGAAGAGGGAGAGGTCTGAACTATTTGTCCATTCATTTGTCAGGTGTCTAGGAATAGAAAACAGCTGCAGGGGTCCAGAACCTGCAGTCCTGTGACTGTTACTCGCCAAGCCTGTAACCACTGGGGATTGAATTCATCAGTTCAAATGAACTTAAATAATTGTTTTATTTATTTATGTCCCAACTTAAATAATAAATAGATCACTAAATGCATCAGTTACAGAAAAACTTTCAAAGGTACAGTGTAAGGCCTTCTTATGTTAAGTTTAAAACAAAAGCAAAAGGTAGAAAATAACCCCCTGCCCCCTTCAAAACCAGCATCATTTTAATTTTTAAAGAAGTCCAATACACTTACTCCTGTCACATGTGCTGCTGAAAGCTGGGTGAGCAAGGCTGAGTTTGTGTGCTGCCATAGTCTCTGAATAACACCAATCTCCAGAAGATCCTGTGTGTCAGCTCTCACACCATGATGAGCTGTACCATCTCAGCTTCTTGTTCCCCACAGCCTCTCTCTGAGCAGGCCTCCTGAGGCAGCAGCACACCAGTGTGTTCTGGTACCAAGGGAAGGGCCAGGAATCCCCCAGGAGCAGGGACAGGCTTTGTTCTGTATTTGCATTATGTGACACGGGGCCCTGGTCCATGATAAAAGTTCCTGGCTACTATGGTGACATGAATATTAATGACCTGTGATTAAAACACCAGGCAAGGAGTTCTATTTGCATTTCATACAAGACTGTCCCTGCTCTGCTACACAGCCCTTATCAAATGGCTTCATCTTCATGGGCTTCAGCTTCTCATTTGTGAAATAATTTGATAAGCCTCCCTGGCAGCATCTGTCTGTGTGCTCTGCAGAGAGGGGACAGGCTCAGAAGCACAGGTTGTGTCACACCTCACACCCAGAGCCTCTGTGCTCTGCAGAACAGCTCAGCACTTCAAACTGCAACTGGTAATGCAGCACAGAAACAGCAGGGTAAACTCATGTGCACATATCCAAGTACATCTGCTGACTCAGAAGCAACAGGTAAAGGCTGAAAGAAAGGCTCTGACATTCAGCAGATTGGTTCTTCCCAGAAATGTGTGCCCAGGGATCACAGGACAGTGTGACCTGCCTGTCCTGCCCTCTCTCCCACACTGTCCCTCCTCCAGCCCTTGCCACCCCACACTTCAGGGCCCCGTGATGCATTTCTTCATCTCCTCACAAACACAACCAATAAAAGCCACTAACATAAGAACCAGCAGGATCTCATCAGCTGGGTGGAAAGGCAAGTGTGGCAGCACCTGAGTCCCTGCACACACACAGGGGTTTTCACAGTGCTTCCAACTCCAGAGAGTGTTTTCTCTGACAATCTCAGGGTACTGCTCATGGCACCAGCCATCTGCATAGCCCAGGTGTTACACACTCCTTGCCAAAGGTCAAGAGAGTCATTAGAGCAGAGCCCCGGACCAGCAGCAGCCACAAATAACCTTCCTGTGGCCACAGTGCAGCCAGGAGGGAGGATTTCCCATCGATCCAGCTCCCTCCTCACAAGCAGCAGCTCAGTGCCAGAGAGGTCTTTATGGCTGAAGCACTTCCCAAGTCAAAAGCCATTAATCCTTCAGAGGGTCACAACAGGTAACTGAAGGAACACTGAATTAGCAGGTAGGTCATGCAGAGAAGGCACAGAAGACAAAAGGTCTCCATTTCTGTGCTTCTCACATCAGCACTGATTTCTTGTGCTCCTTTAAAGAATTTCAAACCACTTTGGAAGTCCAGATTTTGCATCACTCTCATGAACACCTGAGTAGCGTCCCTATAAAACCTGGGCTAGTGAAGTCACAAAAACATGTATAACACACCAAACCAAGGGCTCCTCCTGCTTGTTCTGGTGCCTTGAAGAAAGGCTGATGTTCAGTGACAGCCACAGGAACCAGGCACATCATGTCCTCATGGAGCATTCTGCACATCTTAGAGACAAGCCTGAGTTTATTTCACTGCTGCCATTTGTGCAGCAAAAGCACACATCAGCCCTGCAAGCATAATTTTGCTTGCAGAAGGAGAGACAAGCTAAGATGATATCTGAACAACAGCTGTGCAATTAGAGAGCCTCAGAAGAGCTTGCATTTTGCTCTCACACCCTCAAGAACAGCTTGTCAGATTACTCTGTAAGTTCACACAGGCACATTTTGGGGCCCCCTACCACAGGCCTATGGGAAGGGAGACTGGTGTGTGACTAACAGAGAATGAGAATGGAGATCAGCTCTACCTGCCCTCATCACAGCACCAGCCAGCTTCCAGCTCAGCTCTGAGGGGATGCACACGCAAATCCCTGCTCAGGGAACTCAGCTGCTGATGGCTTTTTTTATTTTTAATCTATGAGATCACCCGTCAATGGTACGTAATTTCTTTCTGCAAAATCATGAAGCAAACCACATGCTATGAGCATCTTGTTCCAAAAATGTCTTTAATCCAATCCTGCAACACATGGCCCAGGGTCCTGGTGTCAGCAGGGGTTCTGCCACAGAGCAAGTGTGAATTTACACCCAAATCACACGTGTGCCAAGAGCTTCACTGAAATCACAGCGAGGCAGCACTTGAGAGGAAACACAGACTGCAATTAAAGCACCCAGTCTGGAAGGCCAGAGATCAATTCCTGACTTGGCCACACATGCTCTGCATTGCTTCACCTCCCTATCTGAGTTCCCAGCAGCCCTAAAAGGGGTGGAAGGACACATCCACAGGCTGTGCCAGGGCTCAGATACTCTGGGCAGTGTCCTCGCATTAGAGGAGCTGCAGCAGCTCCCCTCTGTTTCACTCTGCTGCATCACACTGAGGGCAGCTAACAATAACTTTCATTTCATTTAGTGGCAATTCCTGGACCTCCTACAAAAGGAGAAAGTTTCCATAATGACAAAAAGCCACAAATAAGAATTACCTTGCAGTGCCTCACTTAAGCCTTTCCAAATCTTTTCCTTGTGCTTGTAAATCACTGTCAGTATTGTTCCTACTCTCAAGAAGTACAGCAGCCAGTATCTGATCCAAGGAGGTTTGTTTCCAGCATGATACCACCACAAGGACATCCTGTGCTTCCCCCATCCTAAGAAGGCAGCACCCCTTCCTGGGAAATTTACTCAGTTACCTCTTGTTATCAGAAGATAACTCCCCCATAAACCAATTTTGCTTATGGCATGTTCTCCTCAGAGACTTCCTGTCTCCTTCCACATGTAGAACACAAGTAAACACTTAGCACAGGAGAAGGCAAATTGGTTGTGACTTTCCAGAGAAGCAGCACCAGCCCTGCAGCTGGCACACTGCCTTCCCAACGGGCACAGCTTCAGCCGGCCCAGAACATTTACCCTGAAAAAAAGTCACCTTCAAGGGAAGCAGCTCCCAGCCCCAAGACAAGTGTGCAGCACCTAGCCAGTGCTGACCCCTCATTAGCCATGATTAACGCAGGTGGGTGAGCCTGGAAAGCAAGAAGTGCTAAATCCAGAGTGGATTCCAGCTTGTCTTCAGCACATTTGTAACTTCCCACCTGCTCTCCTCGAGCTGCTGACAAGCTCCTGCACAAAGGGGAGAAGGCTCACGCCACAATAAAAACATTATGCACATGCAACCAGAGGTTAGCAACCCGTTCCTTTATAACTACTAGAACACTGGTGCAAGACCCCAGCTGGAGAGTTAAACCATTTATTACCCCCAGCCAGAATCCCAAAACTAGGCTTTCTTATACTGACAACTTCATAGCAGGACTGCTGAAACAGAAACTCTCTTGGTTTCACATGGGGGGTTCCTTCCTGGGATGATGGCTGGCTGGGCTAGCACTGCTTCTAAACCAGCTTTTAGCTGCCACAGCTGCTCCATAAGGAACCAGCCCCCCAGGCACAACCCAGAGCCCTTCTGTGACAGGCTGCACAAAGCCCACGAGCCAGGCCAGGCCAGTCTCTGGCCCACACAACTTCTTACACACTTAAATCCACTAACACCTGCTTTTCCTCCCTGATTACATCTCAGGACACAGCACACACTGTCCCAGCAAAAGCTGTGCTGCTAAAAGCACCAAAACACTTGGGATACCTCAGCATTTAGCAAATAACTCCCTTGGGATTCTTCACAAGTTCCCCTGGCTTCTACTCTCAGAAAAGCAGACTGCTGGAACACAGACTCAAACATCCTACCTGGCAGAGCAGAGTGCAGAGTACACGTTCTGCCTCACAAGAAACAGGGAAAAAATTAAAAAATAAAAATCACATGTCCCATTCCAAGAGGAGAAACAGTTTAATTCCTAATCCAAATGTCCCTGGTCAGGTGATTAGCAGCTGGCCCTTGGCTGAAGCTGGAAAGCAGTAACTCACAAAATACACTTCAAAGAAAAGTCATGAACCCAACCACACTGGAAAGGGGTTGAGGATCACATAAATCTGCAAAACGCCCCTCAGATGGGCTTTGCTTTAAACTGAAATTACTTCAGAAGACGCTCACGTGTATTTTCAGTGACTTCAGGTTATGGTGCTGCAGGGGAAGGAGGTGCCAAGGGAGAGCAGGGCAGGGGTCAGCAGAAACCCTCTGCACTCAGGTCAGCCACACCCCTGGGCAGCTCAGGGCACAGGCTGGGCATTCACAGCCTCTCCCAGCTGCTTCCCACATGCACTGGCCTGTAGGTCTGCTAAGAAAACTCAGGATGGATCCCACAAGGTCCTTCTTTTCAAAACAGAGGAAAAATACAGCTGGCAAACGTAAGATGATTCTGTGACTTTGCACTGGTTTGTAATACCAACCATTAAATGCTTTCAAATCAACACCAGCTACAGCACACAGGCACGTACCTGAAAAACTCCAGTGAGGTACCCAACAATTATTAAACCTGAATCCCTTACTTAGACACTTGAAGATGAAAGACCTTCAAAAAGGCACAAGTAATTTTAAAAGTAACTTTTCACAGACCTGCAGAAAGGCAGCCTGTACTTTTTGCTAGAAGCAGAGCAAGACAAACAAAACCCTGCTCAAACACATGCCCCATCAATGTTTACACACCTCAGGTCAGCTCAGCACTCTCTCACAACACTGTGAGTAGAGTCACACCAAACACAAAAGCCCTCAAAAAAGGGACACTGGGGCAATCCCCAACCTGCTTTAGCTCACCCGTGCCTTGTGGTACTTTGCCACACACCCCTCCCAAACTCCTTAGCAAATTCCTCATTTATGGCAATATCCTTCTCAATGTTTCTGCTGCCCTGATCCCCATCAGAGGGACACCAACCTCTCTAGAGTTCCAGCATGGGGCTGTGGGGTGGGATTTTGTTGTTTTGGCTTTTCCCCTACACACAGGCAGAAACAAAGAGCAGTATCTGACTTGGTCCAACGCTGTTTCAGTTTATTTTCAGAAAGAAAACAGCAAGACAGCAGCCTGACTCAGCCCCACACTGCAAGAGCTCCTGGGCATTCACTTCAGCTCTGTGAAACACCAGTCCCAACACTCCTCAGCCCATACTGGGGCACTGTGTGACTGTAACCTGGCCCTGCAGACCCCCAGGGCCAGCAGCACTGCCCTCCCACTACAGATAATCCTTGTGCAAACTTGGAGGGCAATTGTTCAAGAGCTTATTTGTGCTCTTACATGGATTAGAGCAGGAGAGCTACAACGACCCAACTAGGAATCACCTATTGCAACACCCTGTTTGTAAAAACCTCCTGATTCACCATATCCTAACACCACAACCAACCTCTCAAATTCCTTCTGCATTATTCCCATCTACTTCCTTCCAAAAGGAGGGGATGTTCCTCCCTGCCCAGGCAGGCAAGTATCCAGACAGAGCTATTTTTCAGAGGTGGGGGAGTTAAACCATGCAGGTTTAACAGCAGGTATTTTGGGGGATCTACACAAGAGCCCAGAGGCACAGGGAGCCACTGGCCACCTGGCACAGGCGGTGCTGCAGCCAGGGCACACTCCTCATCAGCAGGGTTGCTCAGCAGAATTCAGGGTGACCAGGCACAGCGCTGACAGGCAGAGGCAAATCCCAACACTTAATTCCGAAACTTCTGGTTCAACTCAAGTCTCCTCCACACCGTTCATCACTTCATTGCTTCTCTCTTTTAAGTCACTTTTACATCTCATTTTTTTTCATGGTTCATAGGCTGCACCTAAACACAGGCCTCCCCACTCCCTCCTAAAGCAACGGGGATGAGAGGTCCTTCCTTCCCAGACAGGATACTCCTCCTCCAAAGTGCTTCCCAGGGGACTCTTCCTTTTAGCAGAGATAGCCAGCAGTTGCCTCCAGCACTGCTGAAACACCAGTGCAGATAGAGAGAGGTTTTCCAGCCGAGTCCAGACGTCAGGAGCACAGGGACTGGGCTGCCCACGAGCTCCCCAGGTCTCCAGCTGAGTCAGGGAGAAAAGGCTGTTTACCAGCACACCCAGCCACGGGCATGCAGAGCTGCAGCACTCCTGAGCCACCCTGCTCCCCAGCTG
The DNA here is from genome assembly GCF_022539315.1 of Serinus canaria. Lineage (NCBI taxonomy): Eukaryota > Metazoa > Chordata > Aves > Passeriformes > Fringillidae > Serinus > Serinus canaria. Next base: position 374,426 of record NC_066335.1, on the reverse strand, counting down.
GCCCAACTTTCCTGCAGAGGAAAGGGCATTTCCACTGTTCCCAACAGAAGGTGCCAGCCTGCAAACCAGCACACCGCCTCGCTCGTGCCCCTTGGAGGCTCCACTCTGCACACAGAAGGATCTCACACTGCCCACAGCAGAGTCTCACTGGCAGGGAGGCACCTGGGCAGCACCTTTCACCAGAACTCCCTCTGCTCACAGAACTGTTTCACAGGTGTGCTCAGCCTGCATGTGAGGAACCCAGAGCTGCAGGCCACGCTCCATGCCACAGACAGGAACCAGGAGATGCAGGGAAAAGCCCCCACAGGACAGAGAGGCAGGGAAGGGAGGCTCTTCCCTCCCAGGCAATCTGTGCTCCCACCTCCACCTCTGCAGCAGCAGGAGAGCCCGGTGACACACGGCTTCGCTTCCCGGGGCAGAACCTGCCAGCTCATTACTCATCAGCAAAAAAAGCTTCTGCCTTCCCATCTTACCAGGATGAGGCCATCCTGCATTAAAGAGAGACTGACAGCTTCTCAAGTTTAGCTCATGCAGGGCCTCAGCTTCCAGGGCCAAAAGGGCCTTGGAAATACCAGTCCAGGCAAACCTATATTGCAAATTTCAAGGGGGAAAATAATCACTGTAGTTGCTAGGTAAAAGCCTGGTTTTGGTGCTCCTCTCAGCAGAACACATCAGAAACCAAGTCTGAAAAACAGCCACAGACCTATTTTCTTGTACACCGTGGTGAATTCTTACAAATCTGAACACAGGCAGCATATACAGAGTCCCTTTTCCATTTTAGGGCTCTTTCTGTAAAAGCCAACACAGGTCCTCCCACTCAGCTCTCTCCCAGCAGCTCTCCTCTCCTTCACCATCAAAACAAAACAGTTTGGACTAAATCTGCCCAGGATGCTGCGCAGGAGGGACCAGGTCTAAAGAGGCCAACGTCTCTCTGAAGGTCGAGGCTAAGGTTACCAGGCAGAGCCATTCAGGAGTTCCTTACAGCCCCAACAAATGAAATGTAAAATGATAGTTAGAGCAGCAGAGCTGGTTACAATTAACAAATGCCACCAGCAGCTTGCTGCACTGCAAGGCCTGCACACTTCATGAGTTCTGTAACCCCTAGGATTCATTTTTAGGTCTCTAACTGTTTTATTTGGGGGAAAAAAAAAAAGAAAGAAAAAAGGCAATTGAGATCACCACTTTGCCTTGCAGACATCCCACATACAGAGAAATCCCTCATCCCAGGTCACAGCCAGTCCTGCTCAGCCTACCTATGTGCACAACATAGCTACAAGGAATTTACTCCAGTGTTTTAATCCTCTCTGCTTGAGGTGGGAAAGGAGGTAACAGCTGAAGAAAGTTTAAGAGTGAAAGACACTGCTTTCTTTATTTACAGCATCTTGTTCTGCACCAAAATATTTGACGCTTCTGGTTTGGGTGTTTCTTTTGGTTAACTCCCACTTTAGAAGTGGCAAACAATTAACTTCTAAATATCCCCCAATTTCTAAAACATTAAAAAAAAGCTAACTCTACCAAACCCACGCTGGATTTACAGATGGGAATACCAGACACATCAGCTTACAGACACCACTGGACTGCAATTCTGCCAAGGACAATGAAATATTCAGGAATCTGGGGGTCAAGGAGGAGGCTAGGTGCCCGGGACAGCCCAAGGCCTCCCTTCCAGCTTGGGGAGGGACAGCAGCATCCATCAAGCGCTCGGAAAGGAACCGGGACCTTACCTTCAGCCAGCACCTCGTCCACGGTGACCTGGTGCCGGCCGATGCTGAAGACCCGGCCGATGTAGCCGCTGCCCGGGCCGCTGCTGCCGCCGCCGCCGCCGCTGGTGCCCGACCCGGGCCCGGAGCCGCCCTGCTCCCGGCGAGAGTCGAAGAACTTCTTCATGTCTCAGGAGGCGGCAGTGCCGGCCACGGGGGCGATGCCCGAGTCGGTCCCGAGCCCTCCCGGCTCCTGCCGCGGCCGCTGAGGGGGGCCCGGCGCCGCTCGCCTGGCGGGGCCGAGCCGCGCTGTCCCCCGGGGAGTCACACCTGCAAAAGCAGCGGGGATAACGGGCCTGCGGCGTTACCCCCGCGGGCCCCGCCGCGAGCCCCGGCCCGCAGGGACCCTGCCCGGTACCTCGCAGAGGGCGGCGGGTGCCTCCATGCGCCCCGCGGGGCCGGCGTGCGCAGCCCCACCGGGTCACGGCGGGGGCCGGCTGCCGGCAGGGCCCGGGGCCCGCATCGCTGCCTGGCGGCGTCACCGGTGACCACCGAGCCCGTCAGGGACAGGGACAGGGACCGACCCCGCCGCCGCCGCCCCCCGCCGGCCCCATCCGACCAGGAAATGAGCCGTCACAGGAAGTCCCGGCTGCCGTCGGGAGCACCGCCCCCGCGCCGCCGCCAGCTGCTGGGCCCGGCCCCGCCGCCCCGGGCTGTCCCGTTCCGCTCCGTCCCGGGATGTCGCGTCCCGGGATGTCCTGTCCTGTCCCGTCCCGCAGCCCCCGGAGCGCCCCCCGCCCCACGGCGCGGCGGGAGGGGGAGCGGGGGCTCGGAGGGATGGCGGCGCCGCGCGGGGCACGCTGGGGGCGGTAGTTCCCTGTGTTCCCCTGGGGGGGGGCCCGGCCGGTGGGGACTACAAGTCCCGGCGTGCCGCGCGGCTCCGGCCGGCAGGGGGCGCTGTGCTCGGGCCGTGAGGGGGCTGTGGCGGAGCCCCCGGGCCGGGGTCGCCCCTCGGTCCGGCTGGGACCGGAGGCTGCCCCAGGGACAGCGGAGGGGACCCGGGGGCTCTGCGTCCTCCTCGCCGCGATGGATGAGCGCAGAAATCTTGTCCGTGAGGAACCACGGCCCACATTCGGCCTTTGCATGGTGACGGGTATTTACGTTTATCTCTGAAGTAATGCGCTAAAGTCGATGTTTTTGTGATATAATAATAAAAGGCCACTGCTGTGACATCTTGGGATTAACCTGCAGCACGAGGCTTATCTTCACACAGGCCCTGCTAGCGCCTGCTTTGGGAGCCTAAAAATCCTGAAAGCAGAGATACCCCAAGCATTCAAAATGTCTTTAGTGTTTTACACCTGCTAGCTGTTTTTGTAAAACCTGTGCCTTGGATTTGCTGTTGAATTACAGCTTCCTCCTCCTTCCTGCCTGAATACTGGCAAGGTGCTCCTCCAGAGCCCAAAGCCATTGGGTCAGGCTATGGAAAGGTCTAGTTTAGCTCAGATCTTGGGAAACTTACTTTAAATGCACTTTGGGTTCTTCTCAGCATTTTTTCCTCAGAAATCAGGAGATTTTCCCAGCCTTTGGCATCCAGAGCAGCCAGCTCCTCATGCACTACTGAAGGCCGGAGCTGGGATTTCATGCAGCACAAGGAAATGTTAAAAGGGCAAAAATTGTTTTTTCCAGAATGAAGGACCAGAATACAAAACCCAAGCAGCACGTGGCTGCCAAATGAATACCTCCATGACAGCACCACTCTCCCTCCTCCCCTCTGACTGGGATGGAAGAGGAAACCAAAGCGTGGTCCCATTTCCCCAATGACTGTTATTTCCTGTATTATGGTAATAACTACAGCCATCCTGCTGCCAGCCCCTGTCCCCAGGGCAGGCCAGGCCTGGTTGCTTTGGGGTGACAAAAATGTTTATCCTTCCCTCAGCCCTTGGCCTCACTTTGGTCACGAGCTTCCAGCAATGCCAGTGAGATTGGATCAGCCTTTTGTAAATGGGTCTAATTGGGTTTTTCCTCTCAGTGTTTGAAGGCTTTTAAGATGCATATGGCTCTAAGAATAGGCAGGTAAAATTGCTGGTGGTAACATTTAGCAATACACAGATGCACAGATCTGACAGCACATCACTACAGTTGTTTTTCTGCTGAGCCACTGTGCCTCTTCACTGCGGATAATGCTTCTTCCACCATCCTCATCCTCAGCAGGTCTTAAAGCTATGGGCTCACAAGCCCACCCTGCAGACCCCAAAGTCCTCCTTTGACCACCTCCAGTCAGCCATAATTTGTAGCCACCCCAAGTCCCCACAGCTGGAGCTGCAGTCACTGCAGCCAGCACACGTGTGCAAACAGTCCTTTTTCATTTGCAGGCTTAAATCTGCGTGAAACATGCTTGGCTGTGCTTTGGGGCTCTGTGATGAATTAACTGCCAGTGCTCAGTGCAGAAGGTTCACGTGCCCTTTGGAATAAATATGAACTGAGTAAAGTCTCAGTTGCTTCTACCCATTATTTTAAATTATTTTTTAAATTTCTCTAACCTGTGAAAATCCCCAGGCATCTCTCAAGACAGGTAAAACACCCAGTGCAAAAATTGGGTCCCATCACTGGGGATTTCTGGGGACTCTGCAGAACTGAACCATTTCCAAGGAAATTGGGCATCTCTGTACAGTACAGGGAAATGACTCATTTCCAAGTAAAGAAGATAAAAGCCACTGCATGCAGAGAGCTGCAGATGCACTGCTGAGCCTCCTCCCTGGCTCTGAGAGGGCTTTTTTTAACCATACCTGCAGTGCAATGCAGGGAGTGTCAGACCCACGCAGGGCTGGGAGCTCTGGTGATCAGCCCACGGGCACACAAACCCCACCCATGACCATCTTGGGGGGCAGAGCACAGCAGGAGCCATCCCCGGCTGCAGACGCTGAGGATATCCTTTATTCCAGAAGGCACAAGGCTGGTCTGTGCTGCTGCAATTCCAGTGACCTTCACAGGGATCAGAGGGAACTGAGCCTGAAAGCTCCAAGTGAAAAAGCTGATCCGTGGCCACGGCACACACAGGGCCTGGTGCTTCTCCCGTGTCAGAGCGGCTCCAGAGCACTCCCAGGCTCGTCGTGCTGCAGAGAGGAACCTCTGACTAATGCACTCAATCCTAAGCACTGAATTTTAAGCTGCTGAAGTCCCATGACGCGAGGTTTAAAATATCTGAGTGTGGTCAGCAGAGCTGCTTCCCTGCACATTCTCTCCCTGATCTCTGCTCCTCCTGCACTGCTCAGAAACTGCATTCAAATCCCCAGGAAGAAGCACATTAATACAGCTGCATCCCTCTTCATCAAACTTTCCAGACAGCTCAGCATTTTCTAAATAAAAACAGGCCTGGGCAGGTTTCCTGCGGCCCCCGAAAGGCGGGGGCACACTGGCCCCTTCTGGAGAGCTCGGGGAGCGGCAGCCACGGAGAGCGGAGCTGGCACAGCTTCCTGTGCTTGCTGCCACTTCACCGGCCAGGGGAAACACAGCCATGGTCACCTTTTCCTGAATTCACCGCATAATAAAGAGGTCTTAACCACACGGTAATGTTTATCTTGATAAGGATGTGGGGAGAGCCCTTTTTACACAGTGATAGGGGTAACTGTTGCAAAGTAAGGGAGGGGGTAATCAGATTGAATATAAGAAAGGAATTCCTCCCTGTGAGGGGGATGAGACCCTGGCACAGGGTGCCCAGAGCAGCTGTGGCTACACATGGATCCCTGGAAGTGTCCAAGGCCAGGCTGGACAGGGCTTGGAGCACCCTGGGATGGTGGAATGTGTCCCTGCCCATGGAGCTTGGAACAAGATGAGCTTTAAGGTCCTTCCCAACCCAGTGCATTCCACAATTCTATGTCTCTTTAAATATACCTTTACTGCAAAAAACTCTGTTAAGCTTCTCACCAGCAAGGAATAGAGCTGCTGTTCTATCTCTCTGCCTGTGATTCTCTGGATTTCAAGGATTTCTTTCCAAGTGCACAGTAGTGGCCCCCAAACACTATTAGTATTACCAGAAAAACCATCACTGATCTCCATCACCCCCAAGAAAAGGTCAGTTCTCAAGAACACTGTCACACAGCTGGGCTTTACTGGGTTCAGAGCTGTGCAGAGGAACAAAAACGCTCCAGAACTCAGATCTGTATTTCACGTGTTTAGGAGCTGGAAGCTTCCACCTCGTTGGTGCTCCTGTTTGCCCTTGCAGGACATCCTCTCTGGCTCCAGAAATGGCTCTGATTCCTGTGGCTGGAAGCCAATCTTCCATCCACAGCAGTGGCACTCTCACAAACCCTGGAGCTGATTGAGCTCTGCAGGCTCACACACGTGGGATGCAGTGCCTGGATTGACCCAGTGTACAGCCAGGGGATGGAGCACTGGCTGGGACAGAGCCCTGTTCTCAAGGAGCACGACTTTGCACCACAGCTCGCTCTGTCCCTTGGAGCAGCTGCTGCTACACTGAGGGAAGTTTGCTTGGGTTCTCCCTGAGAAGGGATTTATCCGCTGTGTTTCCAGTGTCAGGATCCTGCTGGGGCTCCTCCTGCCCCGAGCTACCTCACCCGGCTCTGCCCACACCCCTTGCTCACTTCTGTTTAAATGCAGGGTAAGGAAAAGTCATCCTGAGCTGGGCAACCGTAGAGCTGTTTCCATCCCCTAGAGCTGGGTCATGGCCAAATTACAGAGCAGCTAAGTAAGATTAAACTACATGGACGCAGATATTACTTAAGAAGAAAAAGTGAAAGCTACTCATTTCCTCTTCAGAACGATATGTATGCTAATTAAAGTAAACATTCGTTTAGCCCTCTCCCTCTCTGGAGGTTTTTGCAGCCTCCTGCTCCCCTTTGGGCCACAGGCAGCCAGCGAGGCCATCAGACCACCGATGGCCCCGGACTGCTTGCATTCCCTGCTGTTTACAGCTTTAGTGGAAAAAAGGAAACAGCAGACTGGGCCCGTGCCAAGTGCAGCCTTCAGTTTCTCTGTGGGAGAAAGGCAGAGTGGGTGGGCATCTCTGAGGCAGTGTCAGCACAGCATATGCTGGGGGACAGCAGCGTGGAGAGCCCCCCGCCGCCGAGATGCTGCTAGAGCTGTCAGCGTGAGGAGCTGAGAGAGCAGCTGGGATCCCCTCCTGAGTGCCCCCCGCAGAACACGAGCATCCCCACCCTGAGAACCTGGTGATTGAAGCTCACTTGAAAGGGAATTCGACTCCTGGCTGTCTCATCCTTGCAGTGCTCTTCGCTGTCTCCCCTTACAGCTCATTGTCTCAGGCATGTGGGCTCCCCCCGTGTCCAAGTGGTCTCTTGTTTTAAAGGCATCTTGGCTTACAGCAGTTTTCTCAAATCAGTTCTGCTCCCCAGTTCCTTCTTGGCCTTGTGTGATATTTATGTTTATGTAATCTACCCAGAGAGCCTTTGACTTGCATAGCAGTGTTGGTATGCTGTGCTCAGGGTTCTAAATCCTGCCTGGATTGCTAAAAGGGAGAGTGCTGCGCCTTCCCCTGATAGTGCTGAGTGCACAGGCAGTGTTTCTAGTGGTTATGAGGAGTTAAGAACACTCCAATTTCTTATGTGAGTTGGAATAGTTCAGTTTTCCCACTCAAATAAGCACTGCTTACCTAGGTCTGGGAGTGTTTCATCTTCCTTCCTCTCTTTGTGTTAAAAGGGCTCTACTCCAAACATGGATCAACAGCTCCAGGCTGCCTCTTCCTAAGGCCTTCCCAAAAACGCCTCTTCCCAAATCACATCAGAGTTGTGGTGTTTCACCTTCCACAGTGCTGAACAGGTAAGGACACACCCTTGCTCTAAGGGTCAGAAGTGCTCCTGGATGTCTGCAGTGAGCCCTAACAATTGCAGTTCACTTTGGGACTATTGTGATATTAATACCCAGAATGAGAATTTACCCTCTTAAATGCATCCAGAACTCAGTGCTTTGGAAAAGCAAGGGCTGGCTTTCAGCCTCCACCCTACCTTTGGGTACTGCTGCTATGGAGACAACACTGACTGAGCTGCAGCATCCAACACACTCCCACAGCACTTGTGCAACCCTTCAATAACCCCATTTTCAGGGGCTGCTTGCAAACTGCCAGTGCTCAGGTGTGGAAATGAGCACTTCCTTTGTGAACCTCCTAAAAACAGCAGCTAAATCCCCAAAGGGCCAGATTCTGACCCTCCCTTGGCGAATGACTTCATTAGTGTCAGAATTTGGAGCTCAGTGAGTGAGGTGAGGCTGTTCCTCAAGAGCTAAAGGCAGGTACCTGCTGATGAAAGGGCACACTGAAAATCTCTCCTCCTAGCACAAGGCTCCTTTGCTCTCTGAGATGCAAATTTAAAAGGTCAGGTCCTTCAGGCAAAAACAAATGCTGCCATTTTCTAGAGGTTCAGCTCTGTTCTCATGTGGGACTCAATAAATACCCCTACCTAAAGGGCTGCTGCTTGAGCCCAAGTTATTTACTTAATGCACACTGCCCTCCCTGCTTTTCTGTGACCTTTGGTTTTCATTAGGTCTTTTGTGGATGGGAGAGCAGCAGGATGGAATGGGAATAGAAAGCATGTGTGTAACTGAGTAAAGTAACAGAGTAAAGTCTGGGGGGTCCAGAGCTTTAAACCAAGGGTGGTTAAAATAATTGACAGGACAAATGAAGTATCTGTGAACAGAAGAGCAACGTGCTCTGTCACTGCACTGAGAGGGACTGTGGGCTTGTCCCCTGCTGTCCCTCTTTTGATGCAAGGACAGCAAAGCTATGCCAGCCAGTGATATTCTTCAGCTGGAGGTACTGGAGAATAACCATAGCCTTTCCATCCTTTCAGAGATGAAGACAAAGCTGAAAGTTGAGCAGACCCTACACAAAGGACCCCTGGAGAGACAAAGCTTTGTCACCTGAACCTTGTCTAGGAAAACACAGCAACAACTCTTCACCTTCCTGAAAGGAGCAGCTCCTGGAGCAAGGTATAACAGGGCTCCTTAAACCCCCTGTCATTCTATCCACCTTCCAGGGAAGCTCAGACAACTCTCAGCATGCTCAGAAGCTCTTGTGCCTTTTTGTTTTCCTTTCTGGTCCAAATAATCGTGACTGAATCAGATGGCTTTGGAGCCAGCACCCATAACCAGCCATGATTACAGGGAGCTTGGCTGTGTGATGTGTCGGGATCTGGCTGCTGAATGGAATACACTTACATGACTAATTCCAGGTGGCCAAAAACATCCACACAAACACTTTGTATCTTCAGGTATTCCTCCTACTTGGTGCCTCTGCCAGGGGGAAAGCAAAGGTTAAATTGTGAAAATAATGAACGGGAGGATTGGTGTAATATTTAACTAATTTGTAAAGAAAAGTAATAACTCATGGTATTGAATAATTACTATTGCATATGCCAGTGACAGCAGTGACAGAGCCTTCCAGTCCTGGGGGCTGAAGAGACTGGGAAGCAAACAGGAGGATGAAAATACACAGGCTAAAAAAATCCCTGGCAATGTAAGATGGAGAAACACAGCAGTTCTGCTGGGGATTAAAATGGGCCCAGAGCAGGGACTGCTGACGTGAGAAGAAGGGCTGGGAATGGAAACTTTCACCGATGTAGGAAAGAGAAAAGTTTGTCCTTAGCAACAGTTTATATGTGCTGGTCCACACTGAATCCTGGTCAGGGTCAAGTGCCAGATTTTGCAAGGAAAGAGGCTCTGCAGTGCAAAAGGAGAGGGCTTGAGGCTTGAACCTGTTTTTTCTGTTCCCCTGGTCCATCCCCTTGCACCAGTAGGTGCTGGGCTCTGTGGAGCTGTTTTGGGAGCTGAGCTGCAGCAGGAGCTGTAATAAATAACCCACACAGACATGCTCACTGAGGCACAGCCTGCCCACATCCAGGCTGCTAAATTTAGGTTCCTTCCAGCAAAGGAGCATGGGCAAAGAGGCACAGGGATGAGACAGAGCTGTCCTATGAGCTGGAGAAAACGGAGAGGCTTGGTTTACCGGTGATGATAACAGCATGTTCGGCATCAGAGGAGACCAAAGGTCCTGAGGATAAACACTTGAAGACAAGAAATCTCTTTTGCAAGGCTGATTTCCCTCTGTCAGCCCTGTGATCATGTCCAACTGAAGTCCCTTTGCCTGAAGGGTTTTGGCTTGAGGGCTCTGCCATTTACTGGGGCAAAATGAATAATTGTTATGCAAAGAACCATCCTAACTGAAATCGTGGCTGTTTGCAATGCAGAGTTCTTAGATAAGGGGTGAGGATGCTGAAGAGCCAGAGAGGTGCTGTGGGAGCACAGGAGGCACGATGCAGATCAGAAATCCCCACAAACCACACCGGGGGTGTGACAGGACTTCTTGCTCCAGGGTGTTGCTGCCCGTGTGCCCCACGCCGTCGTCCCCCTCGCCCCCCCCCGGGCTGTGCCCTGCTGCAGGCTGGAGTGAGAGACCGGAGCCTGCGGGCAGAGCCCCTCTGCTCCCTGGGACTTTTACAGGGAATGCCGTCCCAGCCTGCCAGCCCTCCGTGTAACCCCAAAAGTGCCGTTTGGGGTTACATCCCAAACGTGCAGTGTGAGTAAGGCTTCCCGGGAACTTCTCCCTGCTCTGGATCACAACCAACTGTTCAGGGATGGGCAGGGCAGGGCTGGAGCTCCCTCACGTCACTGCCGCGTGTCGCCAGGGCGGGGACTTTGCCACCCCGGACAGCCACCAAAGCTCTGCCCATCTGTGCCAGGGACCCGCGCGGGACAGCAGGTGAGTGCCAAGCGTCCTCCTTGACATGGGGCCGGGGCTGCATGGCTGGCGGTGCCTGGGAAGGTGCCAGTCCCGCTCTCCAGCGCGCACTGAGGGCGCTGCGGGAGCGGCAGCCCCGGGCGGGGCGGTGCCAGCGGTGCCGCGGCTCTGGGGCAGCCCGGGCTGAGCCAGAACAGGGCACAGTTCGGGATGGAGCAAGAGCTGACCTTTCCCGGCCACGGGGAATGCGGCTTTTGGTTCCTGTTTGTGCCGTGCCGGGGCTGGCACGTCCTGGCCGCTGGAGCGCCGAGGGCATGGCAGGGGTGGCACGGCTCGGGGGGCGCGCACAGGCGGAATGAGGCGTACAAGGCTGTAAGAATCATGTTTTTATTCCTTCTGAGGGCAGTGGCCAGATAAAGGTCATTGTGTGGGAGGCGCTGGGATACCTCAGCTGTCTCGGGGCTCGTGGCAGACGGGAGATCCTTCCTGAGCTGCAGACTCGGAGTCCGTGGCCCTGCGGCGAGCCCCAGCCCCAGCCCCAGCCCCAGCCCGGAGCGCAGCCAGGGCTGCATCCCATCCCGCACACCGGCAACAGCGGCGGGGACCGAGCTCTGGAAAAGCCGATCCGGGGATGGGTGTGGGTTGTGTTTGGGTAAACGTGCACCCGATGAAGGAACTCGTCGGACAGGTCCCGTGTTTGCCTCGCAGGAAAAGGGTCACAAAGCGGTGGGTTTCCATCCAGAGCCGAGGTGTGGGGCTGGCAACTCTGCGAGCTCAGACTGGGGGGAAAAGCCCTGTGTTTATGTCCTCTTAAGCTGTTGGAACTTTCCTTGGTGGTTCCTGTGTGTATGCTCTGAGCATAGCCAGGAAAACCTGACTGTGTGCAAGCCTAAACTTGAACTGGCCAGCACATGTGATAGTGTCAGCACTTTCCTGATAAATCAGGTTTATTCAGCTTTTAGAGGATGTTTGATATGGACTTAAAACAGGCTGTTTAGCTGATAAAGCCTGCCAGGGAAAGATCATCCATAGAAAAAAACATCGAGTAATGGGAGGGATGCCTCCTACACTTGCACTCTGTCACCTGGGCACAGTGTTTTGAGCTTCTTCTCTGCCAAGTTTATTGTACCAGGCCTTTTTTCTGGGGTGAAGCAAATAACATCAGGACCATATAGCACTGGCTGGCTGACTCTTGCATGCACAGTTTAATTCTTCAGAACACAGAGCAAAGTATTGTTCCTGTCCTGGAGCTGTTTTCCCTGATTGAGCTGCACACCAGGAATTGTGTTAAGCTGCTGAGCACTGGCAAATCTGCTGAGCAATTCCCTCTCTCTCTGCTTGCCAAAGGGTGGCTTAGGAGAGTTTCATTCATCTAAAGCCCCTGCATGAGCAGTTCCTGCAGACCCCTTCAGCTGTGGAAGGGTTACAGGGGCCACTGTGGGACAGCCTGGCAGAGCTCTCCCACCTGTAACCTCAGAGGCTCACACAGAAATGCACCAGGAACAAACCAGCACTTGCAGATTGAACAGTGCCTTTGCACTGCTGCCTTTCCAGTGATCTGCTCTTTCAATTCCCAGTGGTTCCCAGGATGAAGAAATCAGTCTTGCAGTCAATATTCAGTGTGGTGTTTCTGCTGTTAATGGATGTTGTGAGAGCATTTGCCCTTAGTGCAGTACATGCAGCCTCTCCTCATGGTTTGGTTTCCTTCTGCCAGCTCAGAATTTTCCTGCTTCCCTTTCCCTTGCTACTGACCTTTATTTTGCCCTCTAATTGACTTGCTCAGCCAGCCTGTCTGCTATTCCTGCTTCTGTGTACAGACCAGCTCCATCACAAAAACAGCAGTGAAATTTGGAGCCTTCATTTAGTATCTGACTAAAGCAAATAAAATTGGCTTTTTACTTCTGTAGAAAGATTAGAGAAGAGCAAAGATGACTTTTCTGAGGTCTAGGTCATACTGTGATGGCTGGAATTTATGATCAGATGAAAGGAAGCAAACTCAACACTAATAATTGCTATATGATGCCTGATTGCAGAGGGTGTAGTAAGGTAGAGGTGCACCTGGGAGTGCCTGTCCATGGCAAGTGCCACACAGAGTTAACTGGCCTGAGCAGCTCGCCCTGTGCATTCCAGGTCTGTGGGAGTCATGTGGAGCAGGAGCAAACACACTCCTGGTCTTGCACAACTGTCTGGGCTCGTGGATAGCAGCTCTTAAGGACCACGAGGAGAACTAGGGAGAGATGTCATTCACTGCTGGCACCTCTGCTTCAGGGCTTTAATGGGAGAACTTGCTCAACCCTGGAAAAAAAACACACATTTGTGGGTGGACTTGACTTGCTGTCACCATGTCTGCATCTTTTGAATTTATTCTTTATTTAATTCAACCCTACTGTATGTGGGTATCTCTTTGAGTCTGCCTTTCCTAACTCCTCTGCTGTGATGCTGGGATGAACCTGGGTTGTGGGGAAGTGAACCTTGTCCTGGTACGTGACATCCTGTCAGGGGATCAGGGACTCAGGAAAATTTGGGTGTGTTCATGCAAAGGCTCTGATTGCAAACAATATTGTGAGGAGAACTAATCACCCTGGGCAGATGGCAAGGAAGCTTTGGGGTTTTTGGAGGGTTTTGTCAGTCAAAACTACAGCCCTACAAGGAAGTGCACCAAACTGAGAGGATGTTGAACATAAAATGTCCTGTTAAGATAAGAGGGAAAGTAATTCTCCTGCCCAGTGCTCAAGTGAGGTTATCCTTTGTGTGCTCACCTACACCACAGTGTCTCTGCCTCCCAGCAGGATCCATGAAGGGTTAGGGCTGTGTGGGCAATCTCACCCTGCTTCATCCTCAGCCTGCTTCATCCTCACCCTGCTCACCCTCAGGCTCTCACCTGCCAAGGTCAAAGCCATGTGCTTTTAGGACATGGGAATCAAGGCTATTTTCTTTGCTCCAGGACAACACTGTTTGCCTCTCCTTGTAGCCCAGCCAGGCAATAGAGAAGAATAATTAAATTACCATACTAATCACCTGTGTGTCCACCACATCCCTCCCAGCCTGGCCCTGGCCCTGTGCTGTGTGATCCAGCCTTTGCTCCGTGCAAAGCAGGGCTGGACACTCTGGGAAGCTGCCCTGGGGGTTCACTTGGGCTGCTCAATCCTGCTTTAGTCCTCAAAGAATTGGATGGTTATTTTACCAGCCTCATTTACCTTCGAGGGAAGGTGTATTCTGTTAATAATTTGCTAGAAAACTAACACTCCCTGTGTTTTATTATCACAGCTGTCAGTGCCCTGGACAGAGACAATAACAGATTGACCAGATCCGAGCAGGATGGTGAGTGAGTGTGTTTGCTGTGCCAGGCTGTGCCAAGCCTTTGCTCTGGCTTGATAAACGTGGGGAGTGGAGCTCTGATAAGGACACAGCAGGAAGAACACTGTCACTGTCTGTCCCTTCAAGGGGGTGAATTTATCACTTCTTTCTGCTTCCTCATTGGAGAGGAGAATGACCCACACATACAGGCTCTTGCCTTTGGGGAGTTAATGGAAAACCAGATCAGATATTCACATCATTCAAAGAACATTAATTTCTCCAGATAAAGTTCCTAGGCATATTATTCTTTCCAGGCTGAGCCTACAAGGCAGCCATTTCTATGGTTGTAATTACAGAATCATGGAATGGTTTGGGTTGAAAGGAACCTTAAACATCATCCAGTTCCATCTCCAGCCATGGGCAGGGACCCCTCCCACTGTCCCAGGCTGCTCCAAGCCCAGTCCAGCCAGGCCTGGAACACTTCCAGGGACAGGGGAACACTTTTCTGCCTGTTGAGTTTTAAGTGGTACTTTTACCACTGATGATTTTCTCGGGAACATGAAGAGCTTTGCAAGAAAAGTGTATTTCCCCAGAAATTGCACTAGAGCAGAGGCAGGAGAAACCTGTTTGTGAATCACCATTTTGGATAAAACACTGCACTTCCTGGTGTGTTATTCAACAGAATGATGGTCCTTGGCTGCTCTTAGAGAAGTCAGGAATGGGGCTTTGCTGAGAACAGCTTCTTCTATGATTTACATGGAAAACTGCTGGGAAGAAGCTGGACTGAGCAGAGATGTCTGGCAGTGTGCCCTTACTTAACTGGAAAACAGATACTGCATGGGCAGCCACATTAAGATATTTTCTCTTTTCAGTTGAGTCCCTGTAGCTTACTTCTTATGTGGCTGGGAAGTCCTTCTGGAACAATCCATTGCATTTTTGGAATGGATGGAACCTGGTATAAAATCACTCATGTTTGGAGGGTAGACTTTACTTGCTGTCACTCTCCAAAAGAGATGATTGCATCTTTTGAATTGTCTTTTTTTTTTAATTCAGCTCTACTCTGTGAATGTCTCACTTTGTGACTACTTTTCATAACTCCTCTCCTTTGGCTTTAGGCAACAGTCAAGGGTGTGTCAGCTTTCAGTGCTGAGCAAGAAGCACAGGCACTAAGGAAGGCCATGAAGGGACTTGGTAAGTTATCTCCCTCCACTGTTAAACCTTCTTTTCTAGCTCTGCTGGTTGGGAAGGTTTTCACTGGTGGTTTTTTGGAGGGGAAGTTCAGCCATTTGCATCACCTCACTGCCTTGTGAGGGCACTGGAGGGAACTGGGCAACTTGAACCCCACTGGAAATCCAAGGCTTGGCCACAAAACCCTCTTTAGTCAGGCTCTTGTTTTCTCTGTCTGTGGTGTGGTGCTGCTGGGCTGAGGCAGCACACATGAGACCCAGGTTGTGCAAGGATGTGTGTTAGGTTGTGTGGCCAGTGGCACACCCTGGCAAGGCCAGAGCAGGCCTCTGGTTCTGGAACAAGCAGCTTGACTGGTTTTCTCTGGTTCCTTCCAGGCACAGATGAAGATGCCATCATTGAGACCTTGACCAAACTGAACGTTTCCCAACGTCAGCAAGTTCTGATCACCTACAAAAGCACTATTGGCAGGGTAGGTGCTCTTCAGAGATCAGTGCCTGTGCCTCTAACTGGGAGATGGGGACTTTTTTGGGTTGTACCACTCAGGTGAAATGTGAAGAACATCCCAGTCTCCACAAGAGCATGATTGGCACTGAGCACAAGCTTTCCTTGGCCAAGTTTTTTTGTTCTTGTTCACTTCAGAGTAACTGTTCACCCAAAAAAAGTATTGAACGATTTCTTCCTCTTCTCAAAGGTCATGTCTTTCTCCTTTCTTCTCTTTCTGTCTTCTAGGATTTGATTGATGACTTGAAGTCTGAGCTGAGTGGGAATTTTGAAAGGGTGATCATTGGTTTGATGACTCCTACCACCATGTATGACGTGCATGAGCTGAGGAGGGCTCTAAAGGTTTGGAAATCCCTTTTTACGTCACATGACTTATGGTCAATTCAGTATGCAATGCCATCATTTTTTATTAATTATTAATTTCTTATTAAGCTGTACCTAATAAACAGAAGTCCTAGTTGTCACAGTCTTGTCTCTGATTCCCTAGGGAGCAGGGACAGATGAAGGCTGCCTGATTGAAATCCTGGCTTCTCGCACCAACGCGGAGATCCGGCACATCAATGAGAACTACAAACTGCGTATGTAACACACTCTGCAATTCCTCACTGGCTCAGAAGCCCCCTGTGTGTCTGCAGGGGTGTGTGGAGAGGCAGGAGAAGGGTCTGTCAGCACCAAGGGCTAGAATTACACCTAGAAACTGAGGCGTTGTAATGGGGTGGGGTGGTTATGTCTGTCAGCTGAAGGTCTACCCATGGTGGATCTTTTGCCAGTTTTATCCTGGCTGTGCTTCTTAATTTTGCCCTGTACCACTCAATATGATGGCTGGATTGCTGTGATGAAAGCCAAGAAGGGCAAGGGCATCCTGGCTTGTCCTAGTCACAGTGTGGCCAGCAGGACATGCCTGCCCCCCCCACCAGTGCTGCGCTGCTAAGGCAATTCAAATCCTGGGGACAGTTTCAGATGGATGTTAGAAAAAGGTTCTTCACCCAGAGGCTGTCTGGGCACTGGAACAGGCTCCCTAGAACAGTGCTCACAGCAGCAATCCCGATGGAGCTCACGGAGTGTTTGGACAACGTTCTTGGGCACATGGTGGGATTCTTGGGGATGGTTCTACGCAGGCCCAGGACCTGGACTTGGTGATGCTTGTGGGTCCCTTCCCAGTCAGCAAATCCTGTGATTCTGCAGGCTGTTAGTAACAGATGTGCTGTGTGTGCTCTGGCAGAGTACGGCTCCACCCTGGAGGACGACATTGTCTCTGACACCTCCTCCATGTTCCGCAGGGTCCTCGTGTCCCTCGCCACGGTGAGTCCAGGACAGGGCAGGAACAGGGGTGAACATCTGCTGGACATCTCTCACCCATTTCTTATCTCAAAGTTTGCATACAGATGCAAACGCTTTGGGAGCCTTCTTTCAGGCTTTGAGAATTTTCTAGAAATCCATTTCACACAGAGGTGCTTCAGGCTGGCAGCTGTTTCACTTCCCTTGCATTTCACCTTGCCAGCATTTCACCCCAGCTTCTGCAGGGAGGGCAGCCTCACTCTGCCATGCCTTGATGCCATATGCTCTTTTTAATAAAGTGGATGGCTGCTGTTTCAAAAGAAAGAACAAATCACATCTGAATCATGTTTTGCTGTATTTGTAACCCATTACTCAATGTTAAGAATCCCATTATACATCTCCAGTAATTGGTTTTAAATTGGGATTTTGCAGGACTTACTTCCATTGGTTGCTCTGTTGAAATGAGTTTTTCATCCTTGTATTACTGCAGGGCAACAGAGATGAGGGAACATTCGTGGATGAGGGCCTTGCTCAACAAGATGCTCAGGTGTGTAGCAATTTGCTTCCTGGCAAGAACTGTCTGGGTTTGTATGTGTGATGTGTGGTGAATCCTTGCTGTTTATAGACCTCTGTTTTCCCAAGGTAGATGAGTGAACCTGACGTTGTGCTAGTCAGCAGTGCCCCAGGTGAAGACTTGATTGGATATTAGGAAATATTTTTCCCCCAAAGAGTTGTCCAGCTCTGGCACAGACTGCCCAGGGCAGGGGTGGAGTTCCCATCCCTGAGGGGATTCAACAGCCATGTGAATGTGGCACTTGGGGACATGAGTTAGTGGTGAACTCAGTGACCTCAGAGGGCTTTTCCAACCCAAATGGTTCAATGAAGTAAAAATCTCATTATATACACCTGGTGTTCTCAATTATCCCCACTCTGTCCATGTCTTCCAGGCCCTGTATGAAGCTGGGGAGAAGAAATGGGGAACAGATGAGGTGCAGTTCATGTCCATCCTCTGCACAAGGAACAGGTGCCACCTGCTCAGAGGTAGGAGCTCTGGTGTCCTGGGTTTTTTCCCTGGTTTGGAGGACAGTACTTTTGTAGGAGCTTTGTACTTGTTCTCGGGAAGGTTGTGATCCCTTCCTGGGACAACAGATCTTCTCAGGGCCAGTTGTTTCAAAATGGGAGTTCAGTAAAGCTCCCATCCAGCTTCCTCTAGCCTGTGAATTGGAGATAATGAGGTGTGACTCCCATGGGACAGAGCTAAGCATGGCAACTCTCTGCATTAAATAGCAGTTCTGGAAAATCCTTGCAGCAGTGGTGGCTAATTAGCAAGACAGTTGATAATTAAAATTAATTATTTCTGAGGGGCAGCCCTGATTTAGCTTACAATGTCATGGTAATGGTGCAGTGTTTCTACAGGCTATGAGGAGCTTGATCTTGCAAAGTGATCCTCGGGGGGTACACACTGAGGCAGCTCACTTGGCTCTTTTATCCAACTCTTCCTCCTAGTTTTTGATGTGTACAGAGTGATTGCTAATAAGGACATCACAGACAGCATTAAATCCGAGATGTCAGGAGACCTTGAGGATGCTTTGTTAGCTGTGGGTGAGTTCCCTGCTTTTAATCTCTGTCTACAAACTAATTAAATAATTAAAGATACTGTCTCTTGCCCTGACTGTTTGCACAGCTTCAGGAGGCACATTCTTTTTCACTGTTTTACAAGCCACAGTGTTTTAATCTTTGCAGATGCAAAGACCTGGTAAGAAGGCTCTGTGCTTTATATTGCTGTGCCAAGGGATCCTTTGGCAGATGACATTTGCTGTGTGGAAGCTTTAAAGCCTTAAAAATATTTTCTTGCTGTGCACTGGGCATGGAGACATCAACTGACAGCAGGTCACTGACTCTGGTTATCTGCACTGTGCTTGTTGAGTTGCATTTTTACAGAATAAATGTCTTCACTGAGAAAGTGCTGGAAGGGTTTGGAAGAATTTATCCTTCGGTTTATTGGTTTTAATTATCTTGTTCTTGTTCCCTTTACAGTAAAGTGCATGAGGAATAAACCTGCTTATTTTGCTGAAAGATTGTACAAATCCATGAAGGTAAAGAGATTTTGCTATTTTCCCCTCTGCCTCTCCATGCTTGAGTCACTAGCATGACAGCAATTATAGAAATTGTGCTAATTGGGGGGAAAAAAGAAAGAAGTCTGAGGTTTTCTGTGGAGCTCTCTTCCTTCAGGAGGCTCAGAGCTGGTAATGGATGCCTGCATTAATGCAAAAATGGTCTTGTCAGGAGTGGATTGCACAGAAGGCCAAGGCTGAGTGCCTGTCCCTGTGTGTCCCCAGCCTGTGCAGCTGCTGTTGTGTCCCCTCAGGGCCTGTCCCTGTGTGTCCCCAGCCTGTGCAGCTGCTGTTGTGTCCCCTCAGGGCCTGTCCCTGTGTGTCCCCAGCCTGTGCAGCTGCTGTTGTGTCCCCTCAGGGCCTGGGCACTGATGACAGCACGCTGATCCGGGTGATGGTGTCCCGTGCTGAGATAGACATGCTCTACATCAGGAGGGAGTTCCTGGCCATGTATGGAAAATCACTCCACTCCTTCATTAAGGTGAGCTCGGAGTCTTACACACACCTGGGTTTGCTAAGCAGCACCAAGGAGACCCTCAAAACAACATTTGGGGTATTTTAGAGGAGGTGGAATTAAGGAGACTTTACATTTATGTACTGGAAACCTTCCTGAATGTTCTTGGTTATTCAGTTGTCAAAGAGGATACAAACACTGCAATAAGTCATTTCTGCTGAAAGGAATCCTGCTTTCCAAGGAGCTGCAAAACTAATGGTGTTCCTTTTTTCTGCTCTCCAGGGAGACTGCTCAGGGGACTACAGGAAAGTTCTGCTCAGGCTGTGTGGTGGGGAGGATTAAAGGAGGCCTGGAGAACCTGCTGGGTGATGGGAAGCAGCTGATCATAGAATGGTTGAGTTGGAAAAGACCTTTAAAATCATCGAGCCCAATCATGATAAAGATTTCTTTCTTTAATTTTTTTTTTTTCCCAAATGCCTTATTAATTACTCTGATTACTGACTTAGGTTAGTTCATGTTCTGGTTAGATAGTGGCCATTCTGGTTGACCCTTTTGGTACACTTTTATGCTTGGAACACCCCTTTGCCTACTAACTGGGCTGGTGAAGCCCAACGTACACAGAATGCTGTAACCAAAGGTATAGAAGTTGTTTCCTGAGCAGCTGCCCCTCTGCTGTTGTGTTCACCAGCAAAACACATCAGCTAAAGCAAACCCGAGAGCGAGAGGCTGCACAGGCAAAAGGCAACCTCATTGGTACATGGGGTCTGCAGAAGATGGCTTTGCTTCAGTTTTTCAGTAGAATTAAAACACAAAGAAACCAAATATCTAAAATACAAACATGTTTACATATTAACTTGCTTCTGTTAGTGTGGAGCATTAACAGCCTGGCTGTGCTGTGTGTATATGTTGCTGTCACTGGTGACATGAGAAAAACCTTTTTCTGCCCTGGTTAGAGCAGCCCCGTGTTTTTGGTCTGTCTGCTGGATCATGGGAGTATAAATAATGTGGGTTACATTATAAACCCTGCTCTGGATAAAGTGATGTCATTGGAATCGTGCCTTTTTAAGGAATGACCTGTCCCCAAAACCCTACCTCACCAGCCTGGTGCTGGAACATGTCCCCAAATGTCCCTGAGGTGATTCCCCAGGCCTGCCTGGGACAGGTCCCCAGATGTCCCTGAGGTGATTCCCCAGACCTGCCTGGGACATGTCCCCAGATGTCCCTGAGTGATTCCCCAGGCCTGCCTGGGACAGGTCCCCAGATGTCCCTGAGGTGATTCCCCAGGCCTGCCTGGGACATGTCCCCAGATGTCCCTGAGGTGATTCCCCAGACCTGCCTGGGACAGGTCCCCAGATGTCCCTGAGTGATTCCCCAGGCCTGCCTGGGACACCTGCCCACATCTCCCCACACCTGTCCCATGTCACAGTCCCACAGGGGACGCGTGTTGTGCCTGGGCCTCACGTGGATGTCCCCATCAGCCTCTGGGAGAGACTTCTCCCCAGACCCTACCCACCTGCCTGTTCCCTGTTTGCTCTCCAGAGGTGGGACCCTGCTTTGCCTTAGCAATTTGTGTTCCACCACTGGTGAATAATCCTGTTCTGAAGGATCAGCCTGAGGCTGCATTGGCACAGCTCCAGCACTGAGGTGGCTACACCCAATTCCATCCCTCATCTTCCTCTAAAACAGGCTGCTGCTGCCTGGAGATGCCTCTGTAGCCTCCAATAAAATAATTTTCTTTCTCGTTCTCTGGGCTGCCATTGGAGACACATTCCTGAGTTTTGCCAGCAGAGGAGGCAGAGCTTTATCCAGTTCTTCTGAGGGGAAAAGCCCAGCACAGCACTGCAGCTGGGAAGGGTTTCAGTGCCTTGGCTCGGGTTGGGTTTCAGAGCGTTGAAAAATGAATAAAGAATTTGTTTCTGCATTTCCCGTTGCGATGGTGTGTAATTCATCCACGTTTTTAGTCTTTGTATCCTTTTCCTCCGGTAAGGACTTTCCAACACATAGACCCAGTCTTTGTCTCTTCTTCATCTTCTGGTTTCTGGAAATTGTTCTTGTCCTCCGTACATTCTCCAGTCCAGATGTCCAACCCCAACAAGAAGTTTCTTTCCCAGGTTTTGTTCATTGAACTCCATCAGAGTTTGTTTATGTTTTAGTAAGTTTCAGTAAGTTTCAGGTAGTTTCAGTAAGTTTTCCAAGCTTTCTACAAAAGCAGCTTATGGGAACTTTGCTAGATGCTGGCTAGGAGTAATTTAAGAATAAAGCAGTATATATATATATATATAGTATATAAAATATTTATTCATATATATAGGTAAAAACGATATAAAATAAATTATGTATATTATATTTTATATATTATATATATAATGTAAATATAATATATAAATAAATATATAAAGAAATATATATATTTCTTATATATGTCTAACATTTCTTAAATATATATTTATATTTCTTAATAATCACCTATATATATAAATATATCCAGGTTATGTATACATATATATATATAACATATATCTATAAAACACACACACACTCATATATATATATATATATATATATATATATATATATATGAAGATGATGATTAAGAAAATTGTGATTAAGAAAAGCAACGCAGAATTAAATTTAGACCATTAACTATCTCCTGACGAGGCAGTCTCGCTCTCCCCCTCGCGGCGCAGGAAAAGCGCCCGCCCGCGTCACCGCGGTGCTGGCCGGGCCCGCCCGCGTCACTCCGGTGCTGGCCGGGCCCGCCCGCGCAGGCGCGGAGCTGCAGGGCCGGGGAGCTGCGGGGCCGCGGCCGCCGCCGGCCGGGGCTGAGGCGCCGCTGCCGCTCCGGCCCCGCTCCGCTCCGGCTCCATGAGGCGGTGGAGCGGCCATGGGCTCGCTGGGCAGCCGCGTGCTGCGGCGCAAGGCCGGGCTCCCGCGGGGCGAGGCGGCGGCCGCGGGCAAAGGCGGCAAGAGGAAGCGCGGCGGGGCCGAGGGAACCGGCGACAGCGACAGCGACGGCGAGGCCGAGCGGGAGGAGCGGCTGCTGCACCTCCGGGGCCGCAGGTCTGAGGGACGGGCGCTGGGGGGATGCGGGGCCTGGGGGATGAAGGGCCGGGCCGGGGGGATGCGGGGCCGGGCCGGGGGGATGCGGGGCCGGGCCGGAGGGATGCGGGGCCGGACCGGGGGGATGCGGGGCCGGGCCGGGGGGATGCGGGGCCGGACCGGGGGGATGCGGGGCCGGGCCGGGGGGATGCGGGGCCGGGCCGGGGCGCAGCTCCCAGGGGACACCGCAGGGCCCGGCCCGGCCTCCCCTCGGCCCTCGCCGTGCGGGAAGGAGCGGGGGCTGCCGGGGAGAGGTGTCGGGGTGAGGCCTTCTGGGGCTCCCCGGGTCGGGGGAAGGCCCCGGCGGCAGCGGCGGGCACCGGGCAGCGGTGCCGGCTCGGGGGACACGGCGGCTGGGCCGACCCCCCAGCGCTTGGGACCGACTGTTCCTGCTGTAACGGGAGAGTCTCAAGGGGTGTTTCTCACTGTTTGTGGTCTGTTGTTTTGTTTTTGCCAGGAAAAAATTGAAAAGCACGTCGAAGTATATTTATCAGACGCTGTTTTTGAATGGGGAGAACAGTGATATCAAAATTTGTGCTCTGGGAGAGGAGTGGAACTTGCACAAGATTTATTTGTGTCAGGTAAGTGTTTCCTTTCTAACTCCCAACAGGAACTGTGTTTTTAGTAAAAGGATGTGTGAGAACTCTGAAGTATGACTGGTGATCTTTCTTTTTTTTCCACTTTCTATTTAGGACTTTAACTCTTTTTGTAGATGTTAACAGTTAACCAGCTCCTGTTAGCACCAGGAGTTCCTCTTGGGAAGCAGAGCTGTAGGTTCATATTTCAAAAATTTTTGCTTCTCATACCACTTAATTATGTTGTGTAATTTATTTTACTCCTAATCTTGGTGCATTGTCTGTGAAAACAGTCCTGACAGTTGTCTTTGATGTGCTGAGAACATGTTCTTGTTTGCTGAACAAGTGGCTGAGGGACGCCTGTGATGTGAATGTTCTTGCAGGGCAAAGGAGGGATTCCAGAAGGGGTTTGTGGTACCCCAGCTCCGTTTTGCTGTCCCCTGGACTCGTGTGCAGGGGACCTGTAGGGAAATTGCTGCTGCTGGGTCTCTGCAGGTGTTAGGTGATCGTTTCCAGCCTTCACAAAAGGGTTCCTTGCAGCATCCCTGCTGCTGCAGCAGGAACGTTTTCTCAGGAACTAAAAAAAGCAATAAACTCTAGTGCATGGCCCAAAAAGGATGCTGTTTCCACAAACATTTCCTGTTGGGCTCGTGTTGGGGTGGAGTCCTTTGTGTCTGTGTTGTGGGAGCTCAGAGGTGCTGGTGGCTTCGCTGTCTGTGCTGTGTCACTCCTGCTGTGGCAGCAGCAGGGAGGAGCCCTGGCTGTGCCCTCAAACACCAAATTCACTTGTGCCCGTGCCTTTCAGGGGTTCTGCCCTGGGCAGGGGTTGGTGTGAAGCCCTCGGGTGCTGTACCTGGACAGGAGGGCACCTGTGTGTCAGCTGCAGTGGGAGCCAGAGCAGGGCTGTGACACAGTGGCACTGGGAGGTGCCACACACATGGCTGCAGTTTCTCTGGTGCAGCAAGTGACAGGAAGAGCCAGTTCTGGGGTTTTTTTGTGGCTGTTGCTGTGTCAGTGCCTGAATTCCAGAGCAGCTTCAGCAATTACTTGGGTGGTCCCAACGAGGAGAGTGTTCCATTGCTTTCTTGTAGGAAAAAGCCTTTTCTTTTTGGAGTGTGAGAACCTTTTAACAAGCATAAACTGCAGGCAGTTTATGGGGGAGGTGACCATTCTCCTCAGGCAGGTTCTGTTCCAGGGCACACTCCTGCAGTGCAGTTGTGTTCCTGGAGGTAAAGTGGTGTTGGAGGTTAGGAACAACTCCGTGTAAATGACACCTAATGCCACTGTGTGCCCCCAAGCAGACTCAGCCTGGCTGTTTCTGCTCTCCCCAGGCACTGCCTCGGGTTCCAGGAAGGACAGTCAGGTGCTGGTCACAGCAGCTCTGAGACATGGGGCATTTCTTTCTCATGATGCTGTTACAAAAATGATAAATCCTTGTGGAACTGGGGAGGTGATCTCTGTGGCAAAGCTGAGGCAGCCTCGTGAGGAGGACAGAGATGAGTGAGGGTTGGATAGGAGCATGTTGTGGGTTTCAGAGTTAGGGATACACCAGGGGTACAGAATTACTGACCTGATCAAATGAAATCAAAATTGGGTTTTGTGTTATTTGCTGCCCTGAGCTGAAATGCTGAGGGAAGAGGTCAGGGAATGCAGTGCCATACAAATAGACTTTATTTTTTTGATCTCTCAGGTAAACTTCATTGATAGCATCTCATAATGGGCACATCTGCTGCTGGGAAGGAAAATCAGGAACCCTAGTAGAGCATTATCTTTCCCTTCCTTTGGATGGAAACCTCAAATTCTAGTTTTATGTGCTTTTCACTTAATAATAAAAGGTATATTGCCGTAAATGGTGTGTGTGTCTGTGTCCTTGGTATGAGGCTCCAGCCTTGTACAGTAATTTGTATGTCTTGCATGCCTTTTTTTTTTTTTTTCACCCCAAACTGGCTTTCCCTAATGCCTGCAGGATTTCTTGTTTGCCAGTAACTTAAGGACTTAGTTCTTGGACTAATTCTGTCCCCCCTGGTGATGTGGTTTGTGGGAAAAAGAGCTTGTGTAGCTTTTCTGGCCTTTCAAACTCTTTCCTTACTCTGGTTACACACACGTAGCCCAAACTTTCCTGTAGGCATTTTGAGTGTCAGAAACAGCAGCTGCAGTCAGCCCCTCGAGTCTGTCAGAATGTTTTAGCTTGTGAAAGCTCCCTTAATATATTTTGTTCTGCATAAAGGTAAATATTAACTGTGTTTGGTGCTGCTTTTGGCAGTTTAAAGTGGGATGAAATCTCTTAGTTGAGTTTTTTCTCTCTTCTTCACACAGTCAGGCTACTTTTCCAGTATGTTCAGTGGCTCTTGGAAAGAATCCAGCATGAATGTCATAGAGCTGGAGATTCCTGATCAAAACATTGATGTAGAAGGTAGGTGGGAGCCTTTTATTTTAACAAAACCCTGAAGGGAGAGGCTAAGTTAAACCTGGTGATGTTCAGAGAAGGCTCATGAGGTTCAGCTTCTCTTTGTGCAGCTTTTCAGCCCTCAGGGGTGCTGAAGAGTTTGTTGAAATCCTGGGAGCTCAGGGATGGATTGGTTCCCCGTGTTGTGTTTTGTGTCCGGTCAGTTGCTCTGGATGAAGAGCCAGCCCTGAGACACAGAGAAGGTGTGCAGTGAGGGGCTTGGCTTGTGTTGAAGGACTCGAAGGAGGTGTTTAAGGTTGTCTTGAGTGCCTCTCTCTGAGTGGTGTTCCCTCTGCAGCCCTGCAGGTGGCCTTTGGCTCGCTCTACAGGGACGATGTGCTGATCAACCCCAGCCGCGTGGTGGCCCTGCTGGCAGCAGCCTGCATGCTGCAGCTGGTGAGTCACAAATGCCATTCCTGCTGCCTTGACCTGAAAGAAACACAGCAGTTCAGGGGATCCTCGCCCACGTGGCCTTTTTCACCCAGAGGAATGAATCAGCTTTTCAGGCTAAGTGGGGAAAAAGCCAAACACAAAGCAGTGGGTTTATTGAAAAATGCTGTGACTAAGATTGAGGTGTGAGATTAAGTGATTTGTCAGTGATATCTACAAGTAGATTAAATAGGTTTTGGAGCTCGCTGGCTCTACCCTGAAGGCATTCAGTACCCTTTTCTTTCATGGGAAATACTCTTTAGGAACATCTGTGTTTCTGAGGAATGATGGTTTAAATGGTTTGAACAGCATAGCACCAGTCACCGTGGGACTTGGGGGATGGCTCAGGCATGAAAATCTGTGTGAGCAGCACAGGGTCTGACATTTCCTGTTGGGAAGTGAACACTCAGAATGTCTTTGTTTTTTTTCCTCCCTGCAGGATGGCTTAATCCAGCAATGTGGTGAAACAATGAAGGAAACCATCACTGCCCAAACTGTGTGTGGTTATTATAATTCTGCAGGGACATATGGGCTGGACTCCGTGAAGAAAAAGTAAGAATTACTGTCTGCAAGCTGCTTTGGACATTGCCAGTTAACACTGAATTTACACACAGTAGCACAATGACCAGCTTAATTGTTTCTATATTTTTTTAGAATAGAATCTTAGAACATCAGAGTTGGAAGAGACCTGTAAGATCATCCAGTCCAACCACCCAGCCAGCACTACCACTGAAACCACTAAACCACATAATCCAGAGCCAGATTCACACCTCCAGGGCTGGTGATTCCACCACGTTCCTGGCCAGTCTATTCCAATGCCTGACCACCCAAACAGGGGAAATAAAAATCAGGTGCTTAACCTGAATGGATTGAGTCTGTCCAGATCCTTCTGCAGAGCCCTTCTGCCCTCCAGCATTTCCACAATCCCACCCAGTTTAGTGCTGTCTGCAGAGTTACTGAGGGAGCAGCTGTTGCAGGAATGTTGACACAGAGAAGGAGCAAGCAGAGGTCCTAACTCCTTGCTTTCCATGCAGGTGCCTTGAGTGGCTCTTGAACAATCTGATGACTCACCAGAGTGTTGGACTCTTCAAGGAACTCAGGTACTGGGGCTGCACTTCCCTTGCAGGGATGAAGGACAGTCCCTGCCCAAGTCTGGAGCCCTCTGCACATCACTTTCTGGCCATTGCTGGTTGCTTGTTCCCTGCCTCCCCTTCTCCTTTTTCTCTTTGTGTCTCACTGACCTGTTACAATTGATTTTTCCAGCATAAACCTCATGAAGCAGCTGATCAGCTCCTCCAACCTGTTTGTGCTGCAGGTGGAGATGGATGTGTACACTGCTCTCAAAAAGGTACCTGCCTGGGGCTCAGTGCAGTGAAACCTTTGTGAGGTTGGCTGGAAGTATTTAATGGAACAGCAGAACTTTTATAGAAACGTGTGCACTGTGGAAATGTCTCTTATTAGCATGCAGATTCTTACCTCTAGCTTCAGCTGACTGACTAGAATTTATTTGTTTTGCCCAGTGGATGTTCCTTCAGCTCGTGCCTTCTTGGAATGGGTCTTTCAAGCAGGTGCTGAGTGAAGCTGATGCCTGGTTTGCTGAGCGCAGGAGAGGTAGGAGGAGCTGGCCAGCCCTTGGCTCGGGGCTTGAACACCAATAACTTCTCCATTTTAATGCCAAAAGCCATTAAATAACCCTAATAAAATGAAAGCCATTAAACACCCATAACAACTTCCTCTAGGCAGTAAGTAAAATCTGCAGTATAAACAGGGTCTGGAAAAGATCTGGGGAGGCAAACCATGGTGTGGGTGCTGTGTTGCAGAGTTTGGGGGCGACGTTGCCTTCCTGGAGTCGGCGCAGGGCAGCGCCTTCGTGCCCGTGTTCGCTCACCTGAGGCTGCAGTACATCATCAGTGACCTGGCCTCAGCCAGGATCGTGGAGAGGGATGCCCTGCTGCCCTCAGGTGAGTGAGGGACGGAGCGCTGGGCACAGCTGGGCCCTCGCCTCCCCTCCTGCCTTCGGGAGACTGGGAGGGGCTGGGCATGTCCAGGAGGGACAGAGCTGGGGAGGGTCTGGAGCACAGGGCAGCTGGGTGGCACTGTGGTGACAGGGAGAGGGGACACAGGGCAGGGAAAGGGGGCACAGGGCAGCTGGGTGGCACTGTGGTGACAGGGAGAGGGGACACAGGGCAGGGAAAGGGGGCACAGGGCAGCTGGGTGGCAATGTGGTGACAGGGAGAGGGAACACAGGGTGGCACTGTGCTGACAGAGAAAGGGGACACAGGCAGCTGGGTGGCACTGTGGTGCAGGGAAGGGGACACAGGGCACATGCTGCATGCAGGAGGATCAGTGTGCTGGGAGGTGCTGTCAGAGTTTGGTGCTTGCCTGCCCTGTAATCTGTCCGTGCCAGGGTGCAGCCACGAGCTGTGTTGAGATCAGAACTTTTGCTCTTCCTTTACAAGGAGGTTGGGATAAATCCTGGGCTGCACTTTGGAGCAGGCTGGTGGCTGCCAGCATTCAGTATTTGAGGGGATGCTTTCTTTGTACCTGAGAGTCTGCAGACAGGGCCATTGCTGGGTTGTGCTCTGCTGGAAGATTTTTTCCAGATGCAATTGTTCTCTAGGAGGTAGAGAAGCAAATCACACCAAGTAGTTGAAAGTAGTACTGTGATTATTTATTTGTTTTTATACTCTGGTGTGTAGGGCCTGGTGGGGAGAATTGATATTCTCTGTTAGGAGTTCACAGCAGTCTGATCTTTGTGCAGAAAAGGTGCAAGAGACAGGAATACATTATGTGTCTGTGTGAGCAGTGTTTGTTGTTCTGTTTTATTGGTGGCTTGTGAAAATTTCCTCAGCTGTGCTTTCCCTCTTCATAAATCAGCAGATGAGCTGCAGCTGAAATGGGAGGTAGGAGATGGATACATGCAATACACAAAGAGAGAAGATGCTCTCCCTCCTGATATTTCTTCCTTCCCTTCTAGCACATCCATTCTCTGCTCCTTGCCTGTGTAGGTTTCCTTGATTCATTTTTTATTTTCAGTTGTACTTTGGTTGATGCCTGGTTTGCTCCTATCACAGTCTGTACTTTCACTCTACAGTCAGTGGGACAAAGGCTGGTTTGAAGTTTTCCACCCATGATGTGGCCTCTCCTCCCTTCTGTCCCATTCAGCAGCATCCTGGATTGCTTTTGGTCACGTTGGCTCTCCCTGTTCTCTCACCCAGCCCATTTCCCAGAGGTGGTTCTCATTTCTGACCTTGCCCCCTTGCCCCTTTGTTATCTTGACTAAGAACTTCTTACACCCCGTGGTTTTGGGATCCCTTTTGTGTAGCTGCCTGACAAACTACTGAGTTCTGTTCTGTTCTGTCTCTTGGTTGCACCATTAAGTTAACACAGCCAATAAAATCTTTGTGTGTTCTCCAAGGAAGACATGATTTATGTTTATTCTTAGCAGGGTACAACTTGTGTTTGTTTTACCATATTTGTGTTAAGTCACTGTTTTCTTTTATCCCTTGATTGTGTTTTCTTCTTCTTTAACTTACGTGGAGCTCCCCTGGGGATTCAGAGCACAGCACCTTCTCCCCAGAGCTTGCTAACAAGCCCCTTGGCTGAGCAGAGCTGTGTGTGCTGAGAAAACGTGGAGTTGCATCACTTGTGGCAGCAGTGGGTGTTGGAGGAGATGAGCATAGTCTGGGGTGGCTGCCTGTTAGCTGTGGGTGGTTATCCCTTCCCCTGGAGAGCACAGGGAGTATTGGGGTGGGGTGCATACACTTGTTCAGTTCATAAGGTGACTTTATTATTTCTATCTCATTTTATTTCTCTATTTCCAATGTACGTGACCATCCCCATTCCCAGCTCCAAAGACAACACCAAGCTTTTTTTTTTTTAATTTTAGAATGGCTGTCCTCTGTTTACAAACAGCAGTGGTTTGCCATGCTCAGAGCAGAACAAGACAATGATATTGGGTAGGTATATTACAGGCTTTATTTCTCTCTTCAGTTAGAAACCTGCCTCTCACAGAAATTCTGGCATGAATTATTTTGGAGTTTACATTAAGAGGAGGGGAAAGCATACTTCAATGCTTATGAACTGTTGATCTCTGTGGAGCTCTCAGTTCCCCTGGGCTGGCTGGTCTCCTCTCCTTCAACCAGCAGAACTCTGGAAAACTGATCTGATGGGACCAGAGGGAAATGCTGGGTGGGGGACACAAGTTATGATCTTCCTTCATGTGGACTAATGCTTCTCACTAGCACTTCACTGGAAATCTGTGTTGAGGCTGTGAAAGGGTGATTTCTGAGCCTGCCATTTTCAGGGTGCTTTGGCCATCAAACTGTTCCTCTTCCTTCTGCTTGCTCTTGGCCATGCTGCAGTGAGCCAGGTCCTGGATTTAACACCAAAACTATGGCAAAATGTAGCTGGGGGAGTTGATCCTGCCTTTGTCTCCTCTGCTGGCTCCTAGAGTGCTTTGAGGAGAAAAAGTGCCAAGTCAGGCAGCTGCAGAATGCCTGTTACCTCCCCAAACCCAGCAGGCTGACTTGCTCCTTTGTCCTGCCTCCCAGCAGGTGACACTGTGGGCAGGGACGTGTTGGGTTGTAACAGGAGCTTCAAAAAGCCCCAAACTCTGGTCTGAACAACAGCCAAGATCTTTAGAAAGTGTTCTCTTAGGCAGCAGTGCTTTAGGAAGTGGTGGAGGCAAGGTGCAGAGCTGTGGCTCCCACATTCAGTTCCTGCAGGTGAATTTTGGGTGGCTGTGCCTGTTCCTGATGCTGCTCTCTGGGAAGGCTTTGGCAGTGCTGCTGTGGCTGTGGCTGAGAGCAGGCAGGGTCTCCTCCTGGCTCCTGGGGATGCAGGCTCCATAGAGAAGTGGGTCAGTGGATGCAGCATTTGCTGCTTGGATGGGTTTGGGTAGCTCAGTGCAGTGGGAGCATTTGAGTTGTCAGCCCCTGCACACACATCCTTCTGGAAAAGGCAGTTCCCACAGAGCTGCAGTGAGGATGATGGGGGGCATCCAGCTTGGAAAAGAGCAATTTTGAAATTCAGCTACAGCTGAGGATTTCAGTGGCTCTTGCAATGGGCAGAGTATTTTCCCACATTTTTCTTGCTTGTTTAGTTTTCTCTTTTGCAGTATGGGTTGATTGTTTCTTTTAAGACAGTGGAAAGCAAAGGTCTCAGCCTCAGAAGGGCACACATGCAGCTGTTCCTTTGTGTTAGTGCAAATGTTTTGGCCATTTGACCAACGTGTAGCTGCAGGAAAAGAATTCAGGTTTTATAAGCCCATGGTTTATCCAGCTCTGCTGCTCTTCCTCTCACACCTGCTGCCCGTGTCAGCAGCAAACACATGTTTTCCCTCAGGGGTAAGGAGGCAGACTTAGGAATCAGAGCAAGACGTGGCTGTGACTCCTCTGAGCTGAAGTAAGGCTCTATTTCCATATCCCACCTGGTGCAGGGCATAATTGCACCTGCTTCTCCTAGCACTGCCTGCATGGAAATGGCACTGCCTGGAAACTCTGATGTGGCTTGTCGTGGTGGCTTTAGAGAGAGAAGAAAGTGTTTCCCTTCTCCTTTGAGTTAGCATTTAAAAGGATTAAACATCTTATTCACTCTTCAGAATTGGAGAATTTTTTAGTGTTAGCAGTGGAGTTTGTGGCTTTGAACTGTAGCTGCTCAGGGTTTACTTGTGTTAAAGTGGACCACTTTTTTTTTAATTAAACATGTGTTTTGTGGCAGAAGCCAGACATCTTTCAAGTCTGGGACTGGAATCACTTCTGCTCTTAGCAGTCTCTGGCAGTGTGTAAGAAGGAAGCAGAATGGCTGCACTGTTCACTGTGTGGCAGCTGGTGGAAGTGGTTCAAGCTGAAGTTCTGCATTGTCTGAGGCTGCTGGAGGGATGGAGAGGGGAATGTTAATGTCAGTCTGAGCATTATGGACTAATGTTTGTGAAATTTGTCACTAATTAAACAGAAATAAATCCTTTATCACCATTACTGCATTTAGGTCAGCCACAGAACCAGTTCAGCTGGAAGATGTGGAAAAGCACACGGGAGGTTCCTGGGTGAATTTGTTGAAGTGTGATGAGTTGTATGCATAACCTGTTCTTTGAACACTTCACCTCCCAGGACTGGGTTTTACAGACACGAGAGGAGAGACCTGGGCTGAGTTTATGAAAGGTTTAGCTGTGAGTTGCTGTGGAGTGGGAGCAGCAGGAGGAGAACAGAGGCTGCATCTCTTCTGGCTTGGAGGGCACTGCTGGGTCTTGTGGGCTTGCAGTTGAGCCTCTGGGGATTGATGTCACTGGGATTAATAAAGTTCACTGCCAGCCCTCAGCCTGGTGTAACTTGGACACTTCCTGGCAGCGGGTGTTGGGTTAGTGCTGTCATGTGTGTGAAGCAAAGTGAGTGACACACTTGTGGAAAATCAGGGCTGATCTCACTGGTGCTGGCTCTGCAGGGCTGCCCTACGTGCCAGACACAGGGGAAGCGTTGGGTGAGAGGAGCTGATCTTGCTGTGGGATGACACAGCCAAGGGCTCTGGGTCTCAGGAGCTCTGAGAGGCTCTGGCACTTCTTGAGCACTGAGGGGAAATGGGGTTTTTTATGAGCACTGAGGGGAAGTGGTTTTTTTTTTTAGTCAAGTTGCATAACCAGCCCCTTGAGAAACCTCTCCCAGTGTCTCGTGGCTGCTGCTTCATAGCACTGCAGTTGTGCAGAGCTCTGCAGCTGTGCCCCAGCACTTGTCTCTGGTTGTGTCTAAGAAGTCAGCCTGCTGTGTTTAAAAAACACTTGGGTTTTTACAAGGCTGGGAGAATGTATTGCATTGCAAGACCTATTATTTTATCTGGCAAAGTTCTTTTGTAGAAGTTCTGCCTAACTGAGGTGTCACAGCCTGGTTTGTATTGCAGTTTTGTAGTGTAGGTAGATGTTTATGGGACAGTTTGGGATGGAGGAGGCTCTGGGAGCTGATCCAGTCGTGCCTCTGCTCAAAGAAGGGTCAGTTGTGAGTCCCTTCCAGCTCAGGGTATTGCATCATTGTGTGGTCAGACAAGTTTACTCCAGTCTGTTCATCTTCCCCACATTAAGGTATCACACAAAGCTGTTGGAAGTCTCCTTAAAGATGCTGGTTTGGGTTTTTTTCAGGCCTCAAGAAATCAATAAGGAGGAACTGGAAGGAAACAGCATGAGGTGTGGTCGCAAACTGGCCAAGGATGGTGATGTAAGTGTGGCACGTGGCAAACTGCAGGGCTGGCATGGCTGAGACAAGTCAGGCATTTCCAAATCTTCTAGGTCCTCATTGTCAAACTGCATCAAAAGATGTCATGGAGAAAGATACAATTTTTTTCTCCCCAGAGGGAGAGCCGTGTCTCTGCAAGGAGCAAGGAACTGGTGTTTCATTGTGCTCTTGTGCTGAGACTGGGAAAACTGTTAGTTCAGGCAGTTAAACAGAGCTCTGATCACTTATTAGCTGGAGAAGGAAGTTGTGTAGATAAAATGTGTAACATTCAGAGCCAGGGCCCCTCGGTGTCTTTAGGTAACAGCTCTTGTGAAACAAACTGAGAACATTAATTTTTCCCACATAACCCAAGGCTGCTGACCCTGAGGAGCCCTCTGGGCATGGCTGGGGCTCACAGATCAGCCCCATTACCCAGTGCTGGTATCTGATACCCACTGCTGTGACGTGTGTTCTGCCTCTCTGGGAGGCAGCTGACCCTCAGCTGCTGTCACGCAGTCCCCTGCAGTGTCCAGCTGTCCCCACCGAGTTGTCTGTCCCAGCCAGGTGCTGGCAGGGATCCCTGAACCCGCAGTGCAGCTCAGGACTGGCCCCTCGGGGCTGGCGTGGCACTTCTGCCATGTGTCACAGGCTGTGTCCCCCTGTGTGTGTCCCCCTGTGTGTGTCCCTCTGTCCTGCAGTACTGCTGGCGCTGGACTGGCTTTAACTTCGGCCTGGACCTGCTGGTGACCTACACCAACCGCTACATCATCTTCAAGCGCAACACGCTGAACCAGCCGTGCAGCGGCTCCGTCAGCCTGCAGCCGCGCCGCAGCCTGGCCTTCAGGTGCAGCCCTGGCCTCGGCCCCTCCCTGCTGGAGCCCTGCTGGAGCCCTGCTGCCCTGTCACAGCGTGCCTCCCTGCCCCCCCGGGAGGAGCTGGGGCCGGGGAGGCTGAGGAGGTGTCGCTCTTGTGCCCCCAGGTTGCGCCTGGCCTCCTTCGACTGCAGCGGGAAGATGATTTGCAGCAGGACCACGGGCTATCAGATCCTCACCCTGGAGAAGGACCAGGTGTGTCTGTGGGCTTCAGTGCTGCAGTGCAAGGCGTGAAAAAAATGCTGAGAAGGGGAGTTGCTGTTCCTGTTGTCGTTGCTTATGTAGAATCTCAGGCGTTCCTGTTAGAGGTAGTGGGTAATTAAGCTAATTTGTGAAGTGGATCTAGAGTAGGGTAGTGTGGGTTTCGTGAGTGTTGATAATATGAAATTAGTTCCCATATTAGTGAAATGAGTGCCTGTGGTGCTGCTGTCTGCTGCCAGTGTCATGTTCAGCAGCTCTTCAGCACTGCTGGCATCACCCTCTGCATAATCTGCCCATCAGACTCCTCATTTAGAGGCAAATTCAGAATGTGAAGACTCTCATAAACTGAGGAGTTGAAAGAACGTCTGCATGTTGGTTAAGGGTTGGATTTATTACTCTATTAAATAAATGGAAGAAAGCTTCAGCGAGGAGTGTTCTTAGAGCAAGTGCCCTTTTCCACCCATTGCTGACAGCAGGATTTAGTGAGGCATGTGTGGGACTTGTTAATCTAGTTTCTCAAACTCCAGCCAGCGGTGATACAAAGGTGCTGAGAACACAGAAAACCTTTCCTTGTCAGTGCCATCCTCACTGGAGGGTGAAGTTTCACTTTTGAAGTTTCAGTTGTTTTGCATCCTCACAAGGTTGAAGTTTCAATTTTGCTTCCCCAAAACCAGTTCCTAGAGTGGAACCAAAAAATTCCTACCCACAAACTGAAGTTTGCTTTCTGCTGTGGAATGCCTGGTTGATGGAATCTCCCAAGTCTGAAAGCTGTCCCTTTCTCCCCAGCATGTTGGAGGGGAAATTTGCTCCAGCATTTCCTTGGCTGTTCCCTGTGCTGCAGGGCTGGGAGCTGCGGGCAGGCTGAGAAGGTGTCAGAGTTATAAACCTGAGGTGAAGGGGAGCTGTCTGTGCTTTATGTTTGTATTCTGATTTCAGTCTGTAGCCACTGAGATGTGCAGAGTGAGTGCTGTGTCAGTCTTGTGCTTTCTGCTCAAGAAATATCACACAAATATCACCACACAAATCTCCTGTGTGCTCCAGGAGCAGATCGTGATGAATTTGGACAGCAGACTCCTGACCTTCCCCCTCTACATCTGCTGCAACTTCCTGTACACATCCCCAGAGAAGCGGGCAGACAGTGAGGCCCAGCTGGATCATCTGGAAGCCTGAGACCTCCCTGGGGCCTGGGGCAGCCCCTCTGCAGCCTGGTGCTGCTCCAGGCCTCACCCTGTGGCAGCAGCCCTGGCCTTAGTGCTCTCCTATGCAGCTCTGACATCAGGGCATCCTTTTTCATTGTTTCAAGTTGTATTTCTGTTCTGCATTGTCAGGCAGTAGCCATTCCATGTTTGACAAGTCTTGTTACACTTGGGCTTTTCTGGGTGAAAACTGAGCCAAATGGGAAATAGGGAATTTGTGTGGATCACAACTTAGGAAATTACCTGCTGGACTCTTGAGCACACATTGTAGGTGTGTGGGTTTTGTTAGTGTGGGGTTTGGTTGTATTATTTGTTGGGTTTTTAAATAACTGATCTGTAAATACCAGATCCCAATTTTGCTTTTTTTCTTGGTCCTTTTCCATTAGGGCCAAATAATCTCTGTAAATGTGGCATCTCAACTTTGGTTATTTAACTGCACAGCCTTTCCCACCTGAAGGGCTTAAGCCTTTTTTGCAGCTCACACACACATTTCATTCTTGGTCCTGTTCTAACACTGCAGCCCATAATTCTCTGTCTTTTAGCAGGTTAATTTACTCATAAGAATGTTCATAAGTGAATTATTTTTTCCATGTACAGCAAGCACTCCAATGTCCTGACCATTACTCCAGCTCTCAGCTGGAGTTCTGCTGAGGGCTGACTCTACTCACACAAACCAAATACCAGTTTTTAAACATTTTTTTTGGCTTGTTTTAGCTGTTACCTTGGGAATACATCCCATGTCAGCTCAGGAACTTGTGACTTTCGAGTGCCTTTTGAGTTGTATGTGTAACACCAACTTCACATCAGTTCAGCAAGGTCACAGGATCCAAAGGCAGAGCTGGGAACAAGAGATTCCTCTCCACTTGGTGTGATGGATGAGTCGTGTCATGGCACACTCTGTTCAGTCTTTGTTGGGTTTTATGTTTGTCTCTTACAATTTTCAATTCTTACTGCAGGATTTTTTGATTCAAACTGGGAATTTTTGCCTCGTTAGCCTATTTTTTTAATGTCAGAAAAATATAAAACCATTTGTACTTTATAACAAAGGTAAAAATATGCTGAGCAAGATAGAACAACATGGCAACGTGTCAATAAATGATTTCAAGTGGAATATTTGCCCATGTGTGTCCTTTCCTGCTGGGAATGGCTTTTTGTGCTGGATTCACCCTGTGCTTTCAGCACCTCAGTGGGATCTTGTGTTGTGTCACAGCTTTGGCAGCAGAGAGCAGAAGCATTTTCAGCTGCTACAGCATCAAATTTATTTATAGAATTAACTGTATTTAGATATTAACTCTGGTTTTAATTAGAAGTACCCACTCCTTAAGAGTGATTCCATGGAAAGCAGCAGGGTTCCTGGCAGAGGGAGCAGGTACCTCAGATCCAGGTGGGTTTTTAAAAGCAGCAGATCAAAGTCTGAGCTGTGCAGGGCTTTGCACCCCTGCCAGGGCCTGATCCTGCTCTGCCCTGCTGGCACCCACCCAGTGTCACCAGGATGGGGGATGTGGAGCAGGAAACTCATCTTGGTGTTGATTTGCCAGGCAACAAGCCCGTCCCTTGATCCCTGGGGGTCCTGGGTGTCCCTGTGCCCTCCTGGCCGGGGGGCACTGCCAGTGCCAGGGGACAGCCCCTTCCCATCAGGGATTTGGGCTGGGCTGGGACTGCTGGGGGGCAGAGGGGAGCTCAGGGGCCCACACACACGACACTGAGCCCAGCAGAGGGTGGTGGTTGTTTTTCTCTGGTTTATTGTCACTGACGAGGAGCAGCAGTGGTGGCCGAGGGGAGCTGAGCAGTACAACACCACACTCAGGTATGAAAAGTACAAAAATAAGGAAGCCTATATATAATATCATTGCAGTCAATTGCTAAAAATAAATATTGTAAACACGAGAGAACAACATCAGGTGAATCTACAGCACTCGTTTCTGCCAGCAGCCACACAGTCTTTGGCTTTAGGACTCCCCTGCCCGCACGGAGCCAGGCCCACATCGAGAGGCATTTTCTTTGCTTCAGGCCAGGAAGATTTCAGGCTGGTCAGGGATGTCACAAGAGAAAAGAATTTTCCTCTCCCCAAATTGCCTTGAGAACAGGAATTGCCTCTTTCAGCCTTCAGTGCCCATTTTTGTGCCAGAGCAAGCGACTGCTCTGCCCAAAGCAGGCGTTTTCCTTCTCTGGAGGGGGCTGGGGCCAGGGCTGCAACAGCAACTAAATAAACTATTTAGTGCAATACAGCAGGCTCCCCCACTGCAGGTTATTGTTGTTACCTTGCACCTCACAGCCCCTGCACCGTGCACTTGGCACCGTTCTGCACCTCTCCCCTCCCGTGCTCTTGGACCTTTCACTCTCTTATCTCTCTGACAGCCAGATGGGTTTGGATTGCCTGATAAGGGAGGAGAGCGGGCACCGAGTTATCTCGGGTCAAACTGCACCTGAGCTGCTGCCAGGCCAGAGAGCTGTGCCCCACTGATACCCTCGGGCCACTCAGCTTCTCCCTCCCAGCCCTGGGCTCCAGGAAGGGAAGAGGCAAATTCTGCTTGCCAGTCTCAGTAATTTGCTGATTGTGCTTATGTAGATGTAGGTATATTTTAAAAGCCCAATAAAATCCTGTCCAAAGTACCAGGGAGGGGAGATTTGCCAGGGAGGGAAGGGCAGAGACTCTGCTCCCTGCTGCCTGCGTGGCCAGAGAACATTCCAGCACCCCGGGAAAGCAAAGAAAATGCATCCAGATGGGAACAACCAAGCAAAACAGAACCATCCTAAACCCACAAAGCAGCACTTCTTGCTGCAGGGAAGACAAATCAGGCTGAGCAGTCTGTCCGTCTGTCCCTGCAGATATCGTTTGATCTTCCCTTCATATCAGTCCTTAGGATTTAATCTTCCCTTCTTCATTTTAAACACATTCACAGAACATCCCATGGCCACGTTTCTGGGGAGAGGCTCTGCTCCCCCTGGGGAGCCCAAACCCCCCCAGGGGCTCCCCAAACCCCCCTGCAGCCCCAGGGAGGGTGGGCCTGCACCCACAGCCCTCCTGCCACGCTCTGGACCGGGAACATTCCAGACCCTGCTTGATTCTGAGTCTGAGCTGAAGCTTTCCAGCACCAGGGGAGCCTTGGAGGCCCAGGGGGGTGTCCCTCTGCCCAAAGTCCAGCACCACCACCCACAAGGGGGATCCTCCTCAGCCCTGGGGAGCTGCAGCCCCTCCTGCACCCCGGGCAGGCGAGGGGGCTCTGGTGACCCTGCTCCAGGCCAGGCACCTCAGCTCCCCACGTTCCCCCTGTCAGTCCCCTGCTCAGATCCCCGTCCTTCCATTCTGCCCCCAAAACTGTAAAATTTCACTGGCTAACAGATGAAAACACTATGGATTTCAGCAGGGGCACAGCTGGCTAAGAGTAAAAACAGCCACTAATACAACTCTGCGCAGTGCAGCAGCTAAAAAGATTTCTGTTTCCATTTTCCAGTAGGCAAAATGCTGGTTTTCTGAGGAAAAAAATCACACAAAACTGCTTGGTACCAGATTAGAGGATTTCTGTATCATCCTTCAAATATTTATTTGACAGCTTCTAAAACTTCCACTAAACTTGGTTTCTTACATCATTTCTATACACAGGTTTTATTTGTTATAATTGTCTTGAGGCTTATAAAAAAATAAGCATTTAAAATGCCCAAAAGAGTAATTTTCCTTTAAAACTGTGCTACTGAACTTGACCCCCAACACAGAAGAGAGACTTTTGGTAATGAGGTTACCCCAAGCAGTATAAAAATATACATAAAAATAGACAAAAACTCTATCCTCCAATCTGAAGGGCTGTTTGTGGGGTTTATTAGTTATATATTTTTTTTTTGTACATCACTGAAATTTCATTAACTTCTGCTTAATATTTACAGAAAACCCCCCCACCCTCTGTCTGCCTCCTCTCACTGAGGCAGAGACCTGCAGCTTTTAGTTCATCCAGAGTTTTCTGCTGGCAAAAACGGATCCCTGCACTGGGCCGTGGCACACAGGCGATGCTGCGGGCACAGGGGCCTGGGTTATGCCATCCCCCATGGATGTGACCTTCCAGAGCACAGCTGGGGAGGGCAGGGGACAAAACAAAACCTCTCCTAAGGTCAAACCCAGCCTGAAGCCAACAGCATCACCGCAGGGCCCCGCTGCTCCTGCACGCCCTGGCTTTCTGCTTTCCCTTTTGTCCTGGTGATAAAGTCAGAATGCCCAAACCTCTTGTACAGCAGTCCTCAGGTATTTGGGTCTCTTTCTCCAGTCTACCCCAAGAAAACTTTAAATTAAAAAAAAAAATTACACGACAGAAGAAAAAAAAAAAAAAAGAAAATAATTACTCTGTACTCTTCTTCGACAACATGAAAAGGTGACATTAAAACTAAGTGATACAACCCCCCCCAAGACTATGTACATAAAAAGACATCAGATCTCTTAAAACATAAATATACAGTGTATAAATCAGGTGCCACCTAAAGGCTGCAGCCGCAGAACTATTTCACAGACACAAAGCAAACCAGACTCTCCACGCCAAGGGCAGACACGGCCACGGGTTTGGGGCTTGGCAGGGGAGACACTGCCCGTGGCTCCTGGAGCCCACCCGTGCCCCAGGGAAGGGCTGGGGGTGCCCGGGGGGACACGACCCTACACACACCACGTTCCTACCACTGTTCAGGGTGTGGGTGCCAGCTCAGGAAATGGGATCAGACCCTGAGTCCCCAATTATTTCCAGGCACGTGCTCTGCTGGGGCTGGCTGAGGGGCCCTGCAGCCCTGCCCTGGCACTTCTCACCAGGGCTGAGGGGCCCTGCAGCCCTGCCCTGGCACTTCTCACCAAGGCTGAGGGGCCCTGCAGCCCTGCCCTGGCACTTCTCTGGGATCACTCACCAAGGGAGGTACGTGGTACCTCCAGTGCAGCGCGGCCACTCTGCACCCTGTGCTTTAAGAGTTACCATGACTTTCATGGAAATAATGCAGCCTTGATCAGGGTAAAAGACTAGTGGAGGTCTTTAGCCCAATCTTAGAGGTTTGCTTCTACAGCACGGACAGCTACAGCTCGACACACATAAATAGGTTCTGTTAAAGTGACAATGCAGTGTCTGAATTATCCGAGTGTTATCCCTACTGCTGCTAGGGGAGGGCCAGTGGTGGGGTGTGACAGAGGTGGGACAGCTCCAGCTCCACCTGGAGATGCAGGGAGAAGCCAAAAGACACTGTGAGCTTTACTCCACAGCTGGTTTTATGGCATGCAAGGAAACTCCTACGACAACACTTGGTACAGAGCCCACGGCGTCTCCAGTGCCGCCGTGGTGCCCCGGAGAACGAGTAAAGCTACGAGTCTGCTTGGAGGGGAGGGGGTGCGTGGGTGTGTGCAGAGGGAGGAGGCAGGGGTTGGGTGAGGAAACGTCCTGTTCTGCTGAAACCAAGCTCTGGGGCAAACCTGCTTCCCTCTACCGCTGGCCGGCCTCGCGGATGCGGCAGGCCACGGCCGTGATGAGCGCGGCGCCTTTGCCGCTGCCGTCCTCCGACTGCAGGAAGGTCACTTCACACTTGGGGGACAGCTCCTTCACTGTCTCCTGCAAGACCGTGGAGAAGCTGCGGGGCAAGGAGAGGGAGAGGCTCTGAACTGACCAGCCATGGGTGAAGGTGTCAGTCCCAAGCCCTAATGTGCCTTCACAGAGCCTGGGAGAGCAATGCAGACCCCGAGGGGAGGGAGGGATGGAGGGATGGATGGATGGATGGATGGATGGATGGATGGATGGATGGATGGATGGATGGATGGATGGATGGATGGATGGATGGATGGATGGATGGATGGTCAGGGATGAAGCTTAGAAAGCCCAAGTGTCCACCCTTCAGCCCAAGCCCATGGTTACAACACAACCATGCTGTGCCTTCACTTAGCACTAAACCCAGCCCCATCTCAAGGGTCCCACCAAGCCCTGGGAGCTCTACTAAGGCCCCAGTCCCTAAGGGAGCAGCCCGTGTCCTTTAGGGAGCAGCCCGTGTCCCTAAGGGAGCAGCCCCAGTCCCTAAGGGAGCAGCCCGTGTCCCTAAGGGAGCAGCCCTGTCCCTAAGGGAGCAGCCCGTGTCCCTAAGGGAGCAGCCCTGTCCCTAAGGGAGCAGCCCGTGTCCTTTAGGGAGCAGCCCTGTCCCTAAGGGAGCAGCCCTGTCCCTAAGGGAGCAGCCCGTGTCCCTAAGGGAGCAGCCCGTGTCCTTTAGGGAGCAGCCCTGTCCCTAAGGGAGCAGCCCTGTCCCTAAGGGAGCAGCCCGTGTCCTTTAGGGAGCAGCCCTGTCCCTAAGGGAGCAGCCCTGTCCCTAAGGGAGCAGCCCGTGTCCCTAAGGGAGCAGCCCGTGTCCTTTAGGGAGCAGCCCTGTCCCTAAGGGAGCAGCCCCTGTCCCTAAGGGAGCAGCCCCTGTCCCTAAGGGAGCAGCCCGTGTCCTTTAGGGAGCAGCCCGTGTCCTTTAGGGAGCAGCCCGTGTCCTTTAGGGAGCAGCCCCTGTCCCTAAGGGAGCAGCCCGTGTCCTTAAGGGAGCAGCCCCTGTCCCTAAGGGAGCAGCCCGTGTCCCTAAGGGAGCAGCCCCTGTCCCTAAGGGAGCAGCCCTGTCCCTAAGGGAGCAGCCCTGTCCCTAAGGGAGCAGCCCGTGTCCTTTAGGGAGCAGCCCCTGTCCCTAAGGGAGCAGCCCGTGTCCTTTAGGGAGCAGCCCGTGTCCCTAAGGGAGCAGCCCCTGTCCCTAAGGGAGCAGCCCGTGTCCCTAAGGGAGCAGCCCTGTCCCTAAGGGAGCAGCCCGTGTCCTTTAGGGAGCAGCCCGTGTCCCTAAGGGAGCAGCCCCTGTCCCTAAGGGAGCAGCCCGTGTCCCTAAGGGAGCAGCCCCTGTCCCTAAGGGAGCAGCCCTGTCCCTAAGGGAGCAGCCCGTGTCCTTTAGGGAGCAGCCCCTGTCCCTAAGGGAGCAGCCCGTGTCCCTAAGGGAGCAGCCCTGTCCCTAAGGGAGCAGCCCGTGTCCTTTAGGGAGCAGCCCGTGTCCCTA
Source organism: Serinus canaria (assembly GCF_022539315.1). Taxonomy (NCBI): domain Eukaryota; kingdom Metazoa; phylum Chordata; class Aves; order Passeriformes; family Fringillidae; genus Serinus; species Serinus canaria. The sequence continues at coordinate 332,153 of NC_066335.1, read as the reverse complement.
AGGGAGCAGCCCCAGTCCCTAAGGGAGCAGCCCGTGTCCCTAAGGGAGCAGCCCCAGTCCCTAAGGGAGCAGCCCGTGTCCCTAAGGGAGCAGCCCGTGTCCTTTAGGGAGCAGCCCCTGTCCCTAAGGGAGCAGCCCGTGTCCCTAAGGGAGGAGCCCCTGTCCCTAAGGGAGCAGCCCGTGTCCCTAAGGGAGCAGCCCGTGTCCCTAAGGGAGCAGCCCCTGTCCCTAAGGGAGCAGCCCGTGTCCCTAAGGGAGCAGCCCCTGTCCCTAAGGGAGCAGCCCGTGTCCTTTAGGGAGCAGCCCGTGTCCCTAAGGGAGCAGCCCTGTCCCTAAGGGAGCAGCCCGTGTCCCTAAGGGAGCAGCCCTGTCCCTAAGGGAGCAGCCCCTGTCCCTAAGGGAGCAGCCCTGTCCCTAAGGGAGCAGCCCGTGTCCTTTAGGGAGCAGCCCGTGTCCCTAAGGGAGCAGCCCTGTCCCTAAGGGAGCAGCCCGTGTCCTTTAGGGAGCAGCCCGTGTCCTTTAGGGAGCAGCCCCAGTCCCTAAGGGAGCAGCCCCTGTCCCTAAGGGAGCAGCCCGTGTCCCTAAGGGAGCAGCCCTGTCCCTAAGGGAGCAGCCCGTGTCCTTTAGGGAGCAGCCCGTGTCCCTAAGGGAGCAGCCCGTGTCCTTTAGGGAGCAGCCGACTCCTGCCAGGCCTCAGGTTTGGGTCAGCGAGCTCCTGGCAGCCCTGGGGCCCCCAGAACACCTCCAAGCCTCCCCCATTCCCCCCCGAGCCCCCCGCCCGCCCAAGGAGCACAGCCAGAGGCACTCACTGAGGGTGCAGCTTGTAGAGCGTCCCGTCCACGCCCACGGTGATCTTGAGGAAGTCCAGGCCGCGGTTCTCGCGGATCTTGTCCACCACGGCGGCCATGCCGGCGCCGCAGAGCTGGGCCGCGCGCCGCGCCACCACCGTGCACACCTCCTTGACGATGATGCTGTCGTCGCACGTGGACTCCAGGCCCAGGTGCTGCAGGATGGAGCGCACCTGCAGCAGGGCCAGGCAGTCGCTGCGGGGACACGGCGGGGGCAGCGTCAGGGAGGGAGCGGCTGCGGCTGCGGCCTCCCCTGCCTGATCCTCCCTGCCCAGCCCGGGCACTCGGGCTCGGGGCAGTGCCCGGGGTGGCCCTACAGCCCCCCTCAGCCTCAGCTTTCAGACCTGGACGTGGCCTGGAGTCCCATCCCGATCGAGGAGGCTGTTTCAGGACAAAGGCACCCCTGTGCCTTTGTGAGTGTGGCACCCCTGCAACCCACGGGGTGTCCCCCAGCCTCTCTGTGCCCAGGGCAGAGGTTAAAGAGCCATCTGTGCTGCCAGCCCCAGCCAGCCTCCTTGTCTCGGCACACAGCCACGTGGGCTCCGCTGATTCACCCGTGGGGCACCATCCTGCATCACCTTGGCTCCACACCAGGCACGTGGAACTGCTCCCACCAGCCCTGGGGCACGTCCCCCACACTCCATCCCTGCTCTGACTCCCTGCTGGAGCTCACCTCTCTATCTGGGACAGGAACTTGGTCTCAAAGATCCCTCTGGTCTTCAGCCTCTCCGAGATCCGTCCCCGGAAGAGCAGCCCTTTCTTGGTGAAGTCCATCAGGATGTTGCGGACGATTTCCCCCAGGTACATCCCACTGATCATCTTCTCATACCTGGGCAGGAGAGCACGAGGCTGGGCATCAGCACAGGCAGGGACACTGGGGCTGGCTGGGGATTCCAGCCCTGCCAGGTGCCCTGAGTACAATCCCTTCAGCAAGCCCAGCAGCACAGCTCCCACCCACGGGCAGGGGACAAGGGACACGTCGCTGTCCTGCTCATCGTCCCCTGGATCCACCAAGGGGCTGGTGGGGCAGCTCTGCTCCTGGACCCTCAGCCCCATCGGGGTCCCTTCCAGCCCCCCAAAGCCACCACCCACCTCTGCTTGCCAGGGTTGAGGGACAGCTCATCCACGGCCACGTCGAACTCTGTCCGGATGTCATCCAGGCAGCCGCTGTCCCCGAAGGCCCCCCACTCCATGTTGACACACATCCTGCCCTCGTCCCCTTCCACCAGCTCCACGTTCCTCATCTCCTCCATGTAGCAGGCATTGCTGCCCGTGCCTGCGGAGAGGAGCAGGATCAGAGGGGCACCTGGGACACCTCCTGTGCCCCCGGGGCAGGGCAGGGCTGGCACCACGGAGCAGGAGCTCCACAAGGAGCGTTCAGTTCTCACCGACAATCAGCCCAACTTCACAGTAGGGATCCTCGTACCCACAGGTCATCATGGTGCCAACGGTGTCATTGACCACTGCCACCACGTCCAGGTCGAATTCCTGCACAGGGATGGATTGCAGGAGTTATTCCTGGAGGGCCTGAAATTCCTGCTGAGTCTGCTCCCCAGCTGGGAAAGGACCTGGCTGTCTGGTGAGTGCGGCAGTCACAGAGTCACAGAATTGTGGAATGGTCTGGAAAGGTCCTTAAAGCTCATCCCATTCTCCCCCTGCCTTGGGCAGGGACACCTTCCACTGTCCCAGGCTGCTCCCAGCCCTGTCCAGCCTGGCCTGGGACACTCCCAGGGTTTCAGGGCAGCCACAGCTGCTCTGGGCACCTGTGCCAGGGTCTCATCCCCCTCACAGGGAGGAATTGCTTCCTAACACCCAACCTGAATCTCTCTCTTTTAGTTTAAAGCTGTTCTCCCTTGTCCTCCATGACCATCCACCTCCACAGACAGAGGCACCCACGGACTTCCCCCAGCCCCAGCTGTCTGCAGGCAGAGCTCAGGGCTCAGACACCTCCAGCTGGGTCAGCCCTGCCAGGAGCAGCCCCTGGGCAGGAGCTCGGGGTGGTCTGTGCCGAGGAAACCAGCCGGTGTCTCCTGAGCTCAGGGCCAGACAAGTCTGCTCCAGCCCTGGCCAGGAGCCAGCCCATAGCTCCAGGGTCTGAAAATCCAACCTCAAGTGATGAGTAAGGGCGGCTGTGAAAATTCCGACACTCATTACGCTGAGCTCAGCCCAGTAATTTGTTTTACAGGCCAATTAATGATGCCAAAGAGAGCCAGGATGTGGGAGCAGCCCAGCTTCTCCCAGCCCCGTGGCTGCTCACCTCTCTCCTGTGAATGGCCTCCTTCAGCAGCCCCACCACGTCCTCTCCCTCGCAGCCCGTCGCCTTGAAACCTTTCGTCCACTTCAGGAGAATTCCCTGTTGTGGGAAAAACCCCAGTGAGTCCCCTGAACAGCCAGGCACCAGCCAGGGGTGCTGCAGGTGGGGTGGGGTTACCTCGTCCAGGTTGTTCTGCTGGCAAGGGAAGGAGAAGGTGAATCCCAGCGGGAGCGACACGCCCTTCATTCCCATGTACTCCAGGAAGTCAGAGATGCAGTGGACAATGTGGTCAAAGAGCTGGGCGAGCAAAGCCAAAGGGAAGAGTTACCACCACAGCCAGGGCCCAGCTGGAAGCCAAATTTCTGGGGATTCTGACCCATTCCCAGGCCTGCTGGAACGTTCAAATCGCTCCCAGGACTTTGAACGGAGCAGGACGTGGCTCAGCTGCACTGTGGGAGGTGAGCAACCCCAGAAAGCTCAGTTCACCCTCTTCCCCACCCAAAGCGTGGCCAAATCCCTGCATTATCTCCACCCACAGGTCCCTGGAGGGGTGGGGGCCAGCAGGGAGGTGACATGGGAATCCAATCCCTCTGCAAGGGCTCCCCAGAGCCCTCCAGCCCAGCCTGCTGGGGATACTCCCAGTCCCCAGGCACTGCCTGGAGTGCTTTGCAAAACTCCTTCCAAAGGTGTCTCACTGCTTGTGTTGTGGTTTCCCTATCTGGGAAACGGGGGTGATGCTTATCTGCCCTTGTGGAGTGTGTGGGATTCGGGGAGGCTCACTCATGTCTGGGAATAACACCATTTCTAACCTAAAACCCAGCTCCAGCTCCCCAGACTCCAGAGCCTTGGGCACAGCTCGCTGCTGCAAGGCCAGGAGAGCACCAGCCCTCCCCACTCCTGCCTTTGCTCCCTGGAAAGGCAAAAGCAGCTCCGTGGTCAGCCCTGCTGCAGCCAGCCCAGGCAAGAGGCCCCTGCCCCTCTGTCTGCCCACGCTGACCTCCTCTCCCGTGCCCTGCATGATCTCCACGGGGATGGAGTAGATCTTGTTGTGCATCTCCACGCCGCGCCGCATCCCGTTCCTGACGCGCACCAGCAGCACGCGGAAGTTGGTCCCTCCCAGGTCCAGGGCCAGGAAATCTCCCTTTTCTGCAGCCAAGAGAGGATCATCAGGAGAGATCCCTGCACGGGGCAGCCAGGGTGGGGCACGGAAGGGACCTGCCCTCCTCCAGGGAGAGGGGAGGAAATGGAGACATGGCCGGGGATAGGTAGGGACAGGGGCTGCAGGAAGGAAGAGGATGGAGAGGTTTGCTCCACACTCTGTGATGGTGAGGCTTCGAATCATAAACCTGAGTTGGAAGGGACCCACAGGGATCACTGAAGTCTGGCTCCTGGACCTCAGGACCCGCACAAGTTTCGAGCCAAGGTCAGGCACTCGCCCAAGCCACAGGAAAGGCCAGGAGCACAACCCAGGATGAGGGTGGAGAGAATGCTGTGGCAGGACTCGTGGAGAGTCAGGCTTTGTGTAAAGTCAGGTGCAGAACGTCCTGGAGGCTCAGTGCTCTGCCCAGTACCAAACTGGAGGTTTGTGCCACTCCCACCACAAAGAGGAACCGGCCACAGCAAAGGATCCAGCCCCTGCCAGGGATGCAGGACATGCACGGGCTCACACGCAGGGGTTTTTCAGGGAACACATCACCTGTTCCATCGGGAGTGGAGCACACGTAGGTGGGCAGCATTTTCACCGTTGCCTCCGCGTGCGTCTCCTTGCCCAGCCCTTTCTCCATCTCTATCCTCATCCTTTCCTTCACCTCCAGCAGCTGCTCGTGGCTCAGCTTGAGGGGCTCCAGGATCTTCTGACGGGCCTGGTGCTGTGCAGCCAGCCTGTAGGCCACGGCTGTCACCATGGCCGCCCCTTTGCCGCTGCCGTCCTCCGAGCGGATGAAGCGGATCTCGCAGTCCGGCAGCAGCTTCCGCACGGTCTTGTGGAGGCGACGGGCAAAGCTGGGGAGGAGGAGGACAGGGCACCTGAGTGGGACCCTCTGGGGACCCCCTGGCATCCAAGCGAGGGGCCTGAGGGGATATTTGGAGCCGCTTCTCTTGTGCCGAGCTGTGCGCACTGCTGGCAGCAGCAGATCCCTCTCTGTCCCTGTCCCCAGCACCCCCAGATCCCTGTCCCTGTCCCCAGATCCATGTCCCTGTGCCCATCCCTGTCCCTGTGCCACACTCACTGGGGGTGTTTCTTGTACACAGAGCCGTCCACGCCCACTGTGGAGCGCAGCCTGTGGCTGTCCCTGTCCCTGTGGCTGTCCCTGTCCCTGTGGCTGTCCCTGTCCCTGTCCCAGTCCCAGTCCCACACTCACTGGGGGTGTTTCTTGTACACAGAGCCATCCACGCCCACGGTGGAGCGCAGCCTGTCCCTGTCCCTGTCCCGGTGGCTGTCCCTGTCCCAGTCCCAGTCCCTGTCCCTGTGCCACACTCATTGGGGGTGTTTCTTGTACACGGAGCCATCCACACCCACGGTGGAGCGCAGCCTGTGGCTGTCCCTGTCCCTGTCCCAGTCCCTGTCCCTGTCCCTGTCCCCATCCCTGTGCCACACTCACTGGGGGTGTTTCTTGTACACGGAGCCATCCACGCCCACGGTGGAGCGCAGCCTGTGGCTGTCCCTGTCCCTGTCCCTGTGTCCATCCCTATCCCTGTCCCAGTCCCCATCCCTGTGCCACACTCATTGGGGGTGTTTCTTGTACACAGAGCCGTCCACGCCCACGGTGGAGCGCAGCCTGTGGCTGTCCCTGTCCCTGTCCCAGTCCCTGTCCCTGTGGCTGTCCCTGTCCCTGTCCCCATCCCTGTGCCACACTCACTGGGGGTGTTTCTTGTACACGGAGCCATCCACGCCCACGGTGGAGCGCAGCCTGTGGCTGTCCCTGTCCCTGTCCCTGTGTCCATCCCTATCCCTGTCCCAGTCCCCATCCCTGTGCCACACTCACTGGGGGTGTTTCTTGTACACACAGCCGTCCACGCCCACGGGGGAGCGCAGCCTGTGCCTGTCCCTGTCCCTGTCCCTGTGTCCATCCCTATCCCTGTCCCAGTCCCTGTCCCTGTGCCACACTCACTGGGGGTGTTTCTTGTACACGGAGCCATCCACGCCCACGGTGGAGCGCAGCCTGTCCCTGTCCCTGTCCCGGTGGCTGTCCCTGTCCCAGTCCCAGTCCCTGTCCCTGTGCCACACTCACTGGGGGTGTTTCTTGTACACAGAGCCGTCCACGCCCACGGTGGAGCGCAGCCTGTGGCTGTCCCTGTCCCTGTCCCAGTCCCTGTCCCTGTGGCTGTCCCTGTCCCTGTCCCCATCCCTGTGCCACACTCACTGGGGGTGTTTCTTGTACACGGAGCCATCCACGCCCACGGTGGAGCGCAGCCTGTCGCCGCCCTTGTTGTCGCGCAGGCGGCGCAGCACGGCAGCCAGCGTGGCCCCGCAGAGCGTGGCCGAGCGCGTCGACACGATCTGGCAGATGCGCAGCGTGGCCACGCAGTCCTCGTGCGATGGCTCCAGGCCCAGCTTGCTCAGGATCTCGTGGGCTTTCTGCAGCCCCTCCTTCTCCCTGGAAGGACAAAAGGGGGTTCGTGCCTGGCAGCGCAGCTTCTGCTGGGTGGTGGCCCGGGCTGGCTCGGTGCCGGTCCGTCCACGGGCTGGGACCCAGGAAACCCCTGGATCCTACTTACTTCTCAATGGCAGAGACAAATCTGGTCTCAAAGTGGCCCGTGGTGAGCAGATCTGGCGTGAGCCTTCCCCCAAAGAGCAGCCCGTCCTTGGCCATCTTCACCAGGATGAGCCTGACCAGCTCCCCCATGTACATCCCGCTGATCATCTTCTCAAACCTGCCCGTGGGGAGGCATGGCGTGGAATCAGGGAATGGTTTGGGCTGGAAAAGCCCTCCAAGGTGATCAAGTCCAGCCATTCCCCAGCTCTGCCAAGGCCACCACTAACCCGAAGTGCCACATCCACAGAGCTGTTAGATCCCCCTGAGGTGGTGACACCACCACTGCCCTGGGCAGCCTGTGCCACACCTGACTCAAGCAGAAATCTTCCCAAACATCCAACCTAAACCTCCCCTCTCTCTCCATAAGCTCCCCCAAGCCTCCTTTTCTCCAGGCTAAACAATCTGTGTGTTTGGCTGTGTGTGCCACGAGGTGGCCACAGGCTGACCTGAAAACCCCCTGGCAGCCTCCCATCCCAAACAGAATCTGGGTAACGTCTTCCCAGAGCAGTCTATCCCATCACTGAGCATATGAGGCCATGTGGACACGACCATCATCCTGCAAAGAGAACTCGTGGCCACCTGGAGGGGCTCAGTCAGTTTACAGGGACCCCCAGATGCCCCCCAGGCCACAGCAGCCCTGTGGGGAATGGGAGATCTGTAGGATTGGGATGTGGACGTTAGGTGAGGGTGTCTGCCTGGGCTGGTGGGGGACTTGGCTGGACAGGAAGGGAACAGGAATTATTCACATGAGGGGTCACAAGGGCAGCAGGTGGGGCAGACAGCCCTGCTTTGGGACAGAGCCCTGCTTTGGGACAGAGCCCTGCTTTGGGACACAGCTCTGCTTTGGGACACAGCTCTGCTTTGGGACAGAGCCCTGCTTTGGGACAGAGCCCTGCTTTGGGACAGAGCCCTGCTTTGGGACAGAGCCCTGCTTTGGGACAGAGCCCTGCTTTGGGACAGAGCCCTGCTTTGGGACAGAGCCCTGCTTTGGGACACAGCTCTGCTTTGGGACACAGCTCTGCTTTGGGACAGAGCCCTGCTTTGGGACACAGCTCTGGTTTAGGACACGGCCCAGGTTTAGGACAGCCCCTCTCTGCACCGGTGGCAGAGGACATGCTGACCCAGTTAGCTGGGCTGACCTCCCCAGTCCCAGTAACTGTGGGAGGATGGACAATGCAGAGCAAACCACGAGGCCGAGCCAAGAATCTGCTCACAATTGTTTGCCAGGGTTGAGCGAGCCCATGTCGATCTCGCGGTCGAACTCGGTGCGGATGTCGTTGAGCACCCCGTCGTCACCAAAGGCTCCCCACTCCATGTTGATGCACATCCTGCCCTCATCCCCTTCCACCAGGTCGATGTGCCTCATCTCCTCCATGTAGCAGGCGTTGGTGCCAGTTCCTGGGCCAAGCAGGGGCACAGGGTGAGCAGGGACACTGCCTTTCCCCATTCCCATTATCCCTCATCCCCATTATTCCCTATTCCCATTATCCCCATTCCCATTATCCCCTATCCCCATTACTCCCCATCCCCATTATCCCCCATTCCCATTATTCCCTATTCCCATTATCCCCCATCCCCATTACTCCCCATTCCCATTATTCCCCTCTTCCCTCTGGCCACAGCCCAACACACCAAAGCAGTCAAAGAACCAAGCAAACAAACTTTGCACAATGCTGGATTTTCCAGCACTGATATCCCCCCCTCTCTTTTTCCCCCCAGAGACCCCAGGGCCTGCAAGAAGCAGGATCTCCCTCTGGCTCTGCTGGAGCCCAGGAAACACCCCCAGGGCATCTTTCCCCTCGCTGCAGCTCACCAACAATGAGGCCAACTTCACAGTTGTGGTCATCGTAGCCACAGGTCATCATGGTGCCCACGGTGTCGTTCACCACGGCCACGATGTCGATGTCAAAGTCCTGACACGGTGGAAAGGAGACAGGCTGACCCAACAGAGACAAAACTGACCAAAACCCCTCCAGGGAGCCCAGGTGTCCCGGCCAGGACCCGTGTGCCCCCAGCCCAGGCTCTTACCCCTCTTTTCTTGATGGACTTGCGCAGCAGGGACACCACGTCCCTGCCCTCCACGCTGCTGCACTTGAACCCCTTCGTCCACGTCACAAGGATGCTCTGCAGGGGAACAGCAAGAGGAAGCTTGGAGGTGACACCTGGCTCCTGGCACGGGGGACATGTGGCCCTGCAGGGGGGAGCCCCCCGTTATCAGCTCACCAGCTGCGCTATCAGCCGCAGCTTCCGTGTCAGATAAAGTTTATGGCCACAAAACAACACGTGAGCTGCTCCTTGCTGCCCCGGCAGCAGGAACGTGCTTCCCATGAGCAGCTTTGACTGAGCCCTGCAGCAAAACTTGTTCATGAACCCAAGGAATGCTCCTTGACCCATCCCTGAGGGGTGGATGGCTGGCTGTGCCTATGGAATGCTCCTTGACCCAGCCCTGTGGGGTGAGAGGCTCATTGTGCCTTTGGAATGCTCCTTGACCCAGCCCTGTGGGGCAGGGGGCTCACTGCACCTACGGAATGATCCCTGTGGGGCAGGGGGCTCACTGCACCTATGGAATGATCCCTGTGGGGCAGGGGGCTCACTGCACCTATGGAATGATCCCTGTGGGGTGGGGGGCTCACTGCACCTATGGAATGATCCCTGTGGGGCGGGGGGCTCACTGCACCTACGGAATGATCCCTGTGGGGCGGGGGGCTCACTGCACCTACGGAATGATCCCTGTGGGGCAGGGGGCTCACTGCACCTACGGAATGATCCCTGTGGGGTGGGGGGCTCACTGCACCTATGGAATGATCCCTGTGGGGCGGGGGGCTCACTGCACCTGTGGAATGATCCCTGTGGGGCGGGGGGCTCACTGCACCTATGGAATGATCCCTGTGGGGCGGGGGGCTCACTGTACCTATGGAATGATCCCTGTGGGGCGGGGGCTCACTGCACCTGTGGAATGATCCCTGTGGGCGGGGGGCTCACTGCACCTATGGAATGATCCCTGTGGGGTGGGGGGCTCACTGCACCTATGGAATGATCCCTGTGGGGCAGGGGGCTCACTGCACCTATGGAATGATCCCTGTGGGGCGGGGGGCTCACTGCACCTATGGAATGATCCCTGAGCCATCCCTGTGGGGTGGGGGGCTCGCAGTGCCCTGTGGCCAGGGACACGTGGTCAGGGGCTGAGCTGAGCCCTCAGGGGAGGAAAAGGACTCAATTTCAAAGTTCAAGATTTGAAATGTCCAACCCTATGGCCACAGCCCCTTAGGGAGGCAGACACCTGCCCTGCCTTAGAGCTGGGGAAACTGAGGCACTGAGTGACCGCCCTGGTGAGGTCAGGGGGCACAGACCCTTCCTCCTGCATTCCCCCTTCTCCCCAGCCCCGGGTCTGCAGGTGTAGAGCGTTAATCCCTCCCGCAGCCGCTGGGGCTGGGAGGGAGAGCGGGAGGGAGGACGGGAGGACGTGCAGGGGCTGCCGAGCTCCATGGAGCCGGCCCCTGCCCTTCCCGGGGGGAGACAGAGAGCCAGCACCACCCCCAGCCCCTGCCCTTCCTGTGGGGACAAAGGGACAGGGACAGCCAGCACCACCCCCAGCCCCTGCCCATCCCATGGGTGAGATAAGGGCAGGGAGAGCCAGCACCACCCCTCAGCAGCAGGGCCCACGTGCCTCGCTGGGCTCGGGGATGTTTGCTCTCCTGGCGAGGTCACAGCTCAGAGCTGGCAGTGACAGTGACAGTGACAGTGACAGCCATGGGGCCTGGGGCTGGAGGACGGGACAAGACAGGACGGGGGGGATGTGATGCTCAGGGATGTGATGCTCAGGGATGTGATGCTCAGGGATGTGATGCTCAGAGATGCTCAGGGATGTGATGCTCAGAGATGCTCAGGGATGTGATGCTCAGGGATGTGATGCTCAGGGATGTGATGCTCAGGGATGCTCAGAGATGCTCAGGGATGTGATGCTCAGAGATGTGATGCTCAGCACGTCTGGCTGCAGCTCTGGTGAAGAAGCTGCTCTCCATGGAGCCATGCCACAGAAACATCCCCCCCCAGAGCCCTGCAGCTGCCAGGACACAGCCCTGGCTCTGCCAGCACCACGCCCTGCTGGCACCCACGGTGACCCTGGCACACAGGACCCTGTCAAAGGTCACAGAGGGAGGGGTGGTAGCTGGAAAAGCCTCAAGATAATTATGGGGAAATCCAGAAACCCAGGATTGCCCAGAGCGGCTGTGGCTGCTCCTGGATCCCTGAAGTGCCCAAGGCCAGGCTGGACAGGGCTTGGAGCAGCCTGGGACAGTGCCATGTGTCCCTGCTCTGAATGGCCCTTAAGGTCCCTTTCCCCTAGGAAAACCTGGCCAGGTGTGCTTAGAACAGGAGCTCCAACACCACCTGTTGTCATCAAACAGCTTTTAAGAAGGCAATCTGGCACACATCCTTGTCAAACATGAATTTTCTTCTGAACAGGGGGTTTATAGTGTGCTGGGAGAAGAGGCCAAGCAGGGTTATTGGGAAGTGATGCCAGCTCTGCATTCCCTGAAGGAATATCCCACCCTCCGTGTCCCTGACCCGGCAGCCCCTGAGTCACTGCACCGACAAAAAATATTCACAAAAACAAAAGGACAGGGCTGTTCCTGAGCCCCTGCACCCAGAAATGGCTTTACAGGGACGAGAGATGTGGCCCTTCAGGAAAGGTCACCCGACCCAAAATCAACGAGCCTAATTAACAGGCTGAGCTTAAATTGGTGTGGAACCCAGAGGGAGAGCTCAGCCCCTCACCCACCTCGTCCAGCTTGGTCTGGTGGCACGGGAAGGAGAAGGTGAAGCCAAGGGGGAGCTTCTTGTCTTTGATTTGCAGCTTGTCCAGGAAGTTGGCCAAACACTCAGCAATGTGGTCGAAAAGCTGGAAAAAAGGTCAAGAGTGACAAAAGGCCCCACTTGAGGGGATGCCACATCCCTCATGGCCAGTGCTCGCTGCCAGGGATTCCCAGCAGGATCCCCTGGGCCAGGAGCCCCCCAGGAGCCCACCTGGACCCCGCTGCCCCTCATCAGCTCCTCGGGGATGGCGTAGATCTGGTTCTCCATCTCCACCTTGCGCAGCCCGTTGTCCGACACCTTCACCCGCAGCACTCGGAAGTTGGTGCCTCCCAGGTCCAGAGCCAGGAAATCCCCGTCCTCTGCGGGGCCAGGACAAGGACAGCCCGTTAGCTTGGAGGGTCCCGAGGTCACCACCCCCCCAGGAACCAGGAGAAGGTCAGATTTTTTATTATATTTCAGTATTTTGCCCATTATTATATTTTCTCGGTGTTTCACTGGAGCAGCTGCTGCATTCCCTGCCCCTCCTCTGCCCCCACAGAGGATCAATATTCTGAGCAGCCCTGAGGCAGATCCAGATGTTTGGGGCATGAATCCCACCAGCCCCCCGAAAAGCCCAGACCAGCAGGGATGTGAGGGCAGACGAGCTGCAGCCTCAGGCTCCCTCAGGAGGAAGGGAAGGCAGCAGAGCCATTCCTGACCCTGCTGGTGCTCCTGGGAGCTCCCAAACCTCCATCCCGAGGGTCAAACCCTGGTGGCAGCTGTGGGGACTCCTCAGCCTGGCCCAGCTTGTGCTGTACTAAAATCCCTGGTGCTCAGGCTCCCTCCCTGCCCCAGGAATGCCACTCACTCCTGGCATGTGGCAGCAGGAAACCAGGGAGGGAGAGGATCCCAAAGAGCTTTGGGGCCTCGCTGCTGCCTTCTCCAGGGAGAGCTGCTGTGGAACCTTTGCTTCTTTTTTGGCCAGGGCTGGGATTAAACGTGCAAGACAGAATTTCTTGTTGGGCTCAGATGTTTATTGGCTCTTATCTATGTTATACTCTCACAGACCCTGAGCTCTGCAGCACTCCAACAAACCCAAAGTGGAGCCCTGTCTCTCCCTCTCCAAGGCCTTTTAAGGATAAACTGTCCAATTAAGAAATGACACTTTAATTATCTTTACTTTTAACACAATAACCAACCACCCACGGCCACAATGGGGACTTTTTTATCCAATTACACAAAACCACCCAAACCCGAGGAGGAGAAGAGGAAAAAGGGGAAGAAGGGGAAGAAGGGGAAGAGGAAGGGGAAGAAGGAGGACCAACTTCCACCCTAAAACCTCCATCTTGCCTGATAAATCTATTACTATATTCTAAACCCTTAAACTCCAAGTTTCCCACCCTGTGCTATCACACACTTCTAGCCAAACTCCACACCCTCAATCCCAGGGCTGTCACTCAGTTTTGGAAGGCTCTCACAGCCTCAGGTCAGTGCAGAGCTCTCCTGGGGGTCAGAACATCTCAAATGCCCAGGGCTCCCACAAGGCTCCTCGGAGGGCAGCCCCAGGGCTGTCCCCGTCCCCTCCCGCCTGCCGGGGGCAGGGAAAGTGCCCAGCTGGCTCTTTGGGGTGGAGGGGCCGGGGAAAGCCTCTCTCAGCACCCGGAGCCCCGAATGTGCTGCGCTGGCTGCCGGGGCGGGGCCGCTCTGTGCGGCACAAAGGGAACAAAACCCGCGGGGCATTGGTATGCAGGGACAGGGACAGGGACAGGGACAGGGACGGGGACAGGGACGGGGACAGGGACAGGGACAGGGACAGGGACAGGGACAGGGACAGGACAGGGCAGGGACAGGGCTGGGACAGGGACGGGACGGGACAGGGACAGGGACGGGACAGGGACAGGGACAGGACAGGACGGGGACAGGACGGACAGGCTGGACAGGGACGGGACGGGGACGGGGACGGCAGGACGGGACAGGACGGGACAGGACGGGACGGGGACAGGGACGGGGACAGGGACGGGGACAGGGACAGGGACGGGGACAGGGACAGGGACAGGGACAGGGACAGGGACAGGGCTGGGACAGGGACGGGGACGGGGACGGGGACGGGGACGGGGACGGGGACGGGGACAGGGACGGGGACAGGGACAGGGACAGGGACGGGGACGGGGATGGGGACAGGGACAGGGACAGGGACTGGGACAGGGACAGGGACGGGGACGGGGACGGGGACAGGGACGGGGACAGGGACAGGGACGGGGACGGGGACAGGGACGGGGACAGGGACAGGGACGGGGACGGGGATAGGGACGGGGACGGGGATAGGGACGGGGATGGGGACGGGGACGGGGACAGGGACGGGGACGGGGACGGGGGACAGGGACAGGGATAGGGATAGGGACAGGGACAGGGACAGGGACGGGGACAGGGACGGGGACAGGGACGGGGACAGGGACAGGGACAGGGACAGGGACAGGGACAGGGACGGGGACAGGGACGGGGACGGGGACAGGGACAGGGACAGGGACAGGGACAGGGACAGGGACAGGGACGGGGACAGGGACGGGGACAGGGCTGGGACAGGACAGGGACGGGACGGGACGGGGACAGGGACGGGACAGGGACGGGACAGGGACGGGACGGGGACGGACGGGGACAGGGACGGGGACGGGGACGGGGACGGGGACGGGGACGGGGACAGGGACAGGACAGGGACAGGGACAGGGTGGGACAGGGACGGGGACGGGGACGGGGACGGACGGGGACGGGGACGGGGACAGGACGGGGACAGGTCTGGACAGGGACAGGGACGGGACGGGATGGGGACAGGGACAGGGACAGGGCTGGACAGGGACAGGGACGGGACGGGACGGGACAGGGACGGGGACAGGACAGGGACGGGACGGACAGGACGGGACATGGACAGGGACGGGACGGGGATAGGGACGGGACGGGGATAGGGACGGGGATGGGACGGGACGGGACAGGGACGGGGACGGGGACGGGGACAGGGACGGGATGGGTAGGACAGGGACGGCAGGGACGGGACAGGGACGGGACGGACGGGACGGCGGTGAAGGGACGGGGATGGGGACGGGAAACAGCAGGGCCAGCCCGGCTCCAGTGGCACGGAGAGGGACAGGGATAGGGATAGGGACAGGGACGGGGACCAGCCTGGGCCAGCCCGGCTCCATCGGGCTCAGGGAACGGCCCCGGCTGGAGCTGGAGCAGCTCCAGGGAAGGGAAAGGGCCATGGAAGGGGCACCAGGGAATGGGAATGAACGAGGGGTGTGTGGGGTGTGTGGGGTGTGTGGGGTGTGTGGGGTGTGTGGGGTGTGTGGGGTGTGTGGGGTCAGAGCCGGGCACAGAGACGGGGAGGGCACCCGGGGGTCCGTGCAGCCCCTTGGGGGCAGAACAGCACCAAAGAGGGGTCAGAGCATCACAGCACCGAGGAGCAGAGAGCATCAAAGCACCACAGAGCCATCACCAGGGAGCACAGGGCCACCACCAGGGAGCTCAGGGCCACCACCAAGGAGTACAGGGCCATCACCAAGGAGCACAGGGCCATCACCAAGGAGCACAGAGCCATCACCAGGGAGCACAGGGCCATCACAGCACCAAAGAGGGGTCAGAGCATCCCATCCCTGAGGAGCACAGAGCCATCACAGCACCAGGGAGCACAGGGCTATCACCAGGGAGCACAGGGCCACCACCACGGAGCACAGAGCCATCACAGCACCTGCCCCTCACACAGGTCACAGCTCCCTGGCCATTGGCACTGAGGGCACGGAGAGCACCTCAGGGGGGTGACAAATCCAGGGCACTGCAGCCAAGAGGGGCACAGGGTCTCAGCTCCTTGGAGGTAACCCAGGAGGATCCCAGAAAAAAGCAGTTTGGGGGAAATTCCTGGGAATTCCTGGGTGGATCTGCTTTGCAGGAGGAACAGGGCAGCCAAGGCTCCCTTGGGAAATTCCCAGCCATGCCTGGAGCACGTGGTGGGTGCCAGGTGTGGGCACTGCCCCCCATTTGGGCTCCCAGGTCCTGTGATAAGGTATCAGCCCTGGTGCTGAGCCCACAAGCCAAACAGCAAACACAGAGCCCTGGCCCCAGGGGCTGTTTGCTCTTGGCAAAGGCTGAGAGCTGAGTGCCTGGAGAGCCTGGTGTGCTCCTGGTGTGTGGGGTCGTGTCCCAGCACCTCAGAGGCTGCTCACCCCAGGGATCCCCCCCCCTCAAGGCTTCCAACCCAACTCCACCGCCCGGGAATCCTCTGGCAAAGTGGATTGGTGAAAAATAAGAGGAAGAGGAAACGCTGGGAGGCCCAGACTTGGCCAGGGAGCTGCAGGAGAAGGTGGAGCTGCAGACCCTGGCATTTCCACTGCAGCCTCCCTCCCTCCCTTCCCTCCCTCCAGGGAATGGGAAGGGACCCCAGGAGCACTCAGTTCCACTCCCTGCCCTTCCACTGGACCTGTGGCCCATCCAGCCTGGCCTTGAACCCTCCAGGCAGACACAACTTCCTCGGGAAGCCTTGCTGGGATGTGCTAACCCCCCCACCATGTTTTCTGGGCATGAAAACAGCCTTTTCTTCCCAGCCTTTCAGGGCTCTGCGCCACACGAGCAGGGAAAGAGCTGAGCCCCCCAGGCAAGGGAAAGGTGCTGCCAAGAGCCATCCTTTGGATATCCCACAAATCCTGCAGCATCCTCCTGAGAGCTCCAGGCTGGGGTCAGCAGCTGCTGGGGCTCAGCACAGGATCCTCAAACCAACCCCACTGTGGAGGAGGAAACCTGGGCACCCAGAACAGCCTGGGAACACCAGGAGTGGAGCAGGAGGAGGGTGCTGAGCAGGCAAGGCCCCTGGGAGAGTCACTGGGCTCCAAGGAGAAGCTTATTTGGGATCTGCCTCCCCATCCCCTCGCTGCCAGCAGGGCATGGTGCTGTTCCAGTGGGAGCCAGAGCCAAGCAAAGCACTGAAAGTTGATTTGAGAAGAGCTTCTGCTTTCAAATCAGAATTCCCCCCTCTATCTCCCCAGACTGGAATGGCAAACCCCCCCCCAGAGCCAGGGCTGGGCTTTGGCTTAACCTGCAGGTGTGACCTTGTATTTCCATAAGCCCCTCTCATCCCCCTGGAGCTGGGCATTAAACGGGGTCTAATCCCACCCAGAGACACCGGGCAGGGGAGGGAGGACAGGGACATTGCACAGCTGGGTGCTTGGGAGCCCTGTGGCAGCAGCACCAGCTCAGAGCAGGGCTGGAGCAGAGAATAACCCCTCCTTGGGCTGGGAGCAGCTCCTGGCACCTGGCACAGGTGCCCAGCCCAGGCCAGACTTTGCCCAGGAGCTTTAAAAAGAGGGAAGGAGGAAGGACATGGCCCTGGGCAGTGAGATCCTCCCCAGCTGCTGCCAGGATCTGGCACCAAGCCCCCAGCCCTGACTTGCCCCCTGCCCAAAACCCAAGGGATGCCACTCAGAGGCTGGATCCAGCCCCAGCTGGACAGGAATCCCAGCTCTCCTTTCCCTGGGATTTGCTCCAAACTCCCTCATTTTCCAGCCCCTGGGCAGCTGCAGGGCCGTGACTGCCCCAGCATCCCTCTCATGTGACATTTTCCATGCTGCTGCTCCTCTTTCCCCCCCTGCCCCGGGTGAGAAATGCCAGCTGGGGCACTGGAGAAGCTGGAAACAGGGAAGGGAGCCAAGGATCTGTCTTGTAAGGGCACGGGGAGGGATTGCTCCCTCTCCCAGAGGCGGGTCAGGGTGCTGGAAGTGCTGACACACGCTCCACCTGCACCCAGCACCTTTGGCTGCACCAGTTCCCGTGCCCAGGGGCGGCTCCTGGCCGTGCCTGTAATTAAAAATATCCTCCAACATTTAAATAGATGGGAATCTCAATCCCAGGGCAGGCAGCCAGGTCCAGCTTTTGGGTGTAGGTGCAGCTGGGGGGCCAGGATCAGGGAGTGCTTCGAGGAGTAGAGGGGCTCAGGGGGAAGGGCTGCAGTGAGAGACAGGGGAATGGTTTCACACTGGAAGTTTGAAGTTTATACAACACTTAAATTGTTGGGGAAATTCCTTCATGGAAAGGCAGCCCAGGCCTGGCACAGCTGCCCAGGGCAGTGCTGGAGTGCCCATCCCTGGGGGGATTTAGCAGCTCTGTGGATGTGGCACCTGGGGCAGGGATGGATTGGTTGGATTTGACCAACTTAGGGCTTTTCCTGCCCAGACCATTCCATGGCTCTGTCCCTTCTGTCCCTGTCCCCAGGGAGCTGCCAGCCAGCAGCCATGAGGGGTTTGGGCTCTGTCCCTCTTTGTGCACCTCACCAGCAGCCCCTGGCACCGAGGCTTTGCCCAGATCCCCGGGCAGGAGCTGGCACCAGGGCAAGCCCAGCTCTGAGTAACTGCATCCAGCACAGCCAACCACCCCCGGGGCCCTCCACGGCTGCTGCCAGCCCAGCTGTGGGTCTGGAGCAGCCAGGACCAAGCACTTGGAGGGTGATGCTGCAGGGATGGAGACAAGCTCCTTCCCAGAACACCAGGCTGGGAGGGGGAACAGGAACTTTCCCATGGGGATGCCCGAGGGAGCAGGAGAGGAGGATGTGCCTGGCTGGAGCGTGGCCTGGGCAGCTCGGGGAGAGGCAGAAAGGCCACATTGTGAGGGCCCTGCTGTGCCCAGGGCCCTGTGGCACTCAGACAGTGCTGGCACTGCTGCTCATGAAATCTGATGAGCCGGACCCGTGACTGTCTCTGTCCTGCCAGCAAGGGCACGCGAGGGCGGCTTCCCTCCCTCCTCCCCCCCTCTCTCCTCCCTCCTGCCAGCAGGAACTGGGATCCCCTCCAGCCCCAGCACGGAGCAGGGAGCCAGGCCTGTCCCCACACTCAGCCCCAGCAGCGAAGGTGGCCCCGGGTGGCAGTGCCACCCCTGCAGCGGCAGTGCCAGGAGGACGGGTGTGCCCAGCCCTCCCTCTGGCCCCACGTACCTGTCCCGTCCGGGGTGGACCTGACGAAGGTGGGCAGCATCTTCACGGAGGCCGTGGGGTTGGTGTCTGCCCCCAGCCCCTTCTCCATCTCCTTCTCGAAGCGCTGGGACACCTCCAGCAGGGTCTCATCCGAGAGCCGCATGTGGTACAGGTACTTGTCCACCTGCAAGGGGCAGACACAGCCCAGGGGTGAGGCACAGGGCTGGGCACAGGGGCACAGGACGGCACAGGGGTGAGGCACAGGACAGCCCAGGCACAGGGCTGGGGACAGGGGCACAGGGCTGGGCACAGGGGCACAGGACAGCCCAGGCACAGGGCTGGGCACAGGGGCACAGGACAGCCCAGGACAGCATCCAGCCCCTCCCGAGGCTGCTGGGTGGACACAGGGAGCTGGAGCAGGCTCTGACCCATCCCAAAGGGCAGGACACAGCAGCTTGGCTGGGATTGCTCATGCCAGGCATCACCCACCCCTGCTCCTGCCCCTTGCCAAGGCCACCCTGCATCCCTGCCCAGGCTCTGCCAGCTGGGAATGCTGACCCACAAGCTGCTCCTGCAGCTCCTTCCCGCTCAGCCAGGTTGCTGCAGCAGCAGGAGCCCCAGCTCAGGGGTGAGTCAGGAGGTTCTCCAGGTGCAAAGCCCTTCCCACTGCACGGCACCAACGCACCTTGACCTTGACCCCCAGGGCCCCTTCCTGCACCGGGGATGCTGGGCAGGAATGCACGGCCCTGTCATTGCTGAGATCACCCCGGGAGCCCAGAGCCACTCAACAGCCTGGAGCAAACCCGCCGGGGTGACAGCAGCAGGAGCTGGAGTGACACAAGCAGGGCTGGAATGACACAAGCGCGTGGCCGGAGAGGGAAGGAACCCATCCCACCCCTGTTCCTGGAAATTGTCCTACCCCTGAGCTGATGGTGTGGAGAACACTTCTAAAAATGGCATGGAAGCATCCTGTCCTGCAGGGAAGGGGTGGAAAGGCTCCTCCCCAGGCAGCAGCAGCACCGGGCAGCCTGGCCGGAGCAGGGAGCGGGAGAGGCCCACACTGCCCGCTCCCAGACCGTGCCCTGCTCCAATTAGCTCCACTCAGCACTAATTAAAGGGCAGCTGCAAGCCCTGAGAAGTCAAGGAGGAAAACTCCACCCCGTGTGCTCACCTGTCTGCAGGCACGTATGGCCGGGTCACCGGAACCGGGCCCGGGCTGAGCTTTATGGGGCTGAGCTGCAGGAAATGGGCATTTTGTGGGCAACTAATTGCACCAGGGCCAGGGTGACCTCGCTCAGGGACGTGCCATCCCACCCGGGGCTGGACACAGCAGCCCTGCTGCGGTTTTGGCTGCCTGGGCTCCAGCACATCCTTTTTTCCCCCCACCCTGAGCTCTGCTGGAAATTTGGGAGCTGAGATTTCTTCCTCTGTGAGGTCAGGGGACGGGGGAAAGCCCAGCCCAGCACATTCCAGGAGTGATGCTGCACCCCCTGAGGAGCAGCATGCTCTGAGGAAAACCTCCTCCCCCCTTCTCCTGGTGCTTCCAGCTCCTTCCCAAAATCAGGAGCTAAACAGGAGGGAAAGGCCAAGGAGAAGGAAACCTGGAGATTTCCTGCTGCCAGGTGTCAGCCAGCCTCTCCTGATCCAGCAGGAAGTCAAACACCCTCCTCCCTCCCCTCCTGTTTGCTTTCACCTGCCGAAAATTCCCTGCCGTGTGCTGAGGCTCTGTTCCCTGGCACCAGTAAGCCCCAGTTACCTGGTCAGGAGGTGGCTCTGGGGCTCTGCTCACTGGCACCAGTAAGCCCCAGTTACCTGGTCAGGAGGCGGCTCTGGGCTGGAGCTCTGCTCACTGGAACCAGTAAGCCCCAGTTACCTGGTCAGGAGGCGGCTCTGGGGCTGGAGCTCTGCTCCATGCCAGCCCCAGGGTGGGAAACCTCCCCTTGAGCTGTGCCAAGGGTTGTCCCCAGGGTTATCAGCCCATGCCATCAGCCCAGAGCAGACAGTGCTCATCCCAGAGAAGCTGGCTGCTCTGGGAGCTCCACAGCAGTGAAGACCCCCCACCCAAAAATCCCAGAACAGGGAAAGCCCCCTGGGGCTTCAGCCCCTTCCCCCAGACCAGGCCCTGCCCAGCACGTCCCCCATGTCCTCCAGGCTGCAGCACGCCAGGATAACCTCAGCCCGAGGAGCAGGGTGACCTCCCCCTAATCTCCAAAGCCCTTAAAACCTGGATCATCTTCTCCCAAGGTGGATCTCACCCCACTTGGCAGCTAAAGCAGGTCAGGGCACACAGCAGGGCTCCTTCCCAAGGAATCCACCCTGGCCCCACCAAGGAACAGCCATGGCCACTGGCCTCCCCAAAACTCCCCAGCCCCGTGGCCTGGCTGGTCACCCCAGGAGCACCCCTCAAACTGTGACAAAGATGGGATAAAATGGGCAATTCAGCCTGCAGAGCCAGAGTCTGAGCATCTCTCAGCACACAACCCCTTCTCAGCTGCTTAGGGCTTCTGAAGAGCACGGGATAGTTCAGGTCAGGCTGCCAATTCCAAACAAACAGAGTCACTAGGTTAGGATCCTGAAGGGGGCAATTGAGTTTCTGGAAAGGTTCCAGCCTGAACAGCGGCGTTTCCTCGAGGAAATGCAAACAAAGTGAAGGGGGAAGGAAGGAGGGAAGCCGGGGAGCGCCGGGCATGCCCCAGCCCAGGACACCGCGTTAAAGCTGCGGATCACGGAGGAGCTGTGGGTGTAATGAGCTCAATGCCACGTTTTTGAGCCAAACCCCAGCAAATCCCCATCTCCTGGCTCAAGGCTGTCTCCAAGGTTCAGCTCATTTCCATGCCGGATGCTGGAGAGGTGCCCAGGGTCGCCTGCCCCGGCTGCACGGCCACCGCTGGGAAACCTCAGCCTGCCCAAATTCTGCTGATGGGGGACCTGGCTGAGCCAAGCCCAGCTCAAAGCACCCCAAAAACCCAGCTTTTATTTCCAGCCTCACCTCCTGGGGACGTGGGGCAGGGCTGCTGAGGGTGACAGGGCTCCTGGCACGCAGCGGGAAGGAAAAGGGAAGGCAGCTTTGTTCCTGTGGGTCCCAAACACATCTTTCCCACTCGTGACCCCGGTTCTGAGAAAAAGGAAGCTGTTTGCCTTTTGTTTTCATTTTGCTCTGAAGCCGGTCCCAGAGCCACGTGGCTGCCAGGAAGCTGGAGGGAGCACGTGCTCCCCATCCCTCAGCACCTCCTGCTGCAGTTTTCAGCTGGATGTGACTGATTCCAGCAGGTTTTGGAGCAAAAGCAGAGCACTGGGAGAGGGTGGCTGCTTCCTGGACAGATTGACTGCAGGATGAGGGAGCAGTGATCAAATCTGGGGAAGGCTGCAACACCCCAAACCCACAGCATGCGCTGTCAGCCCTCTCTCCAGGGAAACTTGTGCTGGGAATTATATTTTCTTTAAATGACTTCCCTCCCCATCCCAGTTTTTAACTTGAAGCCTGCCGTTCTGCAGGGATCCCTGAAGTCTGAGGGGATGCTGGCTCCCTGGGAGGGGGATGCTGTGCGAGCACCACCCACCCAAATCCCTGGTGGGAGGTGATGAATTTGGGGAAAGGCAGGCAGAGGGAGCAGGGGGAGGGCCTGAAGGATTGATTCCCTGCTGCACACCCCCAGTCCCTGCTGTGCTGCCCATGCCTGTCCCTGTTTCCCACCCCGGGTGACTCAGGGCAGGGAACCGGCTCGTCCCCTTGCCCGACCTCCCCCGGGTGACACAGGGGTGATGCTGGGCTGCCCCCACCCTCCCCAGCCCCGGCCCTGCTGGCACCCACGTCCTTCCAGGCCGGCTCCAAGCCCACGTGTGCCCTCCCTCCCTCCCTCCTGGGATGACACACGCCCGGAGTCATCCTCATCCTCAGCCGGGTGAGTCAGATGTTTCCTGCTCGGCCGGTTCCTCCTCATCCTCAGCCCCGGGCCAGCAGCTGGATCCACGCTGGAGGTGGAGCCGGGTGCTGATGGTGAGGAAGTGACACCAGGGAGCATCCACCAGCCCATCCTCAGGTGACCCTGCTGCCCCAGAGCCCCAGAAAAACCCAGTTCAGGCAGAAAACGCTCTGCCCTCCAGTTCTGCAGCTGGAGACATCCAGCTGCTGCTGTTCCTGCCCCTCATGGTCCTCCTTAAACCCACAGGGTCTTGGGGATGCTGGATGGCAAAGCCCCTCTGCCCCCAGGAGCCCCCTGGGATGGTGGGAGCATCCCCCTGTTGGGGGAAACTGAGGCTGGGTAGCTCTGGTGGGGAAGGAGGCTCAGGATGGCTTCCCCAGGGTGGGACAGGCTGTCCTGCCCCTGACCTTGGCTCCTGCCACCGACCTGGGCAGCCCCAGGGGAAGATGTTAAGTTGGTTTTCCAGGAATTTGCCAAAGGTGCCCCTCCCATACCCACGGAGGCAGCCAGCAGGGAGGAATCAGCTGGGTAAAACTAATTCCTGGGCAAAGGAAAAATTTAACAAAAAACCCCAAAAAACTAAAACAAGGAAAACCTGCCCCTGCTTTCCTGCATTTTCCAAACGCAGGGGAATCAATTCCATCCCCATTTTTCCCCTCTTGAAGGAGGGATGGGGGAGAGGAGACGCTCAGCCCCCCTCCCGTGACGGGGCTGAGGGATGAGGGTGAGGATGAGGAAGGCCAGGGTGAGCTGGCACATCCCGGGGAACGAGGGGCAGCAGCGGCAAACTTTCAAGCTGGGATCTCAAAGGACGCTGCTGCCGAGGTTAATTAAAGTTTGCACAATCCCC
Organism: Serinus canaria; assembly: GCF_022539315.1. NCBI lineage: Eukaryota > Metazoa > Chordata > Aves > Passeriformes > Fringillidae > Serinus > Serinus canaria. The sequence goes on along the minus strand of NC_066335.1, from coordinate 308,786 downwards.
TGGGGGTTAGATAAGTCTGGACAACCCACTTTCCAGGCAGGAGCTGGGGAGGAAGGTAACATGCCCCCAGATGGGTGGCAGAGCAGGTAAAGCTGCTCCATGGCAAGAATGGGAAGAAAAATCCCATTTTTGAGGCTATTTTGAAGGCCTTGAGGTGGACACAAACCAGAGCTATTGGAAAAGGCAGTTTTTTACCCCAGCTGAGCTCCTTTTCTCCCTGATCCAAAGGGAAAACACATCCCAGGCTACCACCTACAATCTTTTCCCCCAAATACAGGCGTTGATAAGAAGACCTAACCAAACAAATCACAGCTTTCCAAGAATGTCACCCCCTCCACCTCCCTGGGCTGGGGACTCCCTGGCTTCTCCCTTTGCCTGGGGAGCTCCACGAGCTAGGAATGATTTCTGCAGCCACGGTGGAAGCAGCCAGGTCAGACAGCTGGCTTCTCCCCCCTCTCCCTGAGCCCAGCTGGGCTCCGTGCTCTCCCCCAGCTCTGCCTCATGGAAGGATTCACGGGAATTTGTTTAAAAATATCCCAGAAAATCCAGAGGGCAGTGCCATGTCCCACAGGATCCCCAGCTCCGGCCAGCGGCTCCTGGATATTTTTTTTCCCTCCCTCACATCTCAACAACCTTTTTCAATTTGGGTTTGGGAGGCGTGGGGAGCACGGAGCCGGTTCCTGAGGCTCCGCTGGGTGGGAAAGGAGATCCCTCCATGCCAGCTTTCCCCAGCCATTCCCGATAAGGAAGGCGTGAGCAGCCCGGAGCGGGCCGGGCTGTGCCGCTGGCCTATTTCTGCCGGGGTTACACAACACAGCCCCGTCCTACCCTGGATGTGGCTGTTGCACAACCCCGGGGCCAGCGGCGGGCGCAGGGAGAAGCCGAGCCCGTATTTCCTTGCGGATCGCTTTGCCTTGGGAAGTTTTCCCTGCGCTTTGTTTAGGTTGGGGTTAGTTTTTGCTTTCTTTTCTTCTTCTTCTTTTTTTTTTTTTTTTTTTAAAGTTCTGCCTCGGTTTCCTTCCTATCTAAGCCCGGTGAAGGGCCAACGTGGCAAGTTTCACTTCCCCGCGAGCATCTCCAGGGTTATCCCGGGTCTCTCCAAGCATTTCCCAGAGGTTTTTTTACGGCGATTTTTGCAAATCCCGACCGCCTCACACTCGGAGCAGCAAATCCCAGAGTCAGGAATCACAGCCCAACTCCTCTCTGCCCTGCTCCAGATGCCAGCAGAGCGCTGCAGGGGCAGCCCGAGCCTCCGCGCTCTCTCCCACCAGCATTTTTCCTCCGGGAATAATTTATTAAGCCCAGCCTAAGCGCTGTCCTGGCCAGACAAAGGCCGGAGCCATGGAGAGCAGGAACGCTGGAGCTTTTCCTGTGCCTGAGCTCCGGGCGGGGGGTGACCCACACCCCGAGCATCCCGGCACTCCAGGAACAGGCTCGGGGAGCTCCGGACCCCAAACCGGGGACTCAGAACCCCAAAACTAAGGGAACGAGACACGGGAATGCGTTTTCCACCCCTGTCAGTGCGGGGATGCGGGCACACGTGCGCCCTGGGCCGGCGGTCACCGCGTGGGGAAGGGGACCCGGGGGACAAGTGCCACCTCCGGGCTGGTGGCCCGGGCTGACCCCGCTGCCCGCGGGGGCTGCGGCTGGCTGCCCCGGCACGGCGGGGAGCGGAGGAGCCGCTGCCGGGGATGCTCGGCGCCGGCGGGAACGGCGACACGTGCTGCGCGGGGCGGCCGCGGGGGTCCCGGCTCCGGCGGGCAGAGAGAGGCGCGGAGATCCCCCCTTCCTCCTCCTCCTCCTCCTCCTCCTCCTCCTCCCCCTCGCCGCCCGGCCACGCGGGGTCCCGCGGCACGTACCGCACGCGGCCCCGGCCGGCAGCGCCGCGGCCTCCGCCCGGCCCCGCTGCCCCTCCGCTCCCCGCTTATCTCGCCTCCTCTTCCCCTTTAAAAAGTTTTATCCGTTCTGGACCCCCCCTTTTTTTTCCCATTTCCCCCTTATCATTTTTTTTCCACTTTCCCCCTTCCTTTTTGATCTTTTTACTCCTTTCCTCTCCTTTATCCCTTTTCTGCTTTTTTCTTTTTTTCTCTTTCCTTTTACTTTATTTTCAACTTTTTTTCCTCATCCTTCTTCCTTCCCCACTTATTTCCCTTTTCACTTTCCTTCCCTTTTATTTCCCTCTTCTTTCTCCCTCTTCACTCTCTCCTTCTCCTTTTCCCTCCTTTTTTTTTTGTTTTTACTTTTACCCATCTTTTCTTTTTTCTTTCCTTTTTCTCTCCCCCCATTTTCTCTCCTCCCCTCTCCTTTCCCCCTCCTTTTCCTTCCCCTTTTCCTCTTCACTTTCCCCTTTTCACCTCTCCCCTTTTCCCGCTCCCCACTTTCCCCCGCGGGACCCCCCTCACCTTCTGCGCCTGGTCATGGTTGAGCTCGGTGAAGAAGTAAGCGAGGAGGTGCGATGCGATCATGGCGGGAGCGGCACGGCTCGGCACGGCTCGGCTCGGCTCGGCACGGCTCGGCTCGGCTCGGCTCGGCTCGGCTCGGCTCGGAGCGGTCGGAGCGGAGCGGCCCCGGCAGCGCCGCGCGCTCCCCGCGCCAATCGCGCTCATTGAGGAGCTTCCCCCGCGCCCATGACGTGGCCGCGCCGCCGCTCCCCCATTGGCCCAAAGGCGAGGGTGTGTGCCCGGCGCGCGAGGAGGGGCGGGGCCTGGCACCGGCGGGGGGGGCGAGGGGACACCGGGGGGACAATGGGGCGATAATGGGGGGACACTGGGGGGACATTGAGGGGAGAATGGGGGGACACAGGGGGGACATTGAGGGGAGAATGGGGTGATACTGGGAGGACCCCGGGGGGACAGTGGGGTGATACTGGGGGACACTGGGGGGACAGTGGGGTGATACTGGGGGACACTGGGGTGATACTGGGCGCACGCCGGAGGTGCTTTGGCGTGATATTGGGGGGACACTAGGGGGGACATTGGGGTCATATTGGGGGTGCAGTGGGGTTATAGTGGGGGCACACTGGGGGTGCACTGGGGGGACACCGGGAGGACAATGGCGGTGCATTGGGTGGGCACCAAGGGCACATGGAGGGGGCATTGGGGGGGACACTGGGGGGAACATTGGGGTGATACTGGAGGGACACTGGGGCTGGTCTGGAGGGGTGCATTGGGGGTAGGGAATGCACTGGGAATGCACTGGGAGTGCACTGGGAATGCACTGGGAATGCACTGCGAGTGCATTGGGAGTGCACTGGGAATGCATTGGGCGGTGCATTGGGAATGCATTGGGCGGTGCACTGGGAATGCACTGGGGTGCGGGTGCAGTGGAGGGGTGAATTGGGGGGCACCGAAGGGGCAGGGGGTGCACTGGGCATGCACTGCTGGGGATGCACCGGGGGGTGCATTGGGGGGGTACTGGGGTTGCACAGGGGGGATGAGGATGTGCTGGGTGTATGCCGGGGGTCCTGCACTAGGGGGGGGGCATCAGGAGGGCTGCAGTGCCCTGGGGGCTACACTGGGGGATACTGGGAGATACTGGAGGGTGGGGGAGCACTGGGGGTGCAGTGAGGGTGTTTAGTGGGGGGCTGGATCTGGGGTGCATCACAGCCCGCGTGGCCGTGCCCGCAGCCCGTGTGTGTGTCTGTGTGTCTGTGACTGAGTCCGTGTGTCTGCCCATGCCCGCAGTCTGTGTCCGTATGTCCGTGGCTGTGTCCGTGTGTCCGTGGCTGTGTCCGTGTGTCTGTGGCTGTGTCCGTGTGTCCGTGGCTGTGCCCGCAGCCCGTGCCCGCCGCCGCCGCTCCGCCCCGGTGTGCCCGGCGCTGTCACTGTCACATGCGTGTGAACGTGCGCGGCCCTGTGCACCCGTCAGGTCGCATCCATCACCCGCTGCCCGTGGCGCTCGCCGCTCCGCCCGCGTGTCCCGCTCCCCGTGCGCAGACACGGACGGCGGGGGGTGCTCCCTGCTCCCCCAAAACCTTGGGAAGCATCACTCGGGAGCATCCTCGGGCTGGGCTCTGCCAGGCTCCATCCCTCCTTCCTTCTCACCTCCATCCCTGCTCCATCCTTGCTCCATCCCTGCTCCATCCCTGCTCCATCCCTGCTCCATCTCTGCTCCATCCCTGCTCCATCCCAGCTCCATCCCTGCTCCATCTCTGCTCCATCCCTGCTCCATCCCAGCTCCATCCCTGCTCCATCCTGGCTCTATCCTGGCTCCATCTCTGCTCCATCCCAGCTCCATCCCTGCTCCATCCCTGCTCCATCCCTGCTCCATCCCTGCTCCATCCTGGCTCCATCCCGGCTCCATCCCTGCTCCATCTCTGCTCCATCCCTGCTCCATCCCTGCTCCATCCTGGCTCCATCCCTGCTCCATCTCTGCTCCATCCCTGCTCCATCCCAACTCCACCCCGGCTCCATCTCTGCTCCATCCCTGCTCCATCCCTGCTCCATCTCTGCTCCATCTCTGCTCCATCCCTGCTCCATCCCTGCTCCATCCCCGCTCCATCCCTGCTCCATCCCAGCTCCACCCCTGCTCCATCCCCGCTCCATCCCTGCTCCATCCCAGCTCCATCCCTGCTCCATCCTGGCTCTATCCTGGCTCCATCTCTGCTCCATCCCAGCTCCATCCCTGCTCCATCCCCTCTCCATCCCTCCCCGCAGCCGGGCTCTGGTGGCCCCGAGCCCTACGAGGGCCGTGGCACGTCCTGGCCCTCCGGAGCGGCTCCGCTCCCGCTGCTGGCAGAGCCGGTCCCGGCAGCCCTGGGGCCGGAGTTACCCAACCCGTCTGCCCGCTCCCGCCGCTTTCCCAACCAGTCCCCAGCAGCTCCGGCTCCTCTCAGGAGCCCTTTCCACGCGGCCATCTACATGGGTTTGGTGTTTCTGCTCAGGGAATTGTAACTCCTTGTTTCAAAGGAAAGAGGGGGAGAAGCAACCAAAGCCAGAGGCGAGGCAATGCCGCTACCAGACACCTTTCCTGCAGGATCCAGTCCTGCCGGACCCACCACCAGCCTGTCAGGCGTTCCAGTCCAACCCCCAGATCGTGACCTGATGCGTCTTAGGATTTGGACTCAGTGATCCTTGTGGATCTCTTCCAACCCAGGATATTCCATTAATCTCTGTCGCTGGCCCTACATTTCAATTCACCCTCTGATCCAGCTTTTTTTTTTTTACTCCTGAAAAGGCAAATTCTCTGTGGTCATGTTGAAATTAAAGCAGCGTTTGAGCCTAAAAATAGCTGGACACATCTGTCTGCCTTCCCCATCTGCTGCCGGCCTGGCTGGATGAAGGAAGGGACTGTCTGTGCAAAATGAGGGACCTGTCTCATCCTTCTGTCCCGTAAAATCAGTTTATTCAGGGAAAATAATCCCCAACACTCCATTGATCGGCCAGATAACGCCCTAGTCAAGGAAGGACAGGAGGAGCTGGGCTCTGCTCAACCAGCTCCTCTAAATAAAGTAATTTTTTTTTTTAATTTGAGGTTTTTCAGTTGGTTTTGGAATTTCTTTCATGGAATAAAGCTCCCAATGGGAATCCTTCCAAGGCACCCCAGCTCCACATGGGCTTGTAACACTCCATAGGCATTTAGGGCCACGTTCCTTGGGAAGAGGAAGCGGCTGATTGCAGGGATTGGAGCTGGACCCAGCTCTAATTTCTCTAATGTGATTCCTTCAGGACGAGTGGTGCAGTAATGACAACGTGGAGCGGGAGGAAGAGCCGTGCCCACAGCCGGGGTGGGATGGATGAGAGAGGGGCTGGGAGCCCCCAGGCGGAACGAGGCCGCTCGGCCCCGAGCCTGCTGCAGGCTCCTCATGCGTGTGCAAATGTGTGCTGCGTGTGAGGGCACACGTGGGGCGGGCACACGTGGCCTCCCCCGAGGCTCTGACCCGGCAAAAGGCTTAATGGGGATCCGCAGCATCTGCCACGGCTCCCGGTGCTCAGGAGGAGCTCTGAGAGTCCCCGAGAATTCCAAAAACCCGGATGGGGGGGAAAAGAGGGGAAAAGAGGGGGAAAAGAGGGGGAAAGGGCTGCCTGGCTCCTCCTCCACCGCGGGGCTCCGTGGGTCCATCCCTACGTGACAGTGGGCACGCTGTCCCTGCTGCTGGAGAGGAGCTGCGGGCAAAGAGGGTTAAGGTCGATTCATTTATTCATTCTGACGGAGATTATCCAGCTCGGAGGGCCCAGCAGCACCAGCAGTCCGTGTTGGAGGGTTGTCTGGGATGGGAAAGGCAGGAATTGCTGGCAGGGAGGAGGAGGATGGAGCTGCAGCCCCTGGTTTTCCCATCACAGAAAGACACGGGCTTGAGAGATGGGGTAAAGCTCAGATTTGGGAGCAGCAGGCTCCAGGCTGGATTTAGGAACTGCCTGGATGGGCTAAAGGTTAAGATCAGACCTAAATCTTCGTCCAGGTGCTGAGCTCAGCCCCAGCCCTTGGTCGGGTGCTCTGTGAACTGGCAGGGCAAGGCAGAGCTGGGCTCCAGCCTTGGTCCCATCCCTGTCCTCATCCGAGTCCCCATCCTGATCCCTGTCCCTATCTCATCCCTGTCCCAATCCCTGTCCCAATCCCATCCCCATCCCTGCCCTGTCCCCGTTTCCATTCCCATCTCAAACCTGCTCCCATCCCATCTCTGTCTTGGTTCCTGTTCCTGCTTCAGCCCCATCCTGATCCCTGTCCCCATCCCATCCCATGGCCACTGGTGACAGCCCAGGGCCCACCCGGACCCTGGGACAGGGGACCCCCACCCCGAGCTGTCCCCACATCCACCTGCCTCATGCCGGGGCTTTGGCAGCGCCTCCATCCCATGGGAACTTCTTTTATCCCCAAAAATTCCTCTTCTCGGACGGGAAACTCCGGCTGCTGCGGGCTGGGATCCTCCCTGCGCCGCCCGCAGCTCGCACAGAGGCTCCTTCACCCGCACGGACAGAGCCACCTTTGTTCCCCCGCTCCGGCCGGCCCCGCATCCCCTTCCCTCCAGGGAGCCTCCAGGAAACCAGCGAACCGCGCTGGGCATCGCTGCCCGCCCCGGCTGTAGCCAGCCCCAGTGGGATTTCAGTGCTAATTTGGATTTACCCAAGCCAGGATTGTTTAATGTCCCCCGGGGTGAGGGGTGCGGTGGAGGGGCTCCAAGCGATGCCCGGCTCTGCCTGCCCGAACCCGCCGTGCCGATAAATCCCTTTCTTGTGCTCCCTCCCGAGGGATAACCCGGGAACGGCGCGGGGAGACCGGCCCCTTCCCGGCCCGGGACCCCCGGGAATCTCGGGGGGTGGCCGGGACAGTTCCTACCGCCAGCCCTTCAGCACAAGGGGGATCAATAATCCCTTCATAAGGGGGGGATCAATAATCCCTTCATAAAGGGGATCAATAATCCCTTCACAAGGGGGATCAATAATCCCTTCACAAGGGGGATCAATAATCCCTTCACAAGGGGGATCAATAATCCCTTCACAAGGGGGATCAATAATCCCTTCACAAGGGGGCAGGAGGAGCCAGCACCTGGGCTGTGGGAGGGTGGCCATGTCCCCTGGGATACCCCTGGGACACATCCCCCAGGACGTCCCCAGGGTGTCCCTGGGACCCCCAGGATGTCCCCCAGGATGTCCCCAGGGTGTCCCTGGGACCCCCAGGATGTCCCCCAGGATGTCCCCAGGGTGTCCCCAGGGTGTCCCCAGGGCGTTGCACTGGGAACCTCCCCAGCCTCAGATCCCGCAGCACCAACCCCGGGCTGGGTTTAGGGGCAAAGCAGCCTCTGGAATCCCCCCCAATATCCCTTCAGTGCTCGGGGCGAGCTGGGGAAACTGAGGCAGCAGAGCTGTCCCTGTGTCACAGCAGGGCACCGGGATATCGCGGTGCTGGCGCCACCAGCAGCAGGGACAGCAGCAGGAGAGAGCATTTCATGACTTTGGTGACAGGACAGAAGCTCTCCAGGAGCCTCCCTGTGCCCGTGGATTCCTGCTCTCCCACATTTCCCACCCCTGGGCACCCAGAACCTGCTGGAAACGGGACGGGGATCCCAGTGCCAGCCCAGGCTGGGCCTTGGGGAGCTGTGAGTGATGCCCGAGGTGCCAGGACACATGCCAGCAGAGCAGGTGCCCTGGGATGTGCCTGGCAGCACGAGGAGGAGGAGGATGGAGGGGTGGAAGTGACCACAGGCGTTGCCACATCTCCATAAACCCCCTCTGGAATATTTTACTCCCCATAAAATATTTTATCATTTCATCCGGGCACCACGAGGCTGGCACGAGGCTGGCAGCCCTGGCAGGGACCGAAACCCTCCCGGGATGTTTGGGACCCTTGGAATATTTCACTCCCCATAAATGTTTTATCATTTCATCCGGGCACCACGAGGCTGGCACGAGGCTGGCAGCCCTGGCAGGGACCGAACTCTCCCGGGACGTTTGGGACCGTGCCAGGAAAGATTGGGTTTAATGCCGTGCCAACAGCTGCCCCGGGCCCAGGTTAGCCCTGGCACCGTGCCCCTTCCCTGCCCTTCCCTGCCCTTCCCTGCCCTTCCAGGGCCGCCCCAGTCTCGGTGTCAGGTGTCAGATGGGTCACTGGGCAGGGCGGGGTGGGCGGCGGAGACCCCCGGATTTGGGGAGCACCCAGGAGGGAGGGGGAGCTGCTCCCAGCCCTGCCCGGGCTCAGGGAGGGGAGCTGAGCTGGGGGGTGGGGAGAGAGTTCCCAAAATGGGTCTGGGGTCTGGGGGGTGCTCCTCTGGGGTTCAGCACCCTGCCAGCTCCCCCCCCCTCACCGGGACCCCTCCTCACCCTGTCCCCTCGGGGCTGTCACCCTAAAACACAAAACACTGAAAATGAGGTCCCTCACCACAGTGACCCCAAAAATAGTGACCCATAAAAAATGTGGGCCCTAACGAGTGTGACCCCTTAAAACCACGATCCCTGATAACCCCAAATGCTAATTATTGTAACCCTAAAACTGGAACCCCTAAAACTGGAACCCCTATTGGAACCCCTAAAACTGGAACCCCTATTGGAACCCCTGTTGGAACACCAAACCCCTAATAACCCCAAACCCTATTAACAGTGACCCCAATAAGTGTGTCCCCTAATAACCCCAATTCCCAATAAACCCTAAAACGAGGTCACTAACAGCTGTGACCCCTGCCAACCACGATCCCAAACAACCCCAAATTCTGATTATTGTAACCCCAAAACCGCGACCCCTGCAAACCCCATTTCCACCAGCCCCTTCCCCACCCCAGCCCTCATTCTCCCCTCAATATTTCATCCCCTCTGTTGAACCTGGAGCATTTCCCAAACCCCACCTGGGGGGTTCAACCCCCCCAGAAGCTCCCGGGGTGATCCCAGGTGAGCAGCGGGGCACGGACCCCTTTTTGGGGTGACTTTACAGACTTTACAGATTGATTTCTCAGGCACCAGAATTGTGCCCAGATCGGAGGCAGGAATAATGGGATTATCCCGAGCCTGCTGCGGGACAGGGAAGCTCATTAAGGGGCATTAAAGAGAAGGAAATTGGGGTTTTCCAGGTTCTTAGGGAAAACCTGCATTAACTTCCACCTGCCTCTCATTTTAGGGCCATTTTGGGGTTTCTTTGGAGTTTGCTCTGCGCCCTCGCTCTCCTTATGGACACAGAAGGAACCTCCAGGACCCCGGAGCAGCTGGGGGTGGTGTCCAGGGAACTCCAGGTTTGGGGAAACTGAGGCAGGGCAGCCCCAGCCCGGCACAGGGGACACGTCCATGCCCCCCCCCTCCCCCCATCTCAGAGCCCCCCTGGAGCCCCCAGATCCCCCGGGAACACCGGGATGAGCCCCTCGGAGGGCCCCGGGAGGGGAAATCCACTCCGGAGGGTGGATGAGGACCCCCACAGGGCGGATAACCCGAAGGATAACCTGACTTTTTTGGAGGAAAAAGGGCGGGTTTATTTCCATTTTTATTCCCAGCCTCCCCGAGCTTTGCAGCCCGTCAGGGACTGACACCGCCACCTACCGAGCCAGGCCCGCCTCACCAAACCTCCTTCTGCTGCTTCCCCACCCAAAAGGGGCTTCAGGAGCACGCCAAGCCTCTCAAACCCACCCAGCCAGGAGCCCCTCGGTGCCAGGACCACAAACATCCCCAAACATCCCCAAATATCCCCAAATATCCCCAAACATCCCCAAAAATCACCATCCCAAATACCCCTCAGTGCGCTTTTGGGGGGCCTTTTTGGGCTCAGGGCTTTGTGGATACCAGGCTGGGATGGGGAGAGGGGAAACTGAGGCACAGCCAGGGATGAGGATGGTGGGGTGGTGAGTGGGGAAACTGAGGCACAGCCAGGGCTGAGGATGTTGGGGGTACCAGGCCGGGACAGGGGGTGAGGCACAGCCAGAGCTCGTCAGGCCCAGGTGGGTCCCACCTGTGCCTCGTTAGCCCGGGTATTTAAGGGCCCTTTTTTCATCAAATTTCCACTTTTTGAGCGGCAGCTCAGGGGGCACCGCCTGGGTCCTTTGGTGGGATGGGGGAGCCCAGCAGAGCTGGGGGGTGGCCGGGGGCCCTGGAGCCCTCAGGGGTCCCGGGGCCCTCAAGGGACCCAGATCCTCCAGGGGTCCCGAAGCCCTCAGGGGTCTCAAAGCCCTTGGAACCCTCGGGGCTCCCAGAGACCTCAGGGGTCTCAAAGCCCCTGGAGCCCTCAGACATCCTGGAGCCCCCGGGGGTCCTGCAGCCCTTGGAGCCCTCAGAGGTCCTGGAGCCCCCGGGGGTCCTGCAGCCCTTGGAGCCCTCAGAGGTCCTGGAGCCCCCGGGGGTCCTGCAGCCCTTGGAGCCCTCAGAGGTCCTGGAGCCATCAGGGGTCCCACAGCCCCCGGGGGTCCTGCAGCCCCTGGAGCCCCCGGGGGTCCTGCAGCCCTTGGAGCCCTCAGAGGTCCTGGAGCCATCAGGGGTCCCGCAGCCCCCGGGGGTCCCGCAGCCCACGCCGCCCCCCGAGTTGCTGGAGGCGCTCCTGCAGCAGCGCTTCGGGCCCCTGCCCCAGCCGGCGCCCATCGTCCGCCTGCGCCGCGGCCCCGCCGGGGGCTACGAGCCCACCGGGGACCCGGCCGAGGTGCTGGAGCGGCGGCAGGCGGCCAACGCCAAGGAGCGGCAGAGGGTGAGCCCCCCAAAAACCCCGAACCCGCCGAGCCCCCAAAGGACGGCCCGGGGCAGGGTCACATCACGGGGACACCCAGGGACAGCGGCGGTGCCACCGCGGGGGGACCTCGTGTTTGAGGGGTGGATTCAATTGGGGGGGCCCAGGTGAGTTTTAGGAGGGCCTGGTTTAGTCCTGGGCAGGTCAGTTTAGTCCTGGGGTCAGTTTAATTCTGAGGTCTCAGTTTAATTGGGGGGGAGTCGTGTTTAGTCCTGGTGAGCCCAGTTTAATCCTGGTTTCAAGGTCCCAGTTTAATCCAGTTTGATTCTGTGAGGGACCCACTTTAACCCTCGGGGGCAGTTCAATCCCGGGGTGGGATTTAATTCGGGGGGGGGACCCCAGTTTTGGTTATGGGCGGGTCTGGTTTAATCCTGCCGAGCCCAGATGGACCCTGGGGTGGTCCCAGTTTAACCTTGAGAGAGCCCAGTTTGATCCTGGTCTGACTCGGGGCTCCCGGGGTAGCCTGGGGGTCCCTTTTGGGGTCTCTAAGGGGGTCCCCCCGGGTGTCTGACCGGGTCCCTCTGGGTCCCGCAGATCCGGAACCTCAACCGTGGCTTCTCCCAGCTGCGGACCCTGGTGCCGCTGGTGCCGCGGGACCGCCGGCCCAGCAAGGCGGACACGCTGCGGGCGGCGGCCGAGTACATCCGGCTGCTGCGGGGCGTGCTGCGGGACAGCCAGGTGAGACCCCAAACCTGACCCTAAAACTGACCCCAAACCCCTGAAACCCCCACTGCTGCGGGACAGCCAGGTGAGACCCTAAAACTGACCCTAAACCTGCCCCTAAACCCCCTAAAACATCCAGCTGCTGTGGGGCTGCCAGGTGAGACCCCAAACCTGACCCTAAAACTGCCCCCAAACCCCCTGAAACACCCAGCTGCTGTGGGGCTGCCAGGTGAGACCCCAAACCTGCTCCTCCATTTCCAAATTCCCCTATAATGTTGGGGCCTGGGGAGGGTCATGGGATTTTTCTTGATATTTTTCAGCTTGGAATTAATTTAAAAATTAAAAAAAAAATTGGATTATTATGGAGGGTAAGCCCCAAAACTGACCCACGACCCCCCCCGTAATTTGGGGGCCCGGTGGGGATTTTCCTGCTGGAGTTTTTTGAGGTCGGAATTAATTTAATAATTAGATTTATTTATTTTGGGTGGGTTATTACGGGGGGGGTGCTATTATTGGGGGACACCCCCCAATCCTGATATATATATTTTAATTCCCCTTTTCCCAGGAGCTCGGTGCTGAGCAGGAGTTGGGGGGCACTGCCGGGGGGCACCCTGAGCCTGGCCTGGCAGAGCCCCCCCGCGCCCCTGGGGACCCCCCAGCCTAGGGCACGGTGAGTGGGGGGGAGGGGGCACCCCGGGAATTTGGGGGAGCACCGGGATGGGGGGGGGGGGTCAGCCCCACCTGGAGGGGGGACAGAGCACCTGGGGGGCTTTGGGGGCACCTGGGGGGGGACAGAAATCCTGGGGGGGGTCACAATGGGGTCCGGGTTTGGGGGAGCATCTGGGTAACACCGCCATAAACAAGGGAGACTGGAATTTCCCCCAAAATATTCCAAATATTCCAATATTCTAAAATATTCAATATTTTTTCTCTGTTTTTTTCAGGTGTTTCCTGACATCCCTAAAAGTCCGGGGGGGCCGGGGGGGGTCGCCAAGTTCAAGGCTCCAGCCCCCATTTTTGGGGTCACGCTCCTGTCCTGGAGCCCTGCACCCCATAAAACCCACCCCCAAAATTGGGGGGGGAGGGGCTCTGTCCCCCCTAAAACGCAGAGGTTGGGGGGGGGGGGCGAGACAGCGCTGTAATTAATTGATTTATGAAATTGTTATTAGTAATTAGTTCCCCCACGCCCCCCGGTAAGGGCTTATTAATGGTCATTAATATAAACCCGATTAATTGCACAATCCAAAGGGAAGGTGTGAGCGCGGGGTTTGGGGGTCCCCCCTGTTTATGGGCAGGGATTGGGTTCCGGGGGGGTGCGGGGGGAGGGCGGGGCGGGGGGAGGTGCGGGGACACGCGTGGTGTGCGGGGGGGGGGGGCGGCCCTTTGTCAGGATGCTCTGAGGAGGAGGAGGAGGAGGAAGGTGGGTGATGGCAGCAGCCCCCGGCCGCAGCGCCCCTCGGGGCAGGGGGGATTTGGGGGGCCTGGGGGGAGCCTGGGTGACCCCCCCCCGTTCCCTCCCCCCCCTCCCCCCCCAGGCTGGCCGCATGCAGGTGGGGGGGGCTGCATCCCACCCCTCCCCCCGTGCTGGGCCTTCATCCCCGGCTGGTACCCGAGCCCATCCTCCCCCCGGAGCGGGGGTGATGCTGCGGCCCGCCCGGTTCCCAGCCCGGTTCCAGCCCCGGTTCCCGGCCCGGTTCTCGCTCCCCCCCCGCCCTGCGGCTGCCGCAGCGGCGCTGGGCGCGGCGCGGGTGGAGGCGGGGATGGGGGGGGGCGATGCTGGGAGGGGGAACGCGGGGGGGGGGTCCTGGCCCAGCCCCCCAGAGCCCCCCCCCGCCTTCTCCGGGGGCTGCCCGGGCCCTGCGGCCGGGGGTCACCGCGGCCCCCCCGGGTTTATCCTGGCCTCGGCCCCCCCGCCCGGTGAGACAGGTGCGCTCCGAGCCGCAAAATCTGGGGGTCCTGAGGGGGGGGGACACCGGGGGGCATCCCCGGGGTGTGGGGGGGCGGCCCCGCCCTGGGTTCTGGGGGGGCCTTGGCGGCAGCATCCCCCCAGCGTTTGGGGACGGTGACCCGGGGGGGCGGGGAGGGTCCTCGGGGGGTCTATTGGGGCCGGTTTGGGGTCGGTGTGGGGTCCTCCGGGGGTCTATTGGGGCCGGTTTGGGGTCGGTGTGGGGTCCTCCGGGGGTCTATTGGGGCCGGTTTGGGGTCCTCCGGGGGTCGGTGGGGCGGGGGGCAGGCTAGAACCTCCCTCCATGTGGCGGCAGAGTGGGGCCGAGCCCCCCGTAGTGGGTGACCCCAATTTGGGGGAGCGCCCATGGGTGCCCTGGGCTGTGCCCGTTCTCAGCCCCGTCCCTGCCCTCAGCTGTGCCCGTTCTCAGCCGTGCCGCTGTCACCCGGCCCGGGCAGTGTCCCCTCCCTGGTGTCCCCAAGCTGTCCCCTCGGCCCGGGCAGGGCGTGTCCCCGCTGCCCTTATCAGCGGGCCGCAGCCGCTCCGTGTTTTCGGTGCTTTCTCCCCAATCTGTACCCGGGGTGCCGACGCCGCGTGTCCCCGCGTGTCCCCAGGATGAGCACGGCCGCCAGCCCCGAGCCCCTGCCCGAGCCCCCCGCCCCCGGGCCGCGCTGTCCCCCCGCGGAGGACCCCGAGTTCCTGCGGGCGCGGAGCGGGGCCGGGGACCTGCGCCAGGACTTCAACCTGATGGAGCAGAAGAAGCGGGTGACAATGATCCTGCAGAGCCCGGTGAGTGAGCCCCGGGCCCGCGCTGGCCCTGTCCCGCCTGTCCCCAAGCCCTGCCCTTCGTGTCCCCCACCTCTTCTCTTCTGTCCCCCCCCCACCGGGCCCAAATCCTGTCCCTTCTGTCGCCAACCCCCTCTTGTCGCTGGCCCCATCCTTTGTTGTCCCCGCCCCATCGCTCCTGTCCCCAGGCTCATGGATGTCACCACACGGTGTCCCCACCTGGCAGTGCCACTGCCACCGCGGTGCTGCTGTCACTGAGCTGCCGGTGCCACTGTGCCAGCAAGGCAGCGGTGACACCGACACCAGGATGGCAATGCCACCGTCACAGTGCCACCAATCCGGTGGTGCCACCATCACCTCTGTGGCACGCAGTGCTGCTGCCACCAAGCTGGTGATGCTGGCACCACCAGTGAGCCACCAAACTGTGGGTACCACTGGCACCAAGTCAGTAGTGCCACCCTCACAGTGTCACCAAGCTGGTGGTGTCACTATTGCCATGTCACCGAGCTGGCAGTGCCACCACTGCCACGCCACCAGGGCAATGCTGTCCCTGACACCAAACTGCCAATGCCACCTGCACCGTGACACCAATCTGGTGGTGCCACCAAGCTGGCGATGCTGTCCCCACTGCCACCCCTGCCCCGATGTCCCCAGCCCGTTGTCACCCTGTCCCCGTGCCGCAGTCCTTCCGGGAGGAGCTGGAGAGCCTGATCCAGGAGCAGATGAAGAAGGGGAACAACTCGTCTCACATCTGGGCGCTGCGGCAGATCGCCGACTTCATGGCCACCACGTCCCCTGCCACCCTGCCCACCTCCCCCATGGGTACGTGGGGCCCTTTGGGGGCAACGGGGGTGGGAAAAGCCCCAAAACCTGGGGGACACCAAATCTTTGCAACTTGGAACCTCCAAATGTCACAAAAACCCTTGGGATCTTCAGGGGCCTCAAATGCTTTGGGAACACCAAACTTTGGGACCTTGAGGGCCCCAAATACCTTTGGGGTCATCAAACTCTTGAGACCACCAAACTTTGGGGACTCCTGAACTTTTGAGATTCTGGGGACTCCCAGACTTTTGGAATCATCAACTCTTTGGGATCTTGGGGTGCCACCAAACCCCTGGGATCCCCCAAACCCTTTGAGGCCCACCAAATCTTTGGGGCCATCAAACCTGGGGGACCCCCAGATCTTTTGTGGCCACCAAACCTTGATGTCCAGCAAAGCTTTGGATCCACCAAACCTTGCCAGCCACCAAACCCACCCCCACAACCCTCCACCCCCAGTGAACCCCCCGTGATTTGGGGGTCCCACGGCTGACAGGGGGTCCCCAATCCCCAGGGCTGGCATCGGTCACCCCCATCAATGACCTGCACGGGACAGAGGGGCCAGCCCTGGCCAAGGGCGAGCGGCTGATGCGCTGCAAGGTGGGCAGCATCCACCGGCTGCTGGACCTGTACGGCTGGGCACAGCTGGGACACGCTGCTGTCACCGTGAGCACCCCAAAATAAACAAAAATAGGGGGATTTGGGGTTGTTATTTTGGGAGGTCTAAGGGGTTCTGGACATTTGAGGTGGGTTGGGACTTTGAGGGTTTGTGGGTTGTTTTTCTGGGGGGTTTGGGGGCATTTCATGACTTTGGTGACAGGACAGAAGCTCTCCAGGAGCCTCCCTGTGCCCGTGGATTCCTGCTCTCCCAATTTCCCACCCCTGGGCACCCAGAACCTGCTGGAAACGGGACGGGGATCCAGTGCCAGCCCAGGCTGGGCCTTGGGGAGCTGTGAGTGATGCCCGAGGTGCCAGGACAACTGCCAGCAGAGCAGTGCCCTGGGATGTGCCTGGCAGCACCGAGGAGGAGGAGGGAGGGGTGGAAGTGACCACAGCGTTGCCACATCTCCATAAACCCCCTCTGGAATATTTTCACTCCCATAAAATATTTTATCATTTCATCCGGGCACCACGAGGCTGGCACGAGGCTGGCAGCCCTGGCAGGGACCGAAACCCTCCGGATGTTTGGGACCCTTGGATATTTCCTCCCCATAAATTTTATCATTTCATCGGGCACCACGAGGCTGGACGAGGCTGGCAGCCCTGCAGGGACCGAACTCTCCTGGGACGTTTGGGACCGTGCAGGAAAGATTGGGTTTAATGCCGTGCCAACAGCTGCCCCGGGCCCAGGTTAGCCTGGCACCGTGCCCCTTCCCTGCCTTCCCTCCCTTCAGGGCCGCCCAGTCTCGGTGTCAGATGTCAGATGGGTCACTGGGGCAGGGCGGGGTGGGCGGCGGAGACCCCGGATTTGGGGAGCTCACCAGGAGGGAGGGGGCGCTGCTCCCAGCTGCCCGGGCTCAGGGAGGGGAGCTGAGCTGGGGGGGTGGGGAGAGAGTTCCCAAATGGGTCTGGGGTCTGGGGGGTGCTCCTCTGGGGTTCAGCCTCCTGCCAGCTCCCCCCCCCTCACCGGGACCCCTCCTCACCCTGTCCCCTCGGGGCTGTCACCCTAAACCCAAACACTGAAAATGAGGACCCTCACCACAGTGACCCCAAAAATAGTGACCCATAAAAAATGTGGCCCTAACGGTGTGACCCCTTAAAACCACGATCCCTGATAACCCCAAATGCTAATTATTGTAACCCTAAAACTGGAACCCCTAAAACTGGAACCCCTCTTGGAACCCTAAAACTGGAACCCCTATTGGAACCCCTGTTGGAACACCAAACCCCTAATAACCCCAAACCCTATTAACAGTGACCCCAATAAGTGTGTCCCCTAATAACCCCAATTCCCAATAAACCCTAAAACGAGGTCACTAACAGCTGTGACCCCTGCCAACCACGATCCCAAACAACCCCAAATTCTGATTATTGTAACCCCAAAACCGCGACCCCTGCAAACCCCATTTCCACCAGCCCCTTCCCCACCCCAGCCCTCATTCTCCCCTCAATATTTCATCCCCTCTGTTGAACCTGGAGCATTTCCCAAACCCCACCTGGGGGGTTCAACCCCCCCAGAAGCTCCCGGGGTGATCCCAGGTGAGCAGCGGGGCACGGACCCCTTTTTGGGGTGACTTTACAGACTTTACAGATTGATTTCTCAGGCACCAGAATTGTGCCCAGATCGAGGCAGGAATAATGGGATTATCCCGAGCCTGCTGCGGGACAGGGAAGCTCATTAAGGGGCATTAAAGAGAAGGAAATTGGGGTTTTCCAGGTTCTTAGGGAAAACCTGCATTAACTTCCACCTGCCTCTCATTTTAGGGCCATTTTGGGGTTTCTTTGGAGTTTGCTCTGCGCCCTCGCTCTCCTTATGGACACAGAAGGAACCTCCAGGACCCCGGAGCAGCTGGGGGTGGTGTCCAGGGAACTCCAGGTTTGGGGAAACTGAGGCAGGGCAGCCCCAGCCCGGCACAGGGGACACGTCCATGCCCCCCCCCCCCCCCCATCTCAGAGCCCCCCTGGAGCCCCCAGATCCCCCGGGAACACCGGGATGAGCCCCTCGGAGGGCCCCGGGAGGGGAAATCCACCCCGGAGGGGGGATGAGGACCCCCACAGGGCGGATAACCCGAAGGATAACCTGACTTTTTTGGAGGACAAAAGGGCGGGTTTTATTTCCATTTTATTCCCAGCCTCCCCGAGCTTTGCAGCCCGTCAGGGACTGACACCGCCACCTACCGAGCCAGGCCCGCCTCACCAAACCTCCTTCTGCTGCTTCCCCACCCAAAAGGGGCTTCAGGAGCACGCCAAGCCTCTCAAACCCACCCAGCCAGGAGCCCCTCGGTGCCAGGACCACACAAACATCCCCAAACATCCCCAAATATCCCCAAATATCCCCAAACATCCCCAAAAATCACCATCCCAAATACCCCTCAGTGCGCTTTTGGGGGCCTTTTGGGCTCAGGGCTTTGTGGATACCAGGCTGGGATGGGGAGAGGGGAAACTGAGGCACAGCCAGGGATGAGGATGGTGGGGTGGTGAGTGGGGAAACTGAGGCACAGCCAGGGCTGAGGATGTTGGGGGTACCAGGCCGGGACAGGGGGTGAGGCACAGCCAGAGCTCGTCAGGCCCAGGTGGGTCCCACCTGTGCCTCGTTAGCCCGGGTATTTAAGGGCCCTTTTTTCATCAAATTTCCACTTTTTGAGCGGCAGCTCAGGGGGCACCGCCTGGGTCCTTTGGTGGGATGGGGGAGCCCAGCAGAGCTGGGGGTGGCCGGGGGCCCTGGAGCCCTCAGGGGTCTCGGGGCCCTCAAGGGACCCAGATCCTCCAGGGGTCCCGAAGCCCTCAGGGGTCTCAAAGCCCTTGGAACCCTCGGGGCTCCCAGAGACCTCATGGGTCTCAAAGCCCTTGGAGCCCTCAGACATCCTGGAGCCCCCGGGGGTCCTGCAGCCCTTGGAGCCCTCAGAGGTCCTGGAGCCCCCGGGGGTCCTGCAGCCCTTGGAGCCCTCAGAGGTCCTGGAGCCATCAGGGGTCCCACAGCCCCCGGGGGTCCTGCAGCCCCTGGAGCCCCCGGGGGTCCTGCAGCCCTTGGAGCCCTCAGAGGTCCTGGAGCCATCAGGGGTCCCACAGCCCCCGGGGGTCCTGCAGCCCCTGGAGCCCCCGGGGGTCCTGCAGCCCTTGGAGCCCTCAGAGGTCCTGGAGCCATCAGGGGTCCCGCAGACCCCCGGGGTCCCGCAGCCCACGCCGCCCCCCGAGTTGCTGGAGGCGCTCCTGCAGCAGCGCTTCGGGCCCCTGCCCCAGCCGGCGCCCATCGTCCGCCTGCGCCGCGGCCCCGCCGGGGCTACGAGCCCACCGGGGACCCGGCCGAGGTGCTGGAGCGGCGGCAGGCGGCCAACGCCAAGGAGCGGCAGAGGGTGAGCCCCCCAAAAACCCCGAACCCGCCGAGCCCCCAAAGGACGGCCCGGGGCAGGGTCACATCACGGGGACACCCAGGGACAGCGGCGGTGCCACCCGCGGGGGGACCTCGTGTTTGAGGGGTGGATTCAATTGGGGGGGGCCCAGGTGAGTTTTAGGAGGGCCTGGTTTAGTCCTGGGCAGGTCAGTTTAGTCCTGGGGTCAGTTTAATTCTGAGGTCTCAGTTTAATTGGGGGGGAGTCGTGTTTAGTCCTGGTGAGCCCAGTTTAATCCTGGTTTCAAGGTCCCAGTTTAATCCAGTTTGATTCTGTGAGGGACCCACTTTAACCCTCGGGGGCAGTTCAATCCCGGGGTGGGATTTAATTCGGGGGGGGGACCCCAGTTTTGGTTATGGGCGGGTCTGGTTTAATCCTGCCGAGCCCAGATGGACCCTGGGGTGGTCCCAGTTTAACCTTGAGAGAGCCCAGTTTGATCCTGGTCTGACTCGGGGCTCCCGGGGTAGCCTGGGGGTCCCTTTTGGGGTCTTTAAGGGGGTCCCCCCGGGTGTCTGACCGGGTCCCTCTGGGTCCCGCAGATCCGGAACCTCAACCGTGGCTTCTCCCAGCTGCGGACCCTGGTGCCGCTGGTGCCGCGGGACCGCCGGCCCAGCAAGGCGGACACGCTGCGGGCGGCGGCCGAGTACATCCGGCTGCTGCGGGGCGTGCTGCGGGACAGCCAGGTGAGACCCCAAACCTGACCCCAAACCTGCCCCTAAACCCCCTGAAACCCCCATCTGGCTGCTGCGGGACAGCCAGGTGAGACCCCAAACCTGACCCCAAACCTGCCCCTAAACCCCCTAAAACATCCGGCTGCTGCGGGACAGCCAGGTGAGACCCCAAACCCCCTGAAACCCCCACTGCTGCGGGACAGCCAGGTGAGACCCTAAAACTGACCCTAAACCTGCCCCTAAACCCCCTAAAACATCCAGCTGCTGTGGGGCTGCCAGGTGAGACCCCAAACCTGACCCTAAACCTGACCCTAAACCCCCTAAAACATCCAGCTGCTGTGGGGCTGCCAGGTGAGACCCCAAACCTGCCCCTAAAACTGCCCCCAAACCCCCTGAAACCCCCACTGCTGCGGGACAGCCAGGTGAGACCCCAAACCTGCCCCTAAACCTGACCCTAAACCCCCTAAAACATCTGGCTGCTGTGGGACAGCCAGGTGAGACCCCAAACCTGCTCCTCCATTTCCAAATTCCCCTATAATGTTGGGGCCTGGGGAGGGTCATGGGATTTTTCTTGATATTTTTCAGCTTGGAATTAATTTCAAAATTAAAAAAAAAAATGGATTATTATGGAGGGTAAGCCCCAAAACTGACCCACGACCCCCCCCGTAATTTGGGGGCCCGGTGGGGATTTTCCTGCTGGAGTTTTTTTGAGGTCGGAATTAATTTAATAAGTAGATTTATTTATTTTGGGTGGGTTATTACGGGGGGGGGTGCTATTATTGGGGGACACCACCCCAATCCTGATATATATATTTTAATTCCCCTTTTCCCAGGAGCTCGGTGCTGAGCAGGAGTTGGGGGGCACTGCCGGGGGGCACCCTGAGCCTGGCCTGGCATAGCCCCCCGCGCCCCTGGGGACCCCCCAGCCTAGGGCACGGTGAGTGGGGGGGAGGGGGCACCCCCGGGAATTGGGGGAGCACCGGGATGGGGGGGGGGGGTCAGCCCACCTGGAGGGGGGACAGAGCACCTGGGGGGCTTGGGGGCACCTGGGGGGGGACAGAAATCCTGGGGGGGGTCACAATGGGTCCGGGTTTGGGGAGCATCTGGGTAACACCGCCATAAACAAGGAGACTGGAATTTCCCCCAAAAGATTCCAAATATTCCAATATTCTAAAATATTCAATATTTTTTCTCTGTTTTTTTCAGGTGTTTCCTGACATCCCTAAAAGTCCGGGGGGGCCGGGGGGGGTCGCCAAGTTCAAGGCTCCAGCCCCCATTTTTGGGGTCACGCTCCTGTCCTGGAGCCCTGCACCCCATAAAACCCACCCCCCAAAATTGGGGGGGGAGGGGCTCTGTCCCCCCTAAAACGCAGAGGATGGGGGGGGGGGGCAAGACAGCGCTTGTAATAATGATTTATGAAATGTTATTAGTTATTAGTAATTAGTTCCCCCCCCCCCCGGTAAGGGCTTATTAATGGTCATTAATATAAACCCGATTAATTGCACAATCCAAAGGGAAGGTGTGAGCGCGGGGTTTGGGGGTCCCCCCTGTTTATGGGCAGGGATTGGGTTCCGGGGGGGTGCGGGGGGAGGGCGGGGCGGGGGGAGGTGCGGGGACACGCGTGGTGTGGCGGGGGGGGGGGCGGCCCTTTGTCAGGATGCTCTGAGGAGGAGGAGGAGGAGGAAGTGGGTGATGGCAGCAGCCCCCGGCCGCAGCGCCCCTCGGGGCAGGGGGGATTTGGGGGCCTGGGGGGAGCCTGGGTGACCCCCCCCCGTTCCCTCCCCCCCCTCCCCCCCCAGGCTGGCCGCATGCAGGTGGGGGGGGCGGCATCCCCCCCTCCCCCCGTGCTGGGCCTTCATCCCCGGCTGGTACCCGAGCCCATCCTCCCCCCGGAGTCGGGGGTGTATGCTGCGGCCCGCCCGGTTCCCAGCCCGGTTCCAGCCCGGTCCCGGCCCGGTTCTCGCTCCCCCCCCGCCCTGCGGCTGCCGCAGCGGCGCTGGGCGCGGCGCGGGTGAGGCGGGGATTGGGGGGGGCGATGCTGGGAGGGGGAACGCGGGGGGGGGGGGTCCTGGCCCAGCCCCCCAGAGCCCCCCCCCGCCTTCTCCGGGGGCTGCCCGGGCCCTGCGGCCGGGGGTGGGTCACCGCGGCCCCCCGCCCGCGTGAGACAGGTGCGCTCCGAGCCGCAAAATCTGGGGGTCCTGAGGGGGGGGGACACCGGGGGGCATCCCAGGCGGGGTGGGGGGGGCGGCCCCGCCCTGGGTTCTGGGGGGGCCTTGGCGGCAGCATACCCCAGCGTTGGGGACGGTGAACCGGGGGGGGAGGGGAGGGTCCTCGGGGGGTCTATTGGGGACGGTTTGCTTTGGGTCGGTAGGTGTCGTGGGGTCCTCCGGGGGTCTTATTGGGGCCGGTTTGGGGTCGGTGTGGGGTCCACTCAGGGGGTCTATTGGGCCGGTTTGGGGTCCTCGGGGGTCGGGGGGGCGGGGGGCAGGCTAGAACCTCCCTCCATGTGGCGGCAGAGGGGGGCCGAGCCCCCCTAGTGGGTGACCCCAATTTGGGGGAGCGCCCATGGGTGCCCTGGGCTGTGCCGTTCTCAGCCCCGTCCCTGCCCTCAGCTGTGGCCCGTTCTCAGCCGTGCCGCTGTCACCCCGGCCCGGGCAGTGTCCCCTCCCTGGTGTCCCCAAGCTGTCCCCTCGGCCCGGGCAGGGCGTGTCCCCGCTGCCCCTTATCAGCGGGCCGCAGCCGCTCCGTGTTTTCGGTGCTTTCTCCCAATCTGTACCCGGGTGCGACGCCGCGTGTCCCAGCGTGTCCCCAGGATGAGCACGGCCGCCAGCCCCGAGCCCCTGCCCGAAGCCCCCCGCCCCCGGGCCGCGCTGTCCCCCGCGGAGGACCCCGAGTTCCTGCGGGCGCGGAGCGGGGCCGGGGGACCTGCGCCAGGACTTCAACCTGATGGCGCAGAAAGAAGCGGTGACAATGATCCTGCAGAGCCCGGTGAGTGAGCCCCGGGCCCCGCGCTGGCCCTGTCCCGCCTGTCCCCAAGCCCTGCCCTCGTGTCCCCCACCTCTTCTCTTCTGTACCCACACCCCCCCGGGCCCAAATCGGTCCCTTCTGTCGCCAACCCCCTCTTGTCGCTGGCCCCATCCTTGTTGTCCCCGCCCCATCGCTCTGTCCCCAGGCTATGGATGTCACCACACGGTGTCCCACCTGGCAGTGCCACTGCCACCGCGGTTGCTGCTGTCACTGAGCTGCCGTGCCACTGTGCAGCATTTTTGGCAGCGGTGACACCGACACACAGGCGAGTGGCAATGCCACGTCACAGTGCCACCAATCCGGTGGTGCCACCAGCACCTCTGTGGAACGCAGTGCTGCTGCCACCAAGCTGGTGATGCTGGCACAACCAGTGAGCCACCAAACTGTGGGTACCACTGGCACCAAGTCAGTAGTGCCACCCTCACGTGTCACCAAGCTGGTGGTGTCACTATTGCATGTCACCGAGCTGGCAGTGCCACCACTGCACGCCACCAGGGCAATGCTGTCCCTGACACCAAATGCCAAGGCCACCTGCACCGTGACACCAATCTGGTGGTGCCACCAAGCTGGCGATGCTGTCCCCACTGCCACCCCTGCCCCGATGTCCCCAGCGGTGCCACCCAGCCCGTTGTCACCCTGTCCCCGTGCCGCAGTCCTTCCGGGAGGAGCTGGAGAGCCTGATCCAGGAGCAGATGAAGAAGGGGAACAACTCGTCTCACATCTGGGCGCTGCGGCAGATCGCCGACTTCATGGCCACCACGTCCCCTGCCACCCTGCCCACCTCCCCCATGGGTACGTGGGTGCCCTTTGGGGGCAAACGGGGGGTGGAAAAGCCCCAAACATGGGGGGACACCAATCTTTGCAACTTGGAACCTCCAATCTCACAAAAACCCTTGGGATCTTCAGGGGCCTCAAATGCTTTGGGAACACCAAACTTGGGGACCTTGAGGGCCCCAAATACTTTGGGGTCATCAAACTCTTGAGACACCAAACTTTGGGGACTCCTGAACTTTTGAGATTCTGGGGACTCCCAGACTTTTGGAATCATCAACTCTTTGGGATCTTGGGGTGCCACCAAACCCCTGGGTCCCCAAAACCCTTTGAGGCCCACCAAATCTTGGGGCCATCAAACCTGGGGACCCCAATCTTTTGTGGCCACCAAACCTTGATGTCCAGCAAAGCTTTGGATCACACAAACCTTGCCAGCAAAAACCACCCCCCACACCACCCCACCCCAGTGACCACCCCCGTGATTTGGGGGTCCCACGGCTGACAGGGGGTCCCAATCCCCAGGGCTGGCATCGGTCACCCCCATAATGACCTGCACGGGACAGAGGGGCCCGCCCTGCCAAGGGCGAGCGGCTGATGGCTGCAAGGTGGGCGCAGCCACGGCTGCTGGACTGTACGGCTGGGGCAAGCTGGGACACGCTGCTGTCACCGTGAGCACCCCAAAATAAACAAAAATAGGGGGATTTGGGGTTGTTATTTTGGGAGGTCTAAGGGGTTCTGGACATTTGAGGTGGGTTGGGACTTTGAGGGTTTGTGGGTTGTTTTTCTGGGGGGTTTGGGGGCTGTTGTTGGGCTCCTTCGGGGTGTTGGTTTGGGGGGAATTTTGGAGGTTTTGTCATGGTTTAGGGGCTGTCAGAGGGGTGTGGGGCTGTCGGGGGATGTCCATTTGGGGATTTTTCCGGGCTGTTTCTCACCCCACCCTGTCCCCCGCGGCAGCTGCGGGTCAGCAAGGAGCAGGAGCACTTCTTGGTGGCCCCGCAGGGGCTGGCGTGCAGCGAGGTGACAGCGGCCAGCCTGGTGAGCCCCCCGCCTCCCTCCCTCCCTCCCGGGGCCGCCCGGGGTGGGGAGCAGCCCCTGAGCCCCCCGTGCCCCCCAGGTGAAGGTGAACGTGCTGGGGGCCGTGGTGGAGCAGGGCAGCACCGGCTTCGCCCCCGACGCTCGCAGCTTCAGCCTGCACGCCGCGATCTACGCGGCGCGCCCCGACATCCGCTGCATCGTGCGGCTGCACACCGCCGGCCCGCGGCGCCGCGTAGGAGGGGAGGACGGTGGCAGAGGGGAGGGGGCTCGGGAGGGGGAGGGGAGGAGGGGGGCATTGGGGTCGGGGGCACGCCCCGCCAGTTCTACACCCATCATAATCCAACCAACCCCAGTCAACATTTCACCACATTCAACATCATCAATTCCATCATTCAGGCAACCATTCCCATCATTCCCAATAGTCCCCAGCCAACATCATACTCAAATTCAGATATAATACCCTCAAATTCACTAAGTCACCACAGCTCCCCATGGATAGACCCATGAATGACCAATAGCACATCCAGGAACCCCCCATCCCAATTACTAACATGGTCGCTCCATCTTTCCGTACCTTTCTCCCCGCCCACCGAGGCCATAACTCGAGCCTTTATTGACACAGTTCAAACAGACAGCCCACCATACATCAGAAGCAACATTCTCCATAGAAAAGCAACTCTATACAGAACAAACCCTTTCTCAATTCAACCATGCCATTTAAGGCCATCGTATATACAGGGTCATTTCGCACTTATGTACAAGACTAACTAAACATTCACCCGAGTCACCCATAAACATAGAAAATATTTAGGTCTAGCAAGTCCAAGGGCGTTCAACCACAATACTAAACAACACAACTATCAAGAACATACTTCACACCCAGTTCAGCACGCAAAGCAGGTCAAAAAAGGCAATAACAGTATAGCCAACACAGAGGCCCAACCACAGACCACACCCCAGACGAGACCAAGGAAGCACCACAAAGATAATATCCAGCCGCACTCTCACCGATCCAATCGTTGTCCAAAAAAAAGCGCGCACAATCCAGAACGCAATTGATGGGGCCGTGACGGCAGAGAACAAGGCTAACAAAACAGAGGCCACAGGCTCGAAAAAGGCAAGAAAAGAAAAGGCCACGCAAGAATCAGGCGCAGTCCCAGGACGCAGACACTACAACAGATGATGGACAAGGACCACACTTAAAGCACAGGACCCGTACTCTA
This sequence comes from Serinus canaria, assembly GCF_022539315.1. NCBI lineage: Eukaryota > Metazoa > Chordata > Aves > Passeriformes > Fringillidae > Serinus > Serinus canaria. The sequence continues at coordinate 282,670 of NC_066335.1, read as the reverse complement.
AAAAACCACCAACACGGCCGGAGGAGCCAGCCACGAGTTAAGGCAAGCCCAGCAGGATCAAAAACCTCAAACACAGCAGACCCGAGGCAGCAGAACGTGCTCCAGGAAAAAAGCCAACAACAAACATACACACACATCCCCCCGCCACACACCAGGAATCATTCAGGGGCTCGGGGAGGGAAGGGGACGGGGGGCTTTTGCGAGAGGTGGGGATTTTTGGGGGGATTGGAGGAGGGGAAGAACTGTTTTGGAAGGGTTGGGGGATTTGGGGTCTGGGGGAGCCGGGGGAGATGGGGGAGGTTGGGTTTGGGGGGATTTGGGCCCTTGGGGGGGAGGTTGGGTTTGGGGGGAATTTGGGAGGGTGGGAGAGTGTTTTGGAAGGGTCGTTGGGTTTTTTTGGGGCTGACGGTAGGTTTTTTGGTTGTGGGTGTTGTTTTGGGCTGATGGTGGGGTTTTGGGGGTGTTTGGGGTTCCTCGGCCCCCTGCCCAGGTGTCGGCCATGCGCTGCGGGCTCCTGCCCATCTCCCGCGCCGCGCTCCTCCTGGGCGACGTCGCCTACTTCGACTTCCGCGGGGAGGTGGAGGACGAGGCCGACCGCGTGGAGCTCCAGAAGTGCCTCGGGCCCACCTGCAAGGTGAGGGGACACCTGGGGGGACGCGGGGGTGGCCCCGCCGTGCCCCGCTGACATCCCGCGGCAGATCCTGGTGCTGCGGAACCACGGCGTGCTGGCGCTGGGGGACACGGCCGAGGAGGCTTTTTACAGCATCTTCCACCTGCAGGCGGCCTGCGAGGTGCAGGTGAGTGCGGGGCTGGGCTGGGGCCGGACACGCACTGAGCTGGGCCAGTCCCGGCTCAGCCAGAGTGCCCCAGGGGCACGGCATGAGCTGTGCCAGCTCTCTGCCCCTCATTTCCCCCCCTGTGCCCTGCGCTGGGCCATTCTCAGGTCAGCCGGAGTGCCCCAGGGGCATGGCATGGGCTATGCCAGCTCTCTGCCCCTCATTTCCCCCCTGTGCCCTGAGCTGGGCCAGTCTCAGGTCAGCCGGAGTGCCCCAGGGGCATGGCATGGGCTGTGCCAGCTCTCTGCCCCCTTCCTCCCCTGAACACTGACCTGTGCCCACTCTCAGCCCCTCATTGCCATCTCCATGCCCCGAGCTGTGCCAGCTCTCAGCCCCTCATTGCCGTCCCCATGCCCCAAGCTGTGCCCGCTCTCAGCCCCTCATTGCCATCCCCATGCCCCGAGCTGTGCCAGCTCTCAGCCCCTCATTGCCGTCCCCATGCCCCGAGCTGTGCCCGCTCTCAGCTCCTCATTGCCATCTCCATGCCCCGAGCTGTGCCCGCTCTCAGCCCCTCATTGCCATCTCCATGCCCCGAGCTGTGCCCACTCTCAGCCCCTCATTGCCATCTCCATGCCCCGAGCTGTGCCAGCTCTCAGCTCCTCATTGCCATCCCCATGTCCCGAGCTGTGCCAGCTCTCAGCCCCTCATTGCCATCCCCATGTCCTGAGCTGTGCCCGCTCTCAGCTACTCATTGCATCCCCATGCCCGAGCTGTGCCGCTAGCCTCATGCCATCCCATGCCCGAGCTGTGCCCAATCAGCCCCTCATTGCCTCCCCAGCCGAGCTGTGCCAGCTCTCAGCCCCTCATTGCCATCCCCATGTCCTGAGCTGTGCCAGCTCTCAGCCCCTCATTGCCATCTCCATGCCCGAGCTTGCCCGCTCTCAGCCATCTTGCCCTCACATGTCCTGAGCTGTGCCCACTATCAGCCCTCATTGCCATTCCATGCCCCAAGCTGTGCCCGCTCTCAGCCCCTCATTGCCGTCCCCATGCCCCAAGCTGTGCCCGCTCTCAGCCCCTCATTGCCATCTCCATGCCCCGAGCTGTGCCCGCTCTCAGCCCCTCATTGCCATCCCCATGCCCCGAGCTGTGCCCGCTCTCAGCCCCTATTGACATCCCCATGCCCCGAGCTGTGCCAGCTCTCAGCCCCGCTCCCCCCCATGTGCCAGCTCGGGGCTGTCCCCCGCTGTCCCCCGCTGTCCCGTGCCCAGCGGTGCCCGGTGCCCGCAGGTGTCGGCGCTGGCGAGCGCGGGCGGCGCGGAGAATCTGATCGTGCTGGAGCGGGGGGCGCAGGAGCAGCGCGGCCCGCAGGGGCTGAGCGCCGTGCGCCGCGCCGGAGCCACCTTCGGGCCCCTGCACAAGAGCCGCCTGGGCGAGCACGAGTTCGAGGCACTCATGAGGATGCTGGACAACCTGGTGAGCGCCAAAACCCGCCCCAAAAGGGGCGGCGATAAAGCAGATTTTATCAGGGGCTCGGTTTCTTCGTGCAGGGAAGGCCCCTGCTCTATTCAGAGTATATATATAAATATATATTGTATATATTTATGTAAATATATATATAAATAAATGTATTTATTTAATCAATATATATTTATATAATCGATATATTTATATATTTATATTCTATGTAAATATATATTTATATATTAGATAAATATATTAGATAAAAATATATTTATATATAAATATCAGGGCGTATTGCGTTAAGCCTAACTGGTCAGCAGTGCAGTGAAACCCAGTTCAGTGCTTGGTAAGGGCTAGTGAATATAATAATATTTTCTCTTTTTAGACATGTTTATATATCTTGTTCACTGCCCTATAGTTTAGGCAGGTGCAGAAGGGTCTTCCACTAAAATAGGTTACTGTGCCAGCTCTTTTCTCATTCCTCTAATTCTTCTTCATGGGAACTCATAAATCATTTTCTTTATAAAATCTCTACCTGCCTGTGACCAAACGTGCTCCAAGCCCTCAGTTTGCCCCCGTTTGTGTCTGACTCCCCTCTCCGTGCCTCCCCAGGGCTACCGCACGGGCTACACGTACCGCTACCCCTTCGTGCAGGAGAAGAGCAAGCCCAAGAGCGACGTGCTGATCCCCGCCACCGTCACGGCCTTCGTGTTCGAGGAGGAGCCCGCCGGGCCCCCCGCCCTGCGCCAGCACGCCCACAAGCAGCAGAAGGAGAAGACCCGCTGGCTCAACACCCCCAACACCTACACCAGGGTCAGCCTGGCCGAGGAGGCGCAGGGCAGCCAGAGGACAAAGACCACGGTCAGGGGGCAGAGGGGGCAGCAGGGGCTTGGGGATCAGTGGCCGGGGGGGTGGAGGGGGTCCTGGTATGGACCCCGCCAAAATCTGGGGTGTAGGGAGGCCTGGGCACCACCTGCATCCTGTAATAATGATGAGTTTGAAATCCCACCACCCCATTCTTGTGGGGTGAGTGCTATTGGCTTTATTGGGGTCTCCCTCTGTGCAAGATGTATTTATTGGGGTCTCCTCATTTACTGGGGCCTTCCTTCTATGCAAGATACATTTATTGGGGTCTCCCTCTGTGCAAGATGTATTTATTGGGGTCTCCTCATTTACTGGGGTCTCCCTCTATGTCACGTTTATTGGGGTCTCTGCTTTATTATCAGGGTCTTCCCTCTACACAAGATGCTTTTTTTGGGGTCTTCCTCTGTTATTGGGGTCCTCCTTCTATGTGTGATGCGTTCAGTCAGTTCTTCCTTCTGTGCAGGGAGAGTTTATCAGGGTCTCCCTGCGTTTATGGTGTTTCCCCTCAACACTGGGGTCTCTCCTCTATACAAGCTGCATTTGTCGGGGTCCCCTTTCTATCCTGGGGGTCTCCTCTTCCCCAAACCCATTCCTGGCTTTGCAGTGGCTGCGGGCAGACGAGGTGGAGAAGGGCAGCAGCGGGACCCCCATCCGCATCGAGAACCCCAACCAGTTCGTGCCGCTCTACACGGACCCGCAGGAGGTGCTGGAGATGCGCAACAAGGTGGGCAGGGCTGGCCCGGCCGGGGGACAGCGGGGTCTCGGGGGGCTGGGGGGCTCAGCCCTGTCCCTGGAGGGGATTCAGCCCTGTCCTCCCGCACAGATCCGCGAGCAGAACCGCCAGGATGTGAAGTCAGCCGGGCCCCAGTCACAGCTGCTGGCCAGTGTCATTGCCGAGACCAGCCGCAGCCCTGTATGGCACCGTGTCACCTGTGTCACCCCGTGTCCCCAGCCCTGTGTCACCCCATGTCCCCAGTCACAACTGCTGGCCAGCGTCATCACCGAGACCAGCCGCAGCCCTGTATGGCCCTGTGTCACCTGTGTCACCCTGTGTCCCTGGCCCTGTGTCACCCCATGTCCCCAGTCACAGCTGCTGGCCAGTGTCATCACTGAGACCAGCCACAGCCCTGTATGGCACCATGTCACCTGTGCCACCCCGTGTCCGTGTCCCCAGCCCTGAATCCCCAACCCTATGACACCCCATGGCCCCAGCCCATGTCAACTTGTGTCACCCTGTGTCCCCATCTCTCCGGGGGGGTTTGGCACTGTCCCGGGGGGGTGGCATTGCCCCAGGGAGGTGACACCCCTCTGGGGGGGTCTGTTTCAGTCCACCGAGAGCCACCTGGGGGACGCAGAGGCCAAGGAGGGCGGGGAGGAGGCTCCCCCCGAGCCAGAGCCCCCCAACCCCTTCAGCCAGCTCACGGACCAGGAGCTGGAGGAGTACAAGCAGGAAGTGGAGAGGAAGAAGCGCCTGCAGGGTAGGAGAGACCCCCCCCAAAGCCCCCAGAGCCCCGGGTGGCACCGAGGGGACCCGGGCCAGCGTGTCTCTCTGTGGCAGGCGAGAAGGACGCGGCAGCAGAGGAGAGCGGGGCTCCCCCCCCAGAGCCGCCCCCTCCGGAGCCCCCGGCGCCCGCGGAGCCCACCGAGGGTGAGTGGGGTGACGAGCACCCCAACACGAGGGCCGGGGTCCCAGTGAGCAGCAGGAGTGGGGGGACGAGGGTGGCCAAACGGCGCTGAGACGCAGCTGGCTGTCACCTCGTGCTGTCACCCCGCTCCAGAGGAGCCGAGGGGAGCGTGGCAGGAGGACGTGAGCTCTGCCGTGGTGTGGCTTTGTGGGGTGCAGGGGACAGCCCTGTCCCCGCGCTCCGTTCCCACCGTTCCGACCCACAGCGGGTGCCGGGGCGCGGCTCGGGGCTGCTGGCTCTGCCATGGTGTCTCGTGGTGTCCTTCTGTCTGTCTGTGTGTCTCCACAACGTCTCCTTTCTCTTTCCTCCCCGTGTGCCTGTCACCCAAGGAGTTATCCCTGAATCCCTGGCGCCGTAGTAAGTACGGAGAGGCCACCCCGGACGAGGGACAGGGGCTCGGGGGGATCTTCGGTGTCCGTGGAAATCCCTTAGGAAACCCCCTGGGGAATCCCTCCCTCCCTGGTGTTGCTTCCTGCTTCTCCTGCTGCCTCTTCCCGGCTCTCCATCCCACATCGCTTGTCCCGCAGGGAGGGGGCGGCTCGGGGGGCTCGGGGGAGCGGTGCCTGCGGCAGGACAGGATCAAATCCCAACCTTCTCCACCCGTGGAGGCCAAATCCTGCTCCTGCCCAGGCCCCACTGCACATTTGGGGGGATCAGCCCCCCATAGCAGCAGGGCTGCTGCCCCAATTCCCTGCTCCCTCTCCCCTTCCCAAGGTGATAAGAAGGCCGATGGTGGCCAAGCCCCCCCCGATTCCACTGCCAAGAAGGAGCCACCGGCCGTGGTGAACGGGAAGGACGAGGAGCAAAGCACCGAGGAAAACCTTGGAAAAGGGGGGACAGACCGGACAACCACCAACGCCGACCAGGACGCCCCCAAGGAGAAGGAGACAGTGACCAGCAACCCCGTGTCCCCCGACGGTTCACCCTCCAAATCGCCCTCCAAAAAGAAGAAGAAATTCCGGACCCCGTCTTTCCTGAAAAAAGGCAAAAAGAAGGAAAAGATCGAGTCCTGAGTGTGCCGAGGCCTCGCGTGGCCTCCCCGGGGATCCCCGGGATCGCTGAGACCCCGAGGCCCGGTGGCTTCCCGGGCCCTCCTGGCACGAGGCACCTCGTCCCCCTTGTCACCCGCCTCCGGGGGCTGTCACCGAGCTTAGAGAGACCGTGGTCCCCGTCCGGGAACCTCCCGCTGCATCTCCCTCCCCTCTCCCTCCTGGGCTCCGGCCCCTTCCCACCACCGAGGGCCGAGGGTTGGATTTTCTCCACCAGAGCCCAGATCTGCTTGATTTGAGGAAGAAAAGGGTGTTCCGTGGTTATTTTCTTCGCCTTCTGTTTCAAGCTCTGCTGGAATGGCGCTGGCTTCATCCCCAGGGAAAACTGTCCATCGCTTTGCCAGGAGAAGGGGATCGAGCTGAAGGCGGCAGGGGATCGCTTTTCCTGAGGGAGGAGCTGAGGTTTTTCCTCCCTGGATTGTAACCTTCCTCTCCGTGGGCTCAAGAACCACTTCATCCCCTTCTCCTGGTACTCCCAGCCGTGTTTTCCCCACCCAAGGAAGAGCAGCAGGATTTCCCACCGCTGGAAAAGCCCCCACCTCACTGCACGACCCGCACCTGGGAAAATAGGGAAAGCACCCCACCCCTCCGGGAATTGTCTGTGTTGTTAAAACTGAGCAAAACTCACTCACTAAGTGCTACTTCGGGATGAACACACGCTGCCAGCTCACAGCGACCCCGGCCACGCCGGCCCCTGCTTTTCCCAGCTCTGGAATTCCCAGCACAAGCTCCGTCCTTCCTGGCGTTCCCTTCCCTCCCAGAGTTACCTCCTGGCCACCCCCTGCCCCGGGAGAGCCCCAGCCCTGCCCGTGCTCCCCACGGCCCTTCCAGCGCTGGGATTTGGGGATAAGTCACCGGGATCAGCCCCAAATCCTCCCCCTTTCCTGGGGTGCCTGTCCTGAGCCTTGCTGTGTCGATGGAGCCCTGCCCAGGAGGGCTGGAAGGGCCCTGAACCCCAAGTTTGGGGTGCCCCCAGCCCAGCAGGGCTTTCCCACGTGCCATCACTGTGGTTTCAAACCCTTTCCCTGCCCTGAGGCAGCTCCTGGGGGTTGGAGCCCCTCTGGAAGGGCAGGAAGCCCATGGAACGGGGGTGCAGGAAACAGCAGGGAGAGCCCAGGCAGGGATCTTGCCGGAGCCCCAACCCCAGCCTGGAGTTTGGGAAGAGCCTTTGCCCTGCTCAGTGTCCCCCCCGAGGTCCCCATCCCACTCCTGCAGGGTGGGGGGCACCGAGGGGACACTCTGAGCCCCTAAACCCTGTCACTGGGGGGGCTGTTCCTCACTGCCACTGATTCTGAGGCTCTTTGAGGCCACTTTTGTCACCTGGGTGACTCAGGGCGGCAGAGCCTGCAGAGACAGCCCTGTCACCTCCCTGGGGTAGCACTGTCACACCTGGGGGCAATTCCTGAATGACAGCACTGCCACACCCCCAGACCAACCCCGGGCTCCCCCAGGGGTTTTGTCCCCGCTTTGTCCCTGAAGGTGTGTCCCTAGGGCCTTTGTCACCCCTTTTCTCCCAAGGGTCTGTCCCTGGGGGGCTCTGTCACCCCTTCTCCCAAGGGCCACTGACTTTGCAGGGGCTCCTGGGACTGACCTCCCTATCCATGAAATTCCAGGTAGAAAGGGACGAAGGCTCCAGTGCCACCATCGTCACCATGATGGAGGGCAGCAGAGCCAAGATCGCACCCCAGGACCACCCCTCGGGCACTGCCCCCAGCCCACCTCCCAGCTCCCCCTCCCCTCGCTCCAGCACGGCTCAGGGTGGGGGCAGATCCCCGATCCGGGACCTCCGCTGGAAAACAGAGCCTGATCCCACCCTGGCAGCGGGGCTCAGCCCCTCTCCTCCCGCCCGGGGCTGCCGGTGTTGGAGCCCCGGAACGGCACCGGGAGGAGGCCGGGGTGTGCCATGTCCCCCGCGTGTGACAATCGCGGCCGGGAGCGCGTGGAACGCCGGTGTAAATAAATAAACCCCGTGTTTGGCACCCGGCAGCGCTCGGAGATGGTATAAGGGGGGTGGGTGGGGTGGGGATGGGGCAGGGATGGGGGCTCAGGCTGAGCATGGCATGGTGCCATGGTTCAGGAACGGGTCTCCCTGCGGAGCCGCTGGCGCTGGGTGTGCCGGACAGCGGGAAGGTTCCAGCAGCTTCTCAGAGAAGCCCCTCGTGAACCCCCGGCACAGCCACAGCGCGGTCGGGAGAGGGCCGGGGCCGGGACCGGGGCCTGCAGAGGGCGACGGTGACGGCCCCACCTTCCTCCCCTCCCCTTCCTGCCCTCTCCTCTTTCCAGCCCTCCTCTTCCTCCCGGCCTTCCCCTCGCATTCCGGGCTGGGCGGGCTCTCGGGGCGAGCGGCGGGACCGGCCCGGTGCGTCCCGATGCGGTGCTGACCGGCCCCGCCGGCCGCCTCCCCTCAGGCCCGATCCCCTCAGGTTCGGTCCCCTCAGCCGCCTACCGTCAGGCCCGATCCCCTCAGGCCGGCTCTCCTCAGGTTCGGTCCGCTCTGGCCGGGTCCCCTCAGGCCCGATCCCCTCAGGCCGGCTCTCCTCAGGTTCGGTCCGCTCTGGCCGGGTCCCCCCGGGCCGGCGGCGCCGTGGGAGCAGCAGCGCGGGGCTGAGGGGCGGCCATGGGCCGCAGCCGCTCCCGGTCACCGCCGCGGCGGGGTGAGGAGGCACCGGGGCACCGGGGGGAGCCAGGGAGGGACGGGAGCAGCGGGGAGGTCAGGGGGAACCCGGGGGACCGGGCTCGGGGAGATCGGGGTGGAAGGGCCGGGGGTGGGGGGGTCTGAGACCCTCAGGGTGGGGAGGCCCCGGTTCCTCACTGTGGGGGAGAGCAGGGGCTGCCTCCCTCATCCTCCTCTTCCTCCCCATCCTTCTCTATTCCTTCTCCTTCTCTGCTTCTTTCTCCTCTTTCTCCTCTCCTTTTCTTCATTCATCCCCTCCCCATCCTTCTCTATTTCTTCTCTTCTTCCTCTCCATTTCTTCCTGCTCCCCCTCCCCATCCTTATCTCCTCCTCCTCTCTTTCTCTTCCTTTCCTGCCACCCCTCTCCATCTTGCTCAGCTTTTGGGGACCATCACCCCCTCCCACCCCTCTCCACCTTGCTCAGCTTTTGGGGACCATCCTCCCCTCCTGGCTGATCCCCGCGGGTGATTCCCCCCTGGATCATTCCCTCTCGTCCAGCTGGAGATGTTTCCTGCTGCTCCTTCCCTCCTGGGGGTACCCAGAGGGGTCCCTGAGCCCAGACCTGTCCCGGCGGGGTGGGAAGGGCAGTCCCGGGTCTGTGCTGGGGTTTTCGGTGGGATTTCCTTTGGGAAGCGGGCAGGGAGCAGCAGCTGAGTCTTCCCCGGGCAGAGCGGCGGCGCTCGCGTTCCACCTCCCGGGACAGGGACAGGCGGCGGCGGGAGCGATCGCGGTCCCGGGACAGGGACAGGAGGAGGAGCCGCTCCCGCTCCCCGCACCGGAGGCGATCCAGGTGAGGGCGGGGACCGTCCAGGTGAGGGTGGGGACTGTCCAGGTGAGGGCAGGGACATCCAAGTGAGGGTAGGGATTGTCCTGGTGATGTTAGGGATGATCCAGGTGAGGGCAGGGAGATCCAAGTGAGGGTAGGGATGATCCAGGTGATGTTAGGGATGATCCAGGTGAGGGCAGGGATGTTCCAAGTGATGGCAGGGATGATTCAGGTCAGGCCAGGGACAGCCAGATGATGGCAGGGATGATCCAGGTGAGGGTGGGGACTGTCCAGGTGAGGGCAGGGACATCCAGGTGATGTTAGGGATGATCCAAGTGATGGCAGGGACATCCAGGTGATGTCAGGGATGATTCAGGTCAGGGCAGGGACAGCCAGATGATGGCAGGGATGATCCAGGTGAGGACAGGGACACCAGCATGGGGTGGGCACAGCTAAGTGAGGGCACCCTGGGTGGCCTGGGGCGGCAGGAGCTGCAGGTGGGGATTCCAGGTGGGGATTGCAGCCCCAGCTCTGTGCCCCAGCAGGTCCCCGCGCCGGCACCGCTCCAGCTCCTCGTCACCAGCACGGCCCAAGGAGCGCCGGGATGAGGAGAAGAAGGAGCTCAAGGACTCCAAGAAGGAGCGGCAGATCACGGGTGAGGGGGGGTTTCCCTCCTGGAGCACCCCCAGGTGCCCCCTGGGGCCAGGGCCAGCCCAGGGACACCTGGATGTCCGGGAATCCCAACATCCGTGTTTGCTCAGTCCCCGATTTTCTTCCCTCAGAGGAGGATTTGCAGGGCAAGACAGAGGAGGAGATTGAGATGATGAAGATGATGGGTTTTGCCTCCTTTGATACCACCAAGGTGAGCGCCACTCCAGGGGCTCTGCGGTGTGGCCTGCCCTGTTTGGGGATAATCCATGAGATTTTGGGGCGTTTCTCCTCAGGGGAAGAAGGTGGATGGTGCTGCCAATGCCTATGCCATCAACGTGTCCCAGAAGAGGAAGTACAGGTGTGTCCCTCCTGCTTTGGGATGGAGAGAGGAGTTGGTTTGGTGAGGTAGCTGTGGCCACGGTCTCACCCTGATCCAGCCTCCAGGCCTGGGGAAAATGGAATTTTGGTGAGGTTTAGACTCAAAAGTAGAGGTGAGAGCTCTCCAGATCCCCTGGGAATGGGGAAATCAGGAGGATGAGGAGTGAGGAGCAGCTTAGGAGCAGCTGGGATGTGCCCAGTGAGGCCTGGACAGGACCAGAGCAGCAGGAAGCGGCGCTGCTCCCCTGGTTTGTCCCCAAAACCACCCAGATTGTCACTTCTGCTCCCTTTCTGATGGCACCTGGGCTCCTCTGCAGCAGCTCCTCACTGGGAGCCTTCCTGCCCTCCTTTTGCCCAAATCCCTGGGGAATTGGGTTCCCTGTGGCTGCTGAGACCCATTCCCAGCCTCCCCTGGGTGTTTTTGTCCCAATTTCCCCAGATTTGGGGCTGACTCTGGCTTCATCCTTGCCCAGGCAATACATGAACAGAAAAGGAGGATTCAACAGGCCCCTGGATTTCATCGCCTGACGCTGGCACAGGCTCCCACCACGGAAGGATTTTCTCTTCCCTGCACTCTCCTGGGTGGCTCCCGTGCTGGCTTCCAGTGGAATTTGGGTTATTCCCAACAAATCCCACACCCAGAGCCACCACGAGTTCCCGTTTCCCAGATATTTGTTTGGTTGTTTTTTTTTACAAAGGTCAGTTTCTGGCTGGGATTTTGCTGTGTTCTCCCTGTTTTTGGTTTATTTCCCTGTTAATAAAACCCCGGATGTATTTTTTCCTTTAATTTTTATCATTCAGAGATAAAGCAGGGCGTCCACTCCTCCTACCACAAATCCTTGGGGTTGACACAGGTTTTGGGGCTGGGAGGCCCCGAGGGGCAGTGGGATCTGGGGTGCTCCCAGTTTTGGGAGGGGATTTGGGTGCTCTGAGCCCTGCCCGGGGTTGGTTCTTGATTTGGGGGACCCAAGGTGCTCCCTGCAGAGGGACCCTGCCCGTGGCTGTCACTGCCCTGGCGCGGGGGTCCCTCCCAGGAGGGTGGCTGCTTGGAGGGGGGAGGTGAGGGTCCTGGCTTTGTGGGGGTCCCTGTCCCTGTCCCCATCCCGGGGGGTCTCTGTCCCTGTCCCCATCCCGGGGGTCTCTGTCCCCATGCTGGGGGTCCCTGTCCCTGTCCCCATCCCGGGGGTCTCTGTCCCTGGCCCTGTCCCCATCCCGGGGGTCTCTGTCCCTGTCCCCATCCCGGGGGTCTCTGTCCCTGGCCCTGTCCCCATCCCGGGGGTCTCTGTCCCTGTCCCTGTCGGTGCTTACGTTGCCCGACGTAGCCGAGGCCCCGCCCTCTCCCCCGTCCGGCCTCGCCATTGGCTGAGCGGCAGGAAGTGAGTCAGGGCAGAGCGTGCGGCAGCGGGGCGGGGCCGGTTGTGTGGGCGGAGCGCCACCCCGGGGGTCGGGCCAATGGTTGGAGGGCGTGGTCCTCTCGTCCAATAGCATTGAGAGGGGGGCGTGTCCTCAGGCTCGGCCACGCTCCGTCTTCTCCGCTCGTGGAGGCGCTGGGCGGGGCTTCCCCCTCATTCTCCAATCAGCGGCGGGGTTGGGCGGGGTCGGTCCGGGCCTGGGCCAATGAGCGGTGGCGGGGGCGTGGCGCGCGCGGGGTCTGGCGGAGCGGCGCTCGGGGCGGGCAGAGGCCGCCGCTCCCCCCGCGCCGCCGGTCGCGGCCCGTCCCGGCCCCGCCATGGCCGCCCCCCCCCGCCTCGGCATCCAGATGCTGCTGGAGGCCGCCGAGTTCCTGGAGCGGCGGGAGCGAGGTACCCCCCGCCCCCCCGCGGTGCCCCCGGCGCCCCCGGCCGGGCCCCGCGGTGACCCGCGCCCGCCGTTGTGTCTCCGCAGAAGCCGAGCACGGTTACGCCTCGCTGTGGCCCGGCGGGAAGGACGGCGAGGCCCCGCGGCGCCGTGCCAAGGCCCGGAGAAGCGGCGGCGGCGGCAGGTGACGGCAGCACCGGGCGGGGCGGGAGGACCGGCCCGGTGGGGCCCGGCCGTTGTGCGGCCCGGCCGGGGCAGCTCCGGCCCCGCGCGGCCCGGCCCGGCCCGGGGAGCCCCCGCTGTCACCGGGCGGGGGGACAGGCTCGCGGGGCTCCGTGTCCGGTGAGGCCGCTGCTCCCGGGCCTCCGGCCGGGCCGGAGTCACCGCCCCGCTCCCCGTGCGCTGATGGGGCCCCGCTGTCACCGGGGCTGCGACAGGGCCAGGGGCTCCTGTCCCCAGCTGTCCCGGCTCGGGGAAGCCCCGCTGGCACCGGGCCGTGCCGGTTCCCCGGTGCCCGGGCTCTGGTGGGGCCCCCCCGCCGTTCCCGGGGGTGTCACAAAGGCGGGGTCACCCTCCTGTCCCCAGGTGCTCCTCCTGCCGCGGGGTGTGTGACAGAGTGGGGACCCTGCTGCCGGCGGGTGACCCGGCTCAGGGAGGTCCTGTTGTGGCTGGGTGTGTGACAGCGCTGGGTGGGGCTCTGCTGTCACCAAAGTCCACCTGTCAGCGGGTGTGACACCGTGGGTGGCACCTTCCTGTCCCTGGTGAGCGGCCCAGGGAGCTGCTGCTGTCACCGAGCCTGCCAGGGCGGGAGGGGACCCTCCTGTCACCTCCTGAATTACCCACCCAAACCCGCCGTGTCCCTCCGTGCTTGCTCCCCCCTCTTGCTCCTCGCTGGTTGGAAACCCTGAACCCCCTTTGCTCCAAGCTGAAGACCCCACACGGAATTCCAGGGGCAAACCCCACACCCTGGAGCCTTCGTTCCACCCCGCCGGGACCCTCGGCTGCCGTGGGCAAGGGCCGGCTCGGGCTGTGTCCCCAGCCCGGGGACAGCTCCATCCCCACACGTCCCCAGGTGCCAGGGAGGAGCCAGGTGCTGGTGGCAGCACATCTGTCACCCTTTTCCTGCTCGGGAGCGCTCCCGTCTGCGCGACGCCACCGCCCCGACCTTTGGCAGCCGCCGGGACAGAGCCGCCCCCGTTTGCCATCCCCCGGTGCCCCGGGGCTGCTCCCACACGGCCCTCCCGGGGCTCGGGAACCCCTCGGGGGGCGGAATCGGGCGGGCTCCTGGGGAATCCGGGGGTTTGTCCTGCCCGGACTCACTCTGGGTTTCCATCTGGTTTGCTCTGGGTCAGTCTGTTGGGGTTTTCAGGAATAGAAAAGCAGATTCCTGGTGATCAGCTGAGGTTCAGACTGATGGGAATCCAAACTGGTGGCTCTGGAGAGGATGTGGGAGCCACAGATGTGGGAGCTCCGGGGTGAAGCTCCCTGCCATCCCCTCTGTCCCTGTTTGTTTTATCCAGAATTAAAATCCATCAATTCTTTCCTTTTTTCCCTCCTAATATTGGTGATGGTGAATGCAAGTCCTGAGGAGAAAGCAGCTGTTCCAGGAAGGAGGCAGGCAGAAAAGAGGATGGATTTGTAATTAAGGGCTGTGCAGGTGATGGGAGCTTCACCCCTGTCTGTACCCGTGCTCAGGAAGTGTTTGGATTATTTAGAATTAAGGAAAAAAACTGATAAAGCTGCAGCTGATGGCAGCCCCTTGGTAAAGGGGGGCTGCGTGTGAAACATTTATCCAGGAGAAATGGAAGGGAGACCCTGCCCAGGAGCCCAGGAGCTGAGCCCTGCCAGCGTGCCAGGAGAATCCCCTGGAGTGGGAAATGTCTCTGCTGGGTTGGCACGTTTCTGGGGACGGGGGAAATGTGGCCCAAAAGCCACTGGAGCAGGGTGATCCAGCAGGAAAGGCTGGAAGAGGGAGGGAGACCTTGGAGAGCATCTCCCACTGCTGTGGTGGTGACAGCCCTGGCTTTCCCTTTGGTGACAGCCCTGGCTTTCCCTTTGGTGACATCCCTGGCTTTCCCTTTGGTGACATCCCTGGCTTTCCCTTTGGTGACATCCCTGCTTTCCCTTTGGTGACATCCCTGCTTTTCCTTTTGGTGACATTCCTCATTTTCCCTTTGGTGACATCCCTGTTTTTCCAGCACTCCCAGACCCCCCAGGGCCCCCCCAGTAGGAATCCTCACCCAGACACCTCTGGGTTATTCCCAGTTTGTGTTTCCAGGCACATGACCACATTTCCCCCAAACTGGAGTGGAGCTTCCCAAGGCCTCTGGAGGTGCTGGGAGGTCAGGGCAGGGAAGCAGCTCTTCCCTGGGGCTGGGGTCTCCTGTGGCTTCCTCCAGCATTTCAGTGGAGGGAAGGCCAGCCCGAGCTTGTTTTCCCCCTTTTCCCAGCTCCGTGGAATTTGGGAGCTCCAGGGGGGTTTGCTGTGGGTTCCGTGTGTTGGGGTCTCCTCCGGAGCTGCTCTGTGCTGTGGACACAGGAAATGCTTTTTCCAATTTGTGTTCCTGGGTGGAGGGGCAGGGATGGCTGTTGATCCCAGCCCCAGCTCCAGAACTCGGGTCTCTGGTTTAAAATCCCATTTCCTGGTTTTCCTGACCCTTTTATTGGCACTCACCATCCCCGGGTCTGCACTTTTGCAGGGAGCCTTTGCTAATTCCCAGTGTTAATCCCAGCTGCTAATCCCTAATCAGCCAGAGGAGTTAATGACTTCTTCCTTCTCTTCCAGGTCGACACACAATGAGATGGAAAAGAACAGGTGAGTGCCAGGGGGTGTCAGGAGCTGGGCTGGGGGAATTGTTGCCCTATTGTTTTTCCAGGGGTGTTCCACCGCCCTGAGATGGCTTGGGAGGGAAGGAAGGGGATAAAGGACACCAAGGATTAAAGCATTCCCCATCCCTGGTTGTTGGGAATCATCTCCATCTCCACAGCCCTGCTCATTCAGGAAAATTATCTTTCCACAGGCTCATCTTTGAGCCAGTTGGAGTTTGGGATTTACCCCGAGTAAATCCCACTTTTTTTGGCTGTGTTGCCATCCCGAGGCCCTTTGGGTGAGGAAATCCCTGTTCCCTCCCAGCATATCCCAAACAAGACCAGCAGGTCGTTGCAAAATCCCTTTGGAGCTGCCCG
This sequence comes from Serinus canaria, assembly GCF_022539315.1. Taxonomy (NCBI): domain Eukaryota; kingdom Metazoa; phylum Chordata; class Aves; order Passeriformes; family Fringillidae; genus Serinus; species Serinus canaria. The sequence goes on along the minus strand of NC_066335.1, from coordinate 267,383 downwards.
GGATCAGGTGGTTCAGGGATGGGTGTTCCAACCCCTTCCCAAGGACCTGACCTACATGTTGGGAATGGACACAGGGAAACTGGGATCTGCTGGGAGCACGGGGAAACTGGGATCTGCTGCTTTGTTCAGCAGAAAAAGGGATTTCCTCAAGGAGCTGGAGTTTCCCTCCTGCATTAACCTGTTGGAGCAGAGAAAACCCAGATGTCACAGGAAGAGGGAGGATTCCTGGAGAACAGCCAGTGCTCCTGCAGGGATCTGGGGCTTTTGTGTCCAAAACCACCCTGTTCCTACTAAAAACAAGGAAAGGAAGCACTCCCAAGGGATTTGCAGCTGGGTGTTAGCCTGGGCAGCTTCAGCTCTCAGCAGGAACCACACAGCCCTCCTGAGAGGGAAGAGGATGACCAAAAGTGGATATTCTCACCCAGAATCCCGAGGTCATTGGCACTTTGCTGCCCGGGATCCCCCGGCAGCCAGCAGGGTTTATCCAGGAGCTTTTCCTTTTGCCTGGCTGCAGTTCTCTCCCAGTTTCTGGAAGCCCCTGGGGACTGGGAGGGCTCCTGGAGGGGTTTAGCTCCCAGCACCCCGTTTTCCCTGCAGCAGCGGGGTGGGAATGCCCTGCGGGAATCCGAGCCAGCTGTGTGCTCCCCTTGCAGGCGTGCCCAGCTCCGGCTGTGCCTGGAGAGGCTGAAGGGGCTGGTGCCCCTGGGGGCGGCGGCCGGGCGGCACACCACGCTCAGCCTCCTCACCAGGGCCCGGCTCCACATCCAGGTGAGCCCAAAAATGGGACCCAGCACCGGGCTGGGAGCTGGGAGCAGCAGCCAGGAGGGGGCATGGGCTGGGAGAGCGCTGGGATGGGGCTGGGATAACTGGGGGAGCACTGGGATGGGGCTGGGGTAACTGGGGGAGCGCTGGGATGGGTTGGGGTAACTGGGGGAGCACTGGGATGGGGCTGGGATGGCTGGGAGCGTTGGAATCCCTGCAGCTCCACATCCCAAATGTGCTGAAGGTGGGAGCCCCCTGGGAGCCGGGGTGGATTGGGGAGTAATGCCAGGTGGCTCTGAGTGAATCCCGGGCTCAGGTGCCCTGTCCCGGGTGGCACCGAGGGATCCCGGGCTCAGGGTGCCCTGTCCCGGGTGGCTCCGAGGGATCCCGGGCTCAGGGTGCCCTGTCCCGGGTGGCACCGAGGGATCCCGGGCTCAGGGTGCCCTGTCCCGGGTGGCTCCCAGGGATCCCGGGCTCAGGGTGCCCTGTCCTGGGTGGCACGCGGATCCTGCTCAGGTGCCCTGTCCCGGGTGGCACCGAGGGATCCCGGGCTCAGGTGCCTGTCCCGGGTGGCACTGAGGGATCCCGGGCTCAGGGTGCCCTGTCCCAGGTGGCTCCGAGGGATCCCGGGCTCAGGGTGCCCTGTCCCGGGTGGCTCCCAGGGATCCCGGGCTCAGGGTGCCCTGTCCCGGGTGGCTCCCAGGGATCCCGGGCTCAGGGTGCCCTGTCCCGGGTGGCACCGAGGGATCCCTGGCTCAGGGTGCCCTGTCCCGGGTGGCTCCGAGGGATCCCGGGCTCAGGGTGCCCTGTCCCAGGTGGCTCCGAGGGAATCCCGGGCTCATGGTGCCCTGTCCCGGGTGGCTCCCAGGGATCCCGGGCTCAGGGTGCCCTGTCCCGGGTGGCACCGAGGGATCCCGGGCTCAGGTGCCCTGTCCCGGGTGGCACTGAGGGATCCCGGGCTCGGGGTGCCCTGTCCCGGGTGGCACTGAGGGATCCCGGGCTCAGGGTGCCCTGTCCCGGGTGGCACTGAGGGATCCCGGGCTCGGGGTGCCGTGTCCCGGGTGGCACTGAGGGATCCCGGGCTCAGGGTGCCGTGTCCCGGGTGGCACTGAGGGATCCCGGGCTCAGGGTGCCCTGTCCCGGGTGGCACTGAGGGAATCCCGGGCTCAGGGTGCCGTGTCCCGGGTGGCACTGAGGGATCCCGGGCTCAGGGTGCCGTGTCCCCGCAGAAGCTGGAGGACCAGGAGCGCCGTGCCCTGCACCAGATCGAGCAGCTGCAGCGGGAGCAGCGGCACCTGCAGCGGCAGCTGGAGAAGCTGGGCATGGAGCGGGTCAGGATAGACAGCATCGGCTCCAGCCTCTCCTCCGAGCGCTCCGACTCGGACCAAGGTGAGAGCCCGGCCCGGGGCGCGGCCGGAGCGAGGCCTGGCCCTGCCGGAGCCCCAACCCTTCCCGTTGCCCCGGCAGAAGAGATGGACGTGGATGTGGAGAGCACGGACGACCTCCCGGCCC